>NC_058523.1:78820443-79130777 GCF_904849725.1 Hordeum vulgare subsp. vulgare | reverse complement strand
TTCATTTTTCCTTATCTTATTTTCTTATTTTTGTTCATATTTCTTCTTCTTGTAACCCTAACTTAATTCTAAATATTACTAACCCTAATAATCTAGCACAAACCTAATAACAATAGAAATTAAATGACAAAAAAATCTTTTTCTTTTTCTTCTTTTCTTCTCCTTTTTCTTCTTTTCTTCTCCTTTTTCTTCCTTTAGTTCTTCTCCTTTTTCTTCTTATCTTCTCCTTTTTCTTCTTTTCTTCTACTAGCCGGAGTGTTGGGGAGGAGGGGGCGGGGAGCTTCCCGGCCGGAGGTGGCGATGGCGCCCGGCGAGGAGGACGGTGCGGAGGACAGCGCGACGGCGAGGAGGACGGCGTGACGGCGAGGAGGACGGCGTGGCGGCGAGGAGGACGGCGAGGAGGACGGCGAGGAGGACAGCGAGGAGTACGGAGAGGAGGACGGCCGACGGCGAGGAGGACGGGTCGGGCAGGAGAACGAGAGGAAGAAGAAGAGAAATGGACGATTTGGGTTGGAAATTTTCGAAGTCCCGCTTATATAGGTGGATCTTTAGTCCCGGTGCGTGGATCGAACCGGGACTAAAGACCCCCTTTAGTCCCGGGTGGAGCCACGACCCGGGACTAAAGGCCCTTTTTCGGGCAGACGAGGACGCGGGAAGCAGGGGGTCTTTAGTCCCGGGGCGTGGCTCCCGCCGGGACTAAAGGGGGTCTTTAGTCCCGGGTCGTGGCTCCACCCGGGACTAAAGCCCCTCCTCGGCTGCACGATAAGTTTAGTCCCACCTCGCCCAGCGAGGGGGACAAACACTTGTTTATAAGCCCCGTCGCAGCTTGTCCACCGAGCTCCTCTCTAAAGCAGGCTTACAGGCCTAAACTTACTGAAAAATGAAACTATATTCGAAATTGTGGATAAAATTCAATCTGAATTCAAAGTGAATTCAGGTTGAATTTTGTCTATGATTTCTCATATAGTTTCAATTTTTTTCTACTTTCAAAATTAATTATTTTGACTATCCAAACTATTAACTTATTTTGTTATTTTCAATTAAAAACTATGTTTATTAAAAATTCTTTTTGCATATTTGAGAATTTGACAAAACTATGATAATGAAAAGTGTTTCAAATTGAATAAATAATGCAAAACTATTTTTTATTTTCGTAATTAATAATTTTGACTATCCAAACTATTATCTATTTTGTTATTTTCAACTAAAAACTATGTTCATTAAAAATTCTTTTTGCATATTTGATAATTTGACAAAACTATGATAATGAAAAGTGTTTCAAATTGTATAAATAATGCAAAACTATTTTTTATTTTCAAAATTAATTATTTTGACTATCCAAACTATTAACTTATTTTCTTATTTTCAATTAAAAACTATGTTTATTAAAAATTCTTTTTGCATATTTGAGAATTTGACAAAACTATGATAATGAAAAGTGTTTCAAATTGAATAAATAATGCAAAACTATTTTTTATTTTCATAATTAATAATTTTGACTATCCAAACTATTATCTATTTTGATATTATCAATTAAAAACTATGTTTATTAAAAATTCTTTTTGCATATTTGAGAATTTGTCAAAACTATGATAATGAAAAGTGTTTGAAATTGAATAAATAGTGCAAAACTATTTTTTATTTTCAAAATTAATTATTTTGACTATCCAAACTATTAACTTATTTTGTTATTTTCAATTAAAAACTATGTTTATTAAAAATTCTTTTTGGATATTTGAGAATTTGACAAAACTATGATAATGAAAAGTGTTTCAAATTGAATAAATAATGCAAAACTATTTTTTATTTTCATAATTAATAATTTTGACTATCCAAACTATTATCTATTTTGTTATTTTCAATTAATAGTTTTGAATAAACTCTGAAAATGTTGAAAGTTGGCATGGTATCATCATTTCACTCACATAGCATGTGTTAAAAAGTTGAGAGGGCTATGACAAAAACTGGATGCAGTTCGTGTACAAAACTGACAATCTCTCTCGAAGTAGCAGGGTTTCGAACGAGAACTCATCTCTTACAAAGGGATTTCATTTTTTTGAACTTATTTGAACTCCATACTTTTTGTGTATTCAAAATGCACCATTCAAAGGCACATCACAAAATTTCAACAATTTCTGACTTCATTTGGTATTCTTCGTGCATTTACTTATTTTTTTGAGCTAGTTGACCCTGAAATTGAAAAGCACTACAAATGAACTCTAAAAATGCTGAAAGTTGGCATGCTATCATCATTTCACCCACATACCATGTGTTAAAAAGTTGAGAGGGCTACGACAAAAACTGGATGCAGTTCGTGTACAAAACGGACAATCTCTCTCGAAGTAGCTTGGTTTCGAACGAGAACTCATCTCTTACAAATGGATTTCATTTTTTTGAACTTACTTGAACTCCATACTTTTTGTGTGTTAAAAATGCACCATTCAAAGGCACATCACAAAATTTCAACAATTTCTGACTTCATTTGGTATTCTTCGTGCATTTACTTATTTTTTTTGAGCTAGTTGACCCTGAAATTGAAAAGCACTACAAATGAGCTCTCAAAATGTTGAAAGTTGGCATGCTATCATCATTTCACTCACATAGCATGTGTTAAAAAGTTGAGAGGTCTATGACAAAAACTGGATGCAGTTCGTGTACAAAACTGACAATCTCTCTCGAAGTAGCAGGGTTTCGAACGAGAACTCATGTCTTACAAAGGGATTTCATTTTTTTGAACTTATTTGAACTCCATACTTTTTGTGTGTTCAAAATGCACCATTCAAAGGCACATCACAAAATTTCAACAATTTCTGACTTCATTTGGTATTCTTCGTGCATTTACTTATTTTTTTGAGCTAGTTGACCCTGAAATTGAAAAGCACTACAAATGAACTCTAAAAATGCTGAAAGTTGGCATGCTATCATCATTTCACCCACATACCATGTGTTAAAAAGTTGAGAGGGCTACGACAAAAACTGGATGCAGTTCGTGTACAAAACGGACAATCTCTCTCGAAGTAGCTGGGTTTCGAACGAGAACTCATCTCTTACAAATGGATTTCATTTTTTTGAACTTATTTGAACTCAATACTTTTTGTGTGTTCAAAATGCACCATTCAAAGGCACATCACAAAATTTCAACAATTTCTGACTTCATTTGGTATTCTTCGTGCATTTACTTTTTTTTTTAGCTAGTTGAACCTGAAATTGAAAAGCACTACAAATGAACTCTGAAAATGCTGAAGGTTGGCATGCTATAATAATTTCACCCACATAGCATGTGTTAAAAAGTTGAGAGGGCTACGACAAAAACTGGATGCAGTTCCTGTACAAAACGGACAATCTCTCTCGAAGTAGCAGGGTTTCGAACGAGAACTCATCTCTTACAAAGGGATTTCATTTTTTGAACTTATTTGAACTCCATACTTTTTCTGTGTTCAAAATGCACCATTCAAAGGCACATCACAAAATTTCAATAATTTCTGAATTCATTTGGTATTCTTCGTGCATTTACTTTTTTTTTGAGCTAGTTGACCCTTAAATTGAAAAGCACTACAAATGAACTCTGAAAATGTTGAAAGTCGGCATGCTATCATCATTTCACCCACATAGCATGTGTTAAAATGTTGAGAGGGCTACGACAAAAATTGGATGCAGTTCGTGTTCAAAACGGACAATCTCTCTCGAAGTAGTTGGGTTTCGAACGAGAACTCATCTCTTACAAATGGATTTCATTTTTTTGAACTTATTTGAACTCCATACTTTTTGTGTGTTCAAAATGCACCATTCAAAGGCACATCACAAAATTTCAACAATTTCTGACTTCATTTGGTATTCTTCGTGCATTTACTTATTTTTTTGAGCTAGTTGACCCTGAAATTGAAAAGCACTACAAATGAACTCTAAAAATGCTGAAAGTTGGCATGCTATCATCATTTCACCCACATACCATGTGTTAAAAAGTTGAGAGTGCTACGACAAAAACTGGATGCAGTTCGTGTACAAAACGGACAATCTCTCTCGAAGTAGCACGGTTTCGAACGAGAACTCATCTCTTACAAAGGGATTTCATTTTTTTGAACTTATTTGAATTCCATACTTTTTGTGTGTTCAAAATGCACCATTCAAAGGCACATCACAAAATTTCAACAATTTCTGACTTCATTTGGTGTTCTTCGTGCATTTACTTTTTTTTTAGCTAGTTGAACCTGAAATTGAAAAGCACTACAAATGAACTCTGAAAATGCTGAAAGTTGGCATGCTATAATAATTTCACCCACATAGCATGTGTTAAAAAGTTGAGAGGGCTACGACAAAAACTGGATGCAGTTCCTGTACAAAACGGACAATCTCTCTCGAAGTAGCAGGGTTTCGAACGAGAACTCATCTCTTACAAAGGGATTTCATTTTTTGAACTTATTTGAACTCCATACTTTTTGTGTGTTCAAAATGCACCATTCAAAGGCACATCACAAAATTTCAATAATTTCTGACTTCATTTGGTATTCTTCGTGCATTTACTTTTTTTTTGAGCTAGTTGACCCTTAAATTGAAAAGCACTACAAATGAACTCTGAAAATGTTGAAAGTCGGCATGCTATCATCATTTCACCCACATAGCATGTGTTAAAATGATGAGAGGGCTACGACAAAAATTGGATGCAGTTCGTGTACAAAACGGACAATCTCTCTCGAAGTAGTTGGGTTTCGAACGAGAACTCATCTCTTACAAATGGATTTCATTTTTTTGAACTTATTTGAACTCCATACTTTTTGTGTGTTCAAAATGCACCATTCAAAGGCACATCACAAAATTTCAACAATTTCTGACTTCATTTGGTATTCTTCGTGCATTTACTTATTTTTTTGAGCTAGTTGACCCTGAAATTGAAAAGCACTACAAATGAACTCTGAAAATGCTGAAAGTTGGCATGCTATCATCATTTCACCCACATACCATGTGTTAAAAAGTTGAGAGTGCTACGACAAAAACTGGATGCAGTTCGTGTACAAAACGGACAATCTCTCTCGAAGTAGCAGGGTTTCGAACGAGAACTCATCTCTTACAAAGGGATTTCATTTTTTTGAACTTATTTGAATTCCATACTTTTTGTGTGTTCAAAATGCACCATTCAAAGGCACATCACAAAATTTCAACAATTTCTGACTTCATTTGGTATTCTTCGTGCATTTACTTATTTTTTTTGAGCTAGTTGACCCTGAAATTGAAAAGCACTACAAATGAACTCTAAAAATGTTGAAAGTTGGCATGCTATCATCATTTCACCCGCATAGCATGTGTTAAAAAGTTGAGAGGGCTACGACAAAAACTGGATGCAGTTCGTGTACAAAACGGACAATCTCTCTCGAAGTACCAGGGTTTCGAACGAGAACTCATCCCTTATAAAGGGATTTCATTTTTTTGAACTTATTTGAACTCCATACTTTTTCTGTGTTCAAAATGCACCATTCAAAGGCACATCACAAAATGTCAACAATTTCTGACTTCATTTGGTATTCTTCGTGCATTTACTTTTTTTTTGAGCTAGTTGACCCTGAAATTGAAAAGCACTACAAATGAACTCTGAAAATGTTGAAAGTTGGCATGCTATCATCATTTCACCCACATAGCATGTGTTAAAAAGTTGAGAGGGCTACGACAAAAACTGGATGCAGTTCATGTACAAAACGGACAATCTCTCTCGAAGTAGCAGGGTTTTGTACGAGAACTCATCTCTTACAAAGGGATTTCATTTTTTTGAACTTATTTGAACTCCATACTTTTTGTGTGTTCAAAATGCACCATTCAAAGGCACATCACAAAATTTCAACAATTTCTGACTTCATTTGGTATTCTTCGTGCATTTACTTATTTTTTTTGAGCTAGTTGATCCTGAAATTGAAAAGCACTACAAATGAACTCTGAAAATGTTGAAAGTTGGCATGCTATCTGTCACATCCCTAACCCTTAAACAAGTTAGTCTTGTGCTCAGGTCTTCTTTGCATTTGCATCTAAGAAGTTTCAACAAAAACAACAAAGTGGCAAAGGAAAAACTCAAAACCCTAGCCACTATTTCAATTAAAGGATTTCTCAAACTAGTTAAAATCAATGAACCCAAAATGGCCTCAAGAAATGTTCAAACTTTCTGATAAATCATGAAAGTAAATGAGCATTGGAGAAAACTATTTTCTTGACACTTTAAGCATGTTAAATTAATGCAAAAGCCACTGGTTTCAAACTTTAAATTTGAAATCGGAAACTATAAATTTTCAAAAATGTTGAAAACTTTGGAAATTGTTGGGAATATTATAACATTATTTCAGGAGGTCTAAAATAGTTTTTACTTTTTGTTTTGGAGCTGAAATAAATAGAAAAACAATAGTTAGCAAAACAGAAAAACAAAAACAGAAAAAAAATGGGAAAACCTTACCTGTCGCCTAAGCCTAGCCCGGCCCATCCCTGGCTCGTCCCCTCCCTCGCGCAAGTAGGAGCAGGAGGTGGCCGCCGCCTCCTCCGGCGCGGCCACGCACCTGTGCGCCTGCCTGGCCGCCGCCTGGCGCTGGCAAGGCCGGGGATAAGCTCCCCAGGGTCTCCTCTATCCATTCCCAGCACCGTTCTTCCTCCCCTCTCGGATCTTGCCCTCCCTCCTGCTGCCGCCATTGGAGCCGAGCTCGAGCTCGAGCCGCAGCACCTCTAGCCATGGGAATCCTCCTCCGAGTAGTCTGTTAGCTCCGCCTCGTCGCCCCGGTCATCCCTGCAGAAGCCGAAGTCTCCCCAAGCTCTGCATCGTCCCCAACGCCGTCATCTTCCACCTCCGGCCGCCGGACCTTTCCCGTCGATTCGCTCCCTCCGGCGCATCCCCGAGCTCCTCGACAGCACCATCGGAACCGCCGTGAGCTCGTCGTCGTTTCCCCTCTCGCACCACGCTCTCCCGTGCATCGTAGCCTCGTTCCCCACCAAGGCCGAGAGCTTCTCGCCGCCGGTCATGTAGTCGACGTCGCTGTGGTGTCTGATCCACGCGCTCGAGCTAGGATTCGAGCTCCTGGAGCCTCCAGGAGCGTGATGAGCCCCTCAGCTGCCCTCCCCGTGCCCTAGAGCCGGCTCTCATAGAAGGCCGAGCTCCGGCCGCCGCTCCGACTCGTCGCCGGCGCCTCTCCCGGCGACCCTAGCCTCCCCTGATGCCCTGCCAGATCGGCCACTTCGCGAGCGTGCCGTAGCTGCAAACCGCGTTCGATTTGGTGTTGTGCAGCGCCGTTTAGGTCGCCTCCGGCGAGCCCTCCGCCGCGGGCCTGTTCGCCGGCGAGCACCCTCCCGTGGGGGTCGACGTGGCAAAGCTAACCCAGCAGCTCAAGAGTTAATCACTCGCTGACAAGTGGGCCCAAGGCCAAGTCAAACCCCAATTTGGACTGGTCAGCGCGGGATTAGTCCCAGAGAGGCTGACCAGTGGGTCCCCCCTGTCAGGTTTGACCTGAACAGGTCGGATGACCTGCTGACGTCAGTCTGATGCAATAAATAGAATTTCCAGTATAAAACTAATTCAGGAAATTGCTAAAACTTGTAAAAATCATAGAAATTAATCTGTAACTCCAATGAAAATAATTTATATATGAAAAAGTATCAGAAAAATTCAAGGATTCTGATTATGATATTTTCAACTATGTTTGAAAAGGTTACAGAAACCTAAAATGTGGAATAAGGAATAATTCAATTCCTATAATTACTTTTTAAATGGAATTTGGAAAAATATTCAAATTTCAATATGAATGCAATGATCACACACTGTCCTAATTACAAATCAATACCATAACATGACATCTCATGCATGCTAACATCAAGTTGATCTGAGCATCAGGTCGAATCAATTAAACCGGTATCCGAGAATACCCCGTTTGAATTGCTATTCGAATGTGATTCAAATCAACTCTAAAACTAATACATGTTGAAAATAATAACTTAGCACCTTGCATTCTCATGCCATGCTCATGCATCATTTTGATTGCATATGATTGTTATTGAATGTTGCCATTTATTTCGGTAGGCTCCGCACCCCCGGATTCCACCGAATATCCGTCTGACAGATATCGTTCCTCCTCTGAGCAACAAGGCAAGCAACCCCTTTGATCATCCCGATAATTCCCATGTTCTTGCTCCTGCACTTATTTATTGCATTAGGATCAAATGCTTCAACTGCTTTTGCCTCGATAGTTGAACCCACTTCCTTTGCATGACCTAACCTTGTCACAGTAAATAGCCGAACCTTGCAACCTAGCATACCTGGTAGTTGCTTGAGCTATGATGTGCCTTATCCTGCTATGCAGGCTATGCTTAGAGTTGTGTATGGACTGTCATCTGGGAGATGAACAGAAATGTGGAATGTGTTCGGTGAGCAAAGGTTGTGTGTTGAACTTGATTTGGTAAAGGTACCGGTGAAAGGCTATGTAGGAGTACATGGCGGGTTGTTTCATTGGAACCGTCCTTAGGAACTGAGTTCCGTGTATGTATTCCAAGACTAGATACTACCACATGCTGGGCCCTGGAATATGACCCCGCTCGGCCTATTAATCGCGTAGTACTCAGTCCAGGAGTTGCAAGTAGTTTCTGGTGTTTATAGTAATGCTGGAGACCGTGCATGGTGCTGACCTGAGAGGTGGGCCGTGATGCGGTAGGCAGTGGCACGGTGTACCAAGTGACACCCGGATGGTGGGCTTGGGAACCCTGCGCACATCGTTTGAGGCCATGGCGGAAACCTCGGCCGGACTTCCGTACGGGTTACTCTCAGATAGGCGATAAACCTGGACTAGGTACTAGTGTGGTTAACGGTCGTGGCCGACTCCCTCGCTGGGCTTCCGCTTGAAGGTTGCCGAGGTGCATGACGTCCACATGGCGATAAGTGGCGAGAGCGTGTGTGAAGAAGTACACCCCTGCAGGGTTATGATCTATTCGAATAGCCGCGTCCGCGGATATGGACTACTTGGAGACATATGTTGTTCATAGATAATTTCAATGGCTACTCATAAAATTGCCAAGATAAGCGTCAGTGTCGTGGACGGCATTTCCATACGGAGACGGAATGATTCCACGATAGTGTATTCTTGTGGTGTTAGTGGACTCGTGTGCGAGAAATCAAGTTGTCAAAATTATTTAAAAATGCAAGTTGTCTAGCCACGAGTCAAATGCTGGCTTTCCGCATGAAACCCCACAATACCTTTTGATACCTTGCATGAGTAGTTAGTCATCCTAAAGTCTTGCTGAGTACCTTCGTACTCATGTTTGCTTAATAAATGTTGCATAGGTTGCTAATGACCCTAATGGAGGGTTCTTCGTAGACATCGACGACGACGAGTAGCTGGTGTCCCAGCTACGATCTGGCCCTACGTCGGCTCTATAGTATAGTCAGGCCATGTGCCTTCTAGTTGCCCTGTCTGTACCCAGACAGTTTATAACTCTTCCGCTGGCTCGTAATTGTATGACTGCTATTACGGGTCGTGAGACCCTTAAATGTGTAATATTATGTGTGTGGCTCTTCTGAGACTCTTAAATAAGCTTGTATGTTTATGGTTATGTTGTGATGCCATCGATGTATCTATACATATCGGTATGCCATGCGTACGTGTGTCTTACTTGATATGTATGGGGTTCGAATACCTAGTCGTGAACTTTAGTAGCACTTCTTACAAGGAAATGCCCCTTTGTGATCCAACGAGCCTTGGTAGTTCGCTACTGCTCCGGACATATTGGTTGACCGGCATGTGTCCTTCTTAGCTGCTGTGTCTGTCCCCTTTGGGGAAATGTCACGCGACGTATTGGAGTCCTTGTAGCTTGCTACGACTCGTCTACGTTCGCTGATGACCGACACCTGCTTTGTTGGGTCATGTATGCCTGTCCTTGTGCGGTACTGCCACTTTGGTTTATGACTAGACATGTCGATCCGGGTTCTTTGACATTGGATTGCTAGCGACACTATCGCATACGTGAGTCAAAAGACGCAAACGGTCCCGGCTAAGGTAAGGCTGCAGCCGTGGAGTTAACCATGCGTGAGACCACAAAGGGATGCGATGTGTTACAGGCTGGATTCCTATGGCTTAGGATCGGGGTCCCGACACTATCATCATTTCACACACATAGCATGTGTTAAAAAGTTGAGAGGGCTACGACAAAAACTGGATGCAGTTCATGTACAAAAGGGACAATCTCTCTCGAAGTAGGAGGGTTTCGAACGAGAACTCATCTCTTACAAAGGGATTTCATTTTTTTGAACTTATTTGAACTCCATAATTTTTGTGTGTTCAAAATGCACCATTCAAAGGCACATCACGAAATGGACAATCTCTCTCGAAGTAGAAGCGACCCCCACAATAAGAGACGACATTCTTCTTCTCTCATATATGGTGGACACTAGCTCACCTGATTTTTCAACCATCGATGATGGTCGGTACTCCTACTTCCCCTAGTGCATAACCAATATCTAGCACAAGGAGAAGAAGGAGAAGCGACCCCCACAACAAAAGTGGTTCCGCGGCACGCCACGTGGTTCCGCTGCACGCCACGTGGTTCCGCTGCACACCACGTGGGACTAATGGTCTTTCATTTTAAAATGATTGTATTAATCAAAAACAGATCTGTTACAAAAGGGATTTCATTTTTTGAACTTATTTGAACTGAAGACTTTTTGTATATATATGTGGTCGAAATGCATGATACCATGAAGTTAGAAAGGGCTAAACCATTCAAAAGTAGCAAATGAAGTTAGAAAGGGCTAAACCATTCAAATTTGGAAACTACAATGGCACAAACAGAAACTAGACATATATAAATTGGTCCAAGAAGTACATGATACTAGTCCAAACAGTACATAATAACAGCTACCATAGATATATATACAAGTGTTCGACGTTAAGAACACTACCGTCTAAATCATCTAAATCAGAATGTCGACGTTCCTCGAGGTGACGCTGGCCATAGTTGACGACTCGAATCTTGCGGTACAACTCGTATGAAACGTATGCATCTTTTGCTGCATACTCAATGTTGATATCATCAAGTGGGCCCTTCTCCCAATGTTTGTGCTGATACTTTGGGAAACTGGTCTTCATATCACCATATGACTCATCGGTCAAGGCAACTCCCATATGAGCCATCGAAGTCCTGTCATGTCGAAGCCTGAATATCGTTTGGAGATCAACGAGGCAACCAGCTGGTATCTCAATACCGAAGCTGTGCCTCATCTTTAGCTTGTCGTTCCTTATGTCAACGGTAGCAAAAGTGATGCCGCTGCGAAGGAAGTCCATAGTTCTAGACAATGCTTGTCACTTCTGCAATAGAAACAAATTCAAATGGAACAAATGTTACATATTGCTGCAATGAGGAAACATGTTTCACTACAACAAAAGAGAAAATTATCTTTAGGATTCAAATTGAACATATGGAATGGAACCTAGAGAGATCACTATAGCTATCAATGAACCTAGAGAGATCACTAGCTATATGCAGTTTTCATGACTATGACATATCATATTGCTATCCAATGGAACCTAGAGAGATCACTAGCTATATGCAATTTTCATAACCTTGGATCAAAGAACACCGCATAAAATTGTATCACTACAACTATGATTTCAATGGAACATATTGAACCAATCAGATTTTTCAGATTGTGGAACACTATTCCAATCAGATTGTGTTCCCTTCAACTAATCAAAATTATTTCACTGCAACTATTTGAAGCGAACCAACTATGATTCCAATGGAACATATTAAACACTAGTTGATTCTAATACGATTTTTCAGATTATGGAACACTATTCCAATCAGATTCTGTTCCCCTTCAACTAATCAAAATTGTTTCACTACAACTATTTGAAGGGAACCAACTATGATTCCAAAGGAACATATTAAACACTAGTTGATTCTAATACGATTTTTCAGATTATGGAACACTATTCCAATTAGATTGTGTTCCCCTTCAACTAATCAAAATTGTTTCACTACAACTATTTGAAGGGAACCAACTATGTTTGAAACCAATAAACTTACAATGTCATTATCTTCGATCAAAGAAAGCCTCAAAACTTACCTCGCCCATTGGAAGATCAATACATGGTGTGCGAAGCATAGTTGGATGACGGCAACACCGCGTTGATCGGCCGTGTACTCCAGATCAAGCCCCAAGAACTTCTCATGATCCATTGCAGCGTCAAGCCATTGTTCCTTCAACTGTTCAAGAAAAAACGGCATCTCCCTGCTCTCCTTCGTGTACATGACATCGAGCATGGTCGTGCCATGTGCGAGCACCTCTTCAAAGCGAGTTGGCATGGTGGAAGAAGAGAAGGGAAGAAGAGAGGAGAAGAACAGAGAGCGAGAGCGAGAGAGAAGAAGAAACTGAGAAATGGCGACTCTCCTTCGGTTCGTGCTTTTCATCGCCCGAAACGACGCGGGATGCAAACCATTTGGGCCGTTAGTCCCGGGTTGAGCCACCAACCGGGACTAAAGAGGTATACCAACGGTTGCCACCACTACGGCAGGCCACGTGTTAGGCCTTTAGTCCCGGGTTGAGCCACCAACCGGGGCTAAAGGGGGATACGAACGGTTGCCACCACCACTGCCCACCGCGTAGCCCTTTAGTCCCAGTTTGGGACACGAATCGGGACTAAAGGCTCCTTACGGGCCGGGACTAAGCCTCGAGGGAGGCATTGAGAATTGGGGCAACGTGGCCGGGCCTTTAGTCCTGGCCCACAGGCAGGCCGGGACTAAAGGGTCCCGACCAAAGGCCCGTTTTCCACTAGTGATGGGTTCTAACTGGGTTCAGCATCAACATATCTCCATACCCTGTCTGGACTACGGGTGCCAGCTGCGTCAAAGCCGTCCACAGACGGGCACGTGTAGCATAAAGCTCCATGCGGAGGGCACGAGCCTCCCTCTCTCTATTCTCTAGCATCCCAGCAGTGGACTTCAGTAGCACATCCACCATAGAGGAATCAAAATAGACCCCACTGAGGTATCCTTCTTCACCTGGCTGAGAGGCAGGAACATAGAAGAACTCTGAATTCTGCAGCAGTGCATGTCTAGCCCTCATGATGGTCAGCATTGAGTAGGAAGCATCTTGTACTGCCATGTCAACAGTGACTCCCAATCCATAAGACCAATGGATTGGCTCTACGGTAGTATGGAAATACGCTAACAGTGCAGATATACTGGCTCTGGTTGAAGTCTCGGTACTTTTCCTCCACTGTGTACTCTGGTACCAGCGGTAACCGCACACCAACATCACCCTGACCAGCATGGCCGTATGACCCGGCACATCAATGCACCTGGTCAGACGAACCACCTGACGAGAAGGACGGCCAGGCATCTGAAAATAGAGAGTAATCCAAAAGCATTAGAGCTCTGAATGCAAAATTGCGCAGTATAACGGCTGTAAATGCTCAAAAACAATTTTGAGACAACCCAAAAAATAGAATAGCGTAACCACTCAGCTATCAAGTTCAATTCTCTGATGATCAAACTTACTTCCTTTTCCTAGGGATAAAAGAGACCCAAAATATCTCTCGACCCGTAGTCTTATAATCTACCGATCAGAAACACGAGCCTAGAAGAAGATGAGTAAACTAGTCCTTAATCCCCGCAGAAAAGACGAGGATGACGAGAATAGAATAACTTGAGAAGAGAACAAGAGTCTTACGTTCCCTTCCACAAACAATTCCCTTATATATAACTAAAGCAATTCTAGACTCAACTTCGACTAGTTTGGCTTAGTAGTCCTATAGTCAGTCAGGCTTTGTATGGAGACGGCATTTCCCTGTAAGGAATGCTACTAAATCCTACGGCTAGGTAATCGAACCCCATACATATCAAGTACAACACACGTACGCATGGCATACCGATATGTATAGATACATCAATGGCATCACAACATAACCATAAACGTACAAGCTTTATTTGAAAGGCTCGGAAGAGCCTCACA
Organism: Hordeum vulgare subsp. vulgare; assembly: GCF_904849725.1. Classification (NCBI taxonomy): domain Eukaryota; kingdom Viridiplantae; phylum Streptophyta; class Magnoliopsida; order Poales; family Poaceae; genus Hordeum; species Hordeum vulgare. The sequence goes on along the minus strand of NC_058523.1, from coordinate 79,116,817 downwards.
CATAATATTACACAGTAGGGGTCTCCCGACCCATCTTACAAGTCATTCAAGTTACAAGCCAGCGGAAGTAATTAAACTGTCTGAGTACAGACAGATGAAACTAGAAGGCACATGGCGTGACTATACTATAGACCCACCCTAGGGCCCGATCATAGCTGGGATACCAGCTACTCGTCGTCGTCGACGTCTAGGTAGAACCCTCCATTAGGGTCATTAGCAACCTCTGCAACAAGTTATTAAGCAAACATGAGTACAAGAGTACTCAGCAAGACTTTAGGATAAGCTATCTACTCATGCAATGTATCAATAAGGAATTGTGGGGTTTCAGGCGGAAAGCGAGCATTTGACTCGTGGCTCGACAACTTGCATTTTTAAATAATTTTTGACAACTTGATTTCTCGCACACGAGTCCACTAACACCACAACAATATTCCATCGTGGAATCATTCCGTTTCGATACGGAAATGCCGTCCACCACACTCATGCTTATCTTGACAATTTTACGAGTAGCCATTGAAGTTATTTATGAACAACATATGTCTCCAAGTAGTCCATATCTGCGGACGCTGCTATTCGAATAGATCATAACCCTGCAGGGGTGTACTTCTTCACACACGCTCTCGCCACTTATCGCCATGTGCACGTCATGCACCTCGGCAACCTTCAAGCGGAAGCCCAGTGAGGGAGTCGGCCAGGACCCTTAACCATGCTAATACTTAGTCCAGGTCTATCGCCTATCTGAGGGTAACCCGCACGGAAGTCCGTCCGAGGTTTCCGCCGAGGCCCCAAATGATGTGCGCAGGGTTCCCAAGCCCACCATCCGGGTGCCACTTGGTACACCGTGCCACTGCCTACCGCATCACAGCTCACCTCTCAGGTCAGCACTATGCACGGCCTCCAGCATGACTATAAACACCAGAGACTACTTGCAACTCCTGGACCGAGTACTAGGCGATTAATAAGTCGAGCGGGGTCATATTTCAGGGCCTAGCATGTGGTAGTATCTCGTCTTGGATTACATACACGGAAACTCAGTTCCTAAGGACGGTTCCAATGAAACAACCCCCCATGTACTCCTACATAGCCTTTCACCGGTACCTTTACCAAATCAGGTTCAACAGACAACATTTACTTATTGAACACATTCGCACAATTCTGTTCACCATCCAGATGACAGACCATACACAACTCTAAGCATAGCATGCATAGCAGGACAAGGCACATCATGGCTCAAGCATCTACGAGGTATGCTAGGTTGCGAGGTTCAGCTGTTTATTGTGGCAAAGAGAGGTCATGCAAAGGAAGTGGGTTCAACTAACGTGGCAAAAGCATTTGAAGCATTTGATCCTAATGCAATAAATAAGTGCAGGAGCGAGAACATGGCATTTATCGGGATATTCAAAATGGTTTTTTTGACCGGCTACTGTAGGGAAAACCCCCCACAGCCATTTTCTGTATTCTCAACTATGAAAGCTGTATGTACAAGAGGAGTTGTAGAATGTACAAAGGGGGGAGGAGCAAAGGAATTCAAACCTCAAGGAGGCAAAAAAGAAATCCATTTAAGGAGATCATCCGTGAAACTAGCCTTAATTCTATGAGCTAACAGAGAAATATCATGAATAAATCCAGATCTCCATTTCCAGAACTTTGGCTGCTCCTGGTTGAAGACCTTTGCATTTCAGGTAGTCCAGATATTCCAACAGGCAGTGAATACTACCTCAGCAAAGAAAGGGTTATGGAATTCCTTTCTAGCCGCAACAGTAGCACTCCACATAGATGACCCCTGCCAAGTGATCTGCAGGTAATTCCAGACAGTGGTGCTGAATAGGCAGTTCAAGAATAAATGATCTCTGTCTTCCTTGACTCGAGCATGGCATAAAACACAAAGGTTAGAATCAGAGGCCTTCCAGTGACGCCTTTCCAGCATGTCCTGAGTGTTCAGCCTGTCCATGATAAGCATCCAGGCAAACATCTTAATCTTCATAGTACATCAGCTTCTCCAGATCCAGTTGAGTAAAGGATTTGGTACAATACTGCTATGAACATGAGCATAGTATGCCTTGGCTGTGTAGACCTTAGCATCCTTGCCCCATACCCATCTGTCAGAGGCCTGATGATCAAGGTCCAGGTCCAGAAGCAAAGATTGGACCGAAATCAGTTCCTGATAAGCTTGAGCAGATAGTGGGAGGTGAAACATGGAGAGAATGCTGTCATCAGAAAAAGCAGTAAAGACCTCTTGAGCTATGCAGAAAGGGTCAGCCACAAAGGAGAACAGTCGTTGGAATCTGGCCGCCAATGGCATAATGGAGTTGCCAATCAACCAGGAGTCAGACCAAAACAGGAAGGAATCACCCTTGTTCGGCAGAACATAGGTAACTGATCTGAATTTGTCAAGACGTTTACAGATGTCCTTCCACCAAAAGGAACCACAAAGTGCAGTGCCCTGAGGTACAGTGTTATGATAGTAAGTATTCCAAATCAGATGAACCCAAGGGATATCAGCATGATTGAGGAATTTATCAGCATGTTTGAGCAGGAGTGCTTCATTCTGAACTGCTAAGTTCATAATCCCTAGCCCCCCTCTATTTTTAGGCCTGCACACCAGAGGCCAAGCAACAAGAGAGGGTGCATGATCATTCCCATTTCTTCTCCATAGACATTGCCTTTGAATCCTCTCCAATTGCTTCAGTGTACCTGGTGGGATATCCAGGATGCATAGAAAGAAAATGGGTACAGCAGACAGTGCTGAGTTTACATATTGCAGCCTTCCCCCTGAGCAAGAAAAGAGGAACTAGCACTGAGTCTTCTTTCCATGTTATCCACCAGAGGCATGAGATCAATGATTCTAGGTTTAGTTGTCCCAACAGGCAGTCCCAGATATGTGAAGGGTAGAGAACCCACTTTGCAACCAATGGTGTCTGCCAGATCCTGCAGATGCAGAGGAGAAGTTTTGACAGGTAGGAGTGTAGATTTGTGGTAATTCACCTGTAATCCACTGGACTGGGAGAGAAGCAAGAGCATTTTCTTAAACTGCAACAATTGTGATTTATCAGCTGGTAGGATGATAAGAGTATCATCAGCATATTGCACTATAGGGTAATCCTTATCATGACAAGGTATAGGCAGCTGTATCAGCCCTCCACCAGCAGTTGATTAACCAGAGTTTGCAGAAAATCAGCAGTAATAGAAAAAAGCAGTGGGGACATAGGATCTCCCTGCCTGACACATTTCCTACACATGAACTTCTTTCCAGGCACACCATTGATCAGCACTGAAGAAGATCTAGAGGTTAATAGCTGCCTAACCCAAAGGATCCATCTATCATTGAATCCCTTATGCTTAAGAATCTGGAAGATGAATTCATGGTCCACAGAATCAAATGCCTTTTCAAAATCCAGCTTAAGAATAACTATAGGCTTCTTAGATTGATGACATTGGTGCAGATACTCAAGAGTCCATCCCACACAATCTTGAATGGTCCTAGATTTGGTAAAACCATACTGATTCTTGTGAAGACACTTCATAATCTACAACTGTAGCCTATTAGCAAGCATTTTGACAGAAATTTGAGACCCATTCCAGTAAGGGATAATGGTCTGTAATCTCCCAGATCTTCAGGTGATCTCTTCTTTGGAATGAGTGTAATATAAGAAGAGTTCATGTTGACAAGTTGGGCCTGTCCAGCATGAAATTCAGCAGCAAGTTGGTAAAACTCAGGGGAGATAATGTGCCAGCATTTCTTGAAAAAAAGCCCATTGAAACCATCAGGCCCTGGAGCTTTATCAATGGGCATATCCTGCACAGTCTTGTCCATTTCAAACATGGAAAAAGGTTCTGTGAGAATGTCTAGGCCCTCCACCTCATTCAACAGGGATTGTAAGTCAAATTCCATGTTAATTCCAAAAGAAGTTCCCATTCTATCCTTGAAAGATACCCAAAAGCATGCAGCAATTTGATCATGATCAGAGATGATAGAGCCATCATTTAACTTGAGAGATGCAATGGAGTTCTTCCGATATCTCTCAGTGGCCATAGCATGAAAGAACTTAGTGTTTTCCTCACCAACCTTAACAAATCTGATAGTGGCCCTCTTCTTCCAGTATAGGCACTGAAGGTGCAGAAGATGTTCCAAATGTAGTTTGACAATTTTCCTAAAGTTAGCTTCCGGTCTGAAAAGGGACCTCAACAGTTCAAGCTCATCTAAGCATAGCACCACTTGATTACATCTGGAAATAATAGTTTTTAACTGAGACAGGGACGTCTGCCATTTCTTCAGAGCCTGCCAAAGATGATTCATCTTGTCCATGATAACAGCAGAGATGTGTGTCTTTCATGAAGGAATGAGCCAGAATTGTTGTACACATTCTATGAAGCCCTCCATTTCAACCCAGTAATTTTCAAAGCGAAATAAATTGCATTTAGGGATGGAAGTGTTAACAGTGACTACACAGGGCACATGATCAGATGCAGTCTTTGCCAGAGGAAGCACTTGGGTAAGGGGATATGAGGAGATCCAGTTGGTTGATGTAAAGAACCAGTCCAGCTGCTCCAGAAGAGGGGTGTCCTGCATATTAGACCAAGTGTAAGATCTGCCTTTAATGGGAAGCTCCAGCAATCCCAGATGCCCAATAATTTCGTTGAAGATGAACATGTCATTCACATGAGCCCGGGGAGGTTTCTGTTGTCAGGAGATCTAATGAAATTAAAGTCCCCAAGAAGGAACCAATTAGCCCTAGTGGGGATATCAAGATTGTAAAGCCAGCTCACAAAAAGATCGCGGGCCTCTCCTTGACATGGCCCATAGACATTAACTAAAGTCCATGATTCACCCGCGTGATTTGAGGTAAAAGAGATGATCCAGCCGTATGGGGTGCATTCCACTAAATGACCAGTGAGAATGGAGGAGTTCCAAAGGGTGATAAGCCCTCCTGATGCACCCCTGGAAGGGGAGTAAGCAAATTGATCAAAGCGTTTGCGGCAAAAACCTTTGACTGCGCGAAACTCAATGGACTGCATTTTTGTTTCCTGCAAGCAAGCCACCGCAGCTAGGCTCTCATCAATCTTGTTACGGACTGCCCGTTGCCTATGATCCGAATTTAGGCCACGCACATTCCAGCACAGCACAATCCAACTTCTCGTGGAACGACTATCCATTGCAGATCATAGATATGGCAAAAGCAAGGCTATGTAATAGCCACTGCAACCAAAGTTCCGAAAATCAAAAGACAGCACAAGCAGAAGTTCGACAATACATAGAACCAGTACAGTAACAGCTAAACATGGATGGATTAAACATCAGAAGACGATGGCGCAGAGTCAGCAGGATCTTCCATAAGTCGATCCACCGTAAGCTTCTCAGGGGCTATGCCGAGTGACTGTCCCACCACCTGAATCACTGGGATAGGAGTGGCAGGAGGTACTTGAGCATCTTTAGTCTCTTGGGACGTAGAGGACATAGGCTTGGCCTTGGGCTTCCTCTTCTTGGCGACATGTGCAGGCAGCTCTTGCAGGATTGGCTTGAAGCCATCACGCTTGATGGAGCCACGAGTACACCGTGGCACCGAGGAGTCAACCACCGGGGTGGCCTTCTTGCGGGTCCCCTTCTTGGATGGAGCCGGAGAACGAAAAGATAAGTCTTTTGATGATGAAGAAGGACTAAGTGGGATTACCTCCTGCAGCGAGAGCGAGGCAGTAGCAGGTTCCGACAGGGAAGGTCCTGGAGCATCAGCATCGAAAGCCACATCCCAGGATCGCTTGGGGATCATAATGGGCTCAAGAATTGGTAGCTGTAATTGATGAGGTACATGCATAGCAGCAGCAGGGCCCATCAGAGCATCAAAAGTGCGTGCCCAGGACATCACCGGCGGCAGAGGAGGCCCATATATAACCCTAGCGGCCCCAACAAAGAGGTTGCCAGACTGAGTGGGTGGAGGGGGTTTGTAGAGAACAATTGCCAGAGGGTTTTCATCGTGCACCTCCTCCTACACAGGCGCTTCATCCTCCGGCTCAGCAGCATTGTCCGGGGCAGCATCAGGAGCATAAACCTCAGGGGCGTCAGGATTATCAAGCGGTGGTTCTTGGGCAGCGGGTTCCGCCTCCATATCACCCTGCGGCAGATCAAGGTCCACCAACTCGTGAACTGAATCCGAGGAAGAGGGACTCGGCTGATCAATCACCATAGATTCTTGGTCTTGAACCGGATCAGTAGCAGGTGCAGCAGGTGCCGCATCAAGTTCCCAACCTCCTCCAGCAGCAGCAGGCGGCTGACCCCAGCCTCCATCATCAGCATCAGCAGGCGGCTGCTCCCAGCCTCCATCATCAGCAGCAGCAGCCACGGGCCCAGGATCTCCAGGTGCGAGCGGAACCGCATTCCAGCCCAGTGCAGGATATGGGGGCAGAGCAAACTGTAGATTATCATGAACAAGCTGTCCAGGGAGCGGATGAGGGTTCCCATTGAGGGGCATCGGATCCTCATCATTAGGAAGAATCTCTGCAGCCGCCGCACCCAGAATGTACACAGGAGCAGACCAGGATACCTTTGCGCCACCCCAAGCAGAATATTCAAAAAAATTGATACTGCGAGGTACCAGACGGTCATCTGGGAAGGCAGCAAACACAATAGAACGAACCAAATATGGATCATCACTGACCCAATGGTGAAACTCCCCAAAGGTGTTAACAGCCGCCCGGAGATCTTTAGTATTGCGGAAATCCAACGGGACCCCCAAAAGCATGAGGCAGCCCTGACGAAAACCCTCTTAGCCGCGGAACCCAAGACCCTGATCATGACGCATGAAGCGCACAACAGAGTTTTGAGTAACTCGCTACGGAACCATGTGGACCGCAGCATAACTCTCAGCAGCGTCTCGGAGCTCAAACAATCCAACTCCCTCAATCCAAGGTTGAGCAGACCGAACATGTAACTCTTGATGCAAGAGAAGAGCAGCAACTTCTTGCCGTACCTGAATCACGTCGTCAGCCAGCGGCGCTGGATGGACGTCAGCGATGACAAAGCGCTCGTGACGTCTGGTGATGGGTACTGCAGGCATGGTGTGGGTCTGAGGCAGCCGGTCGACTCCTCCATCAATGATATTGTGACCAGGTGGGAGGAAGAACTCGGGATCAAGCTCAAAGTTTGCCATGGCGGGAGGCGGTGGCGGAGTGACCGGTGGTGTCTCCGAGGGAGTTCGAGGAGGCGACGGCGATGAGACAGGACGGAACTATGCCTCATGGGTTGCTGTTTCACCAAGAGTATCAGCAGTTTCCGAGATATCAGCAACAGGGGAGGTGGTGGGTCTCTTACAATTCCAAGTAAGACAATTATTACGCATAAAAGAGGCTCCTCTAGATCGTGCGTGGCCCACCGTGTTGTCAGAGCAACCAGGCGAAGCCGTACAGTTCGCAGCTAGATGGCCCCGAGCGTTGCAAATAGAGCAAGAAAATACATCCTCAACCATGCTATTAATTTGTTCGTCAAAGGCCAGATGGGCCTCCTGAGAGGAAGGAATATCCATCGGGCAATTAGGCTCGGGCTCAGGGGAAGAAATAACCTCAGCAGGCTCATTAATGAGAGAGGAAATTTGCCCAGAATCCAAACTTGCCACCGAAAACTGATTCCCATCATTCAAAGTACCATGAATCTCGGCTGGATCAGATGTAGCTTCTTGTTGCACGTGGGAAGTTCCGAAAATTTTGGCAGTTTGAAAATCCTCGCCGGGAGAACCGGGAGATGAAACTTGGCAAGAAACTGTACCAAACGTAATAAGCGGCGTGGCTGCCGTCCACCGGAGTTCCGTCGGCGGTGGTGCGGAGATGATGACACGTTCGGGGGAAGGCACCGAATAACCAACCTGCTCAAGAGTGACTAACTCATCATGGGAAACAGGATACCTGTAGCGCTTGCAAACTTCATATTGCTGAAGGGATGCAAAAGATAGCTTCATACGAACAGAAGATCCAGATTTGAGAGAAGACTTAAGTGGTCTCGAATGCATGGCCATCAGACCTAAAGAGGCTCTCCTCTTAGAGGGGCTCACAATAATCCACTCCGCATCACATTGCTTCTTCCACAGAGAAAATTCCCGACGCCAATTAGGACCTCCATGTCCCCAGAGATGGAAGAAGCACTTAAAACTTGAGCACTTGAAAGAACGCAATTCCAGAATGTGAAAACCAACTTGCATGCAGGAGACCTTGAAGGAGAAAACCGAATCTGCGATTTGAGAAACACGAAACTCAATAGCCGATCCTCCAATCACCGATTCCAGAGCTGCGGTGACTGTGTCAGGCGAGAGCCGGAACACGTGACGACCAAAGGAAATCACCATGATGAAAGGGCGACGATGCTTCATAGGGTGCACCATAAAACCTGAGTGGCGATAAACCTCATTAGAGAAAGCCAAGCCGTGCGAGAAATCCAGATCCAACGTAGAACCACCCATGCAGGCCATGCACGACCACGAGAGGAGGGTCGGGGAGGTTCACCTGAGCAGAGGAGTGGCGAGGATGGAGGATGTGCCGGCTAGAGTTCCAGATTGCCATTGGGTCGCCGCCCTCGGAGGTGGGAGGGAAACGCCGCCATTGACAAAATGGTTGCTTGCCTTTTTTCTCAGAAGAGGGACAATATCCGTGGAATCCGGAGGAACGGAGCCTACCGAAAGAAATGACAACAATCAATAACAATCATATGCAACAAAATGATGCATGAGCATGGCATGAAGATGCAAGGTGGTATGCTAATGTAGCTATCATTTATTAAGTTTGAAGTTGATTTGAATCAACTTCAAATATCACTTCAAAGGAGGTATTCTTGAATACCATTTTAATTGATTCGACCAGATGCTCAGATCAACTTGTTTTTAACATGCATGGGAATGATATGTTGAGTTGCTGGTTGTGATTGCACAATGTTTGATCATAGCATTTGAAGTGGAATCCAAATGATTTTCAAATTCCAACTCCAAAGCATTTATTAAATTTAACCTATTAATTATTCTACATGTTTGGTCCAGTAATATTTTCAAACATGTTTGAAAATGACATATTCAGATTCCTTGGATTTTTCTAATACTTTTTCATATATAAATTATTTTCATTGGAGTTACAAATTAATTTCTATGATTTTTAGAAGTTTTGTGCATTTTGTGGAATTCTTTTAAATCAGAAAATCTACTTATTGCGTGAGGCTCACGTCAGCACGGGGTCAGCCGTCGGCTGACCTGATTAGGTCAAACCCGACAGGGGGGACCCATTGGTCAGCCTCACAGGGTTAACCCATGCGTTGACCAGCCCCTCATTGCGTTTGACTTGCGACTAGGCCCACTATCAGTGACTAATTAGTGTTTAAATGGGTGGATTAGCGGGGCCAGGTCAGATCCTGCCAGAACTGACCGGCGGCGACCAGATCCACGACGGATCCCTGCCGGAGAGTCACCGGAGTTAGCTATTGTGCTCGGGATCGAGGGCCGAGAGCACTGGGAGGATCCCCAGGCTCGGCCTCATCCAGTACTGGCTTCAGGGGGGACTAGAGAGGACCGGAGGTCACCGGCAACGAGCTGAGGCGACGGCCAGAACTCGGGCTCGTCAGTCCAGTGGTTAGGGGGCACGAAACCGAGGGGAAGAAGAGGGGAAACGAGCGTGAGCTCACGGAGAGTGTAGTGGAAGGTTTAGACGGCTCGGGGAGGCGCTATGGGCGACGAATCCAATGAAGATCACCGGCAGCCGAAGCATGAAGAAGACCGTGCCGTGGGCGTTGCAGGGCTCGCGGGGTCTTCTTCATTGGCAGGGACGGCCAGCTTGTCGAGGCGGAGCGAACGGAGCACTCGAGGGGAAGAACCTGTGGCTAGAGGGCTCGGGCAGCTCGAGCTTGAGCTCTTGTCAACGGCGGCAGTGGGGAACAGATCAACCGAGAGGAGAGGGGCGGAATGGGTCCGGGGATAGATAAGATCGACTGCGGGGAGGTTATCCCCGCCTTGCCAGCACACCGGGACGTCCAAGCAGGCAGGGAGCTGCATGGAGGCGCCGGGCGTCGCGGCGCGACCTCCTGCTGCCTAGTGGCGAGGAGGAAGACGACGGGGGAGCTGGGCCTGGGCCAGGTAAGCAACTGGTAATTGTTTTGCATTTTTTCTTGTTTTGTTTTCTGATTTGCTAACTATTTTGACTTGCTATTTATTTCAGCTCCAAAATAGTTTATAAATTTATTTTGAACACACCAGAATATTAGTTGGAATATATCCAACCATTCTTGAAGTTTTCAACATTTTTGAAAACTTAATGTTTTTGAATTGAAATTTAAACTTGAATTGAGTGTCTTTTTGTATTTAAATAAAATGCCAAATGTGGTATGAAAATAGTTTTCTTCACTCATTATTTTCTTTCAGGAATTATTAGAAAAGTTGAACTTTTCTTGAGGCCATTTTGGGTTCATTGATTTTAACAAGTTTGGAATTTCTTTTAAATTGAGAAGTGACTAGGGTTTTTTGAGTTTTGCTTCTCCACTTGCTTTGATCTTGTTGCAATTTTCTTGGATGCAATGCAAAGAAGATATGAGCACAATGCTATACTTTGGTTAGGGTTCCAAGGATGTGACAACTCACCCCCACTCAAAAGAATCTCGTCCCGAGATTTAGAAGTCGTCGGGAATAACGCGGGATACTCAAGTCGGAGACGATCCTCTCTTTCCCATGTTGCCTCCTTTTCAGAATAATTTGACGATTGAACTTTAAGAAACTTGAGGCTTCAATGTCGAGTGGTACGCTCAGCTTGATCAAGAATACGCACAAGGTATTCTCGGTATGAAAGGTTATCCTGGAGATCAAGCGTTTCGTGGTCCACTTCACGGATAGGATCCGAAAAGCAATGCCTGAGTTGCGAGAGGTGGAAGACATCATGAACCTTGGAAAGATGCAGAGGAAGTTCCAATTGGTAGGCAACTTCTCCTCGTTTGGCAAGAATGCGAAAAGGACCAATGTAACGAGGAGCCAACTTGCCCTCGATACCGAATCGATGGGTACACTTCAAAGGTGTAAACCGAAGGTAATCCTTCTCGTCAACTTCAAAGGTCACAACCTTATGATGACGATCATATTGGCTCTTTTGACGAGACTGGGCTGTTTTCAACTTTTCACGAATAATGCGAACCTGCTCTTCTGCATCCTGGATCATATCCGGGCCAAAGAGTTGCCTCTCTCCGGTTTCTGAGCAATTAAGAGGTGTTCGACATCTTCGTCCGTAGAGAACTTCAAAAGGGTCTTTGCCCAAGCTTGATTGATAACTATTGTTATAAGCAAATTCGGCGAATGGAAGGCACTTCTCCCAATTCATACCGAACGATATAACACAAGCTCGGAGCATATCTTCTAGGATTTGATTCACTCTTTCTACTTGACCACATGATTCAGGATGGAAAGCAGTGCTAAAAGATAAGTGAGTCCCCATAGCATTCTAAAAACTTTCCCAGAAGCGAGAAGTAAAGATACTCCCACGGTCTGAGTTAATCTCCAGGGGAACACCATGAAGAGACACTATTCGAGAGATATATAACCCTGCTAGCTGGCTAGCTGTTATACTCTCACGAACTGGAAGAAAATGAGCTACTTTGGAGAGACGGTCAATGACCACAAAGATATCATTATTTCCTTTCTTGGTCTTGGGAAATCCGGTAATGAAATCCATACTGACTTTATCCCATCTCCATTCAGGAATAGTTAAAGGTTGAAGGGTACCAGCAGGCCTTTGTTGTTCTGCCTTAACTCGATGACAAACGTCGCAGTTAGCAACAAACTCAGCAATTTCTCTCTTCATCCGGCTCCACAAAAACCTCTGGCGTAGGTCCTGATACATCTTAGTACTACCAGGATGAATGGTGAGAGGAGAATCATGAGCTTCCTTAAGGATTTACTGCCTTAGATGTGGATTCTTAGGAACCACTAGACGATTCTGGAAGAACACAAAACCTTGATCATTGATGGAGAATTCATTAGCGTTTCCGCTGATAATATTCTCCTTGATCTGTGATATACCCTTATCACGCTTCTGGACAGCTATAATTTGATCCTTAAGAGTAGGCTTCGCCACCAGGGTAGAAAGGAATCCTTGAGGAACAATATGAAGATTTAACTTCCGAAATTCCTCATAGAGATGTGGTTGACCTCGTTGTAGAATCAGATTGTTACAATAAGATTTACGACTTAGTGGATCAGCCATAACATTGGCCTTCCCCGGGGTGTAAGTTATCCCTAAGTCGTAATCCGAGATCAACTCAATCCACCGTGTTTGCGTGAGATTCAAATCCAGCTGGGTGAAGATATATTTTAGACTTTGGTGAACAGTGAATATTTCGCAACAATTACCAAGAAGCTAATGTCGCTAGGTTTTATGTGCATGGACTACAACTGCAAGCTCAAGATCATGTGTGGGATAATTATCCTCATGTGGACGCAACTGTTGAGATGCGTATGCAATCACATGACGATCTTGCATGAGAATGCAACCTAATCCTTGTCGCGAGGCCTCGCAATAGATAACAAAGTCCTTAGAAAAATCTGGTGGTAGCAACACAGGTGCGGAAGTGAGGCGTCTTTTCAGTTCCTGAAAACTATCCTCACACTGTGGTGTACACTCGAACTTTTTATCTTTCTTGAGGAGTTCAGTTAGAGGCTTTGCAACCTTGGAGAAATTCTTGACAAAGCGGCGACAATAGCTCGCTAGACCAACAAAACTCCTAACTTGCTTAACCGATTCAGGTTGAGTCCAATCAAGGATAGCTTGAACTCTCTCAGGATTGATAGCAATACTCTTACCAGAGATTACGTGACCTAGATAGGTCACTTCTGGTAACCAAAGTTCACATTTTGAAAACTTGGCATAAAGGCGATGCTCTCGAAGTTTCATCAATACCAGCCTTAGATGCTCGTCATGTTCTTGTTCGTTCTTCGAGTAGATGAGAATATCATCGAGGTATACCACGACGAATTTATCCAAATACTCCATGAAGATTGAATTCATCAAGTGAGAGAAGGTGGCTGGGGCATTGATTAAACCGAAGGACATGACGGTGTACTCATATTGGCCATAACGAGTAACAAAAGCCGTTTTTGGAATGTCCCCGTTCTTGATCTTGATTTGATGGTATCCCAACCTCAAATCCATTTTGGAGAAGACTGAGGATCCAGCGAGCTGATCATACAGGTCGTTGATCTTGGGGAGCGGATACTTGTTCTTTATGGTGACCAGATTACCTGGTCGGTAATCTACAACCATCTGATCCGTTCCATCTTTCTTCTTGACGAAGAGGACGGGGCAAGCCCAGGGAGAAGAGCTAGGACGAATGAAACCTTTATTCAAGGCCTCATCAAGTTGCTTCTTAAGTTTGGCTAGCTCCAGGGGTGCCATCTTATATGGTCTTCTTGCTATTGGAACAGTTCCCGGAACAAGATCTATTACGAACTCTACATCTCTGTCAGGTAGAATTCCTGGCAGTTCCTCTGGAAAAACATCCGGGAAGTCATGGACTACCGGAATGTCTTCAAGTTCCAGAAGAGGGTTGGCATTGAGGGAATAGAGTTGGCATTTGGAAACTCAAGTAGAGACATTGACTATCTCACCCGAGGGATGGGTAAGGTGAATATTTCTGGAATGAGTATCAATCTTGGCATAGTGAGCTGACATCCAGTCCATACCCAAGATGATATTAATATCTGAAGATTTCAGGGCTATCAATGAGGCTAGAAAAACTAGCCTATCTACTAGAATTTCATTGTCATAGGTTATCCTAGAGGTTTGCCACTTACTACCAGGAGTTTGGACAACCAATGGAATTGGCATATCGCAGAAAGACATGTTATGCAACTGTGCATAACTTTCTGAAATGAAGGAATGAGAAGACCCAGTGTCAAAAAGAACAGACGCTGGGTGATGATTAACAAGGAGCGTACCCAATATGACGTCGGGATCCTGTGCAGCTTCTTCTGCTGAAACACAGTTCACACGGCCACGTGCAGGAGTTGGCTTCACATAGTAAGCTTTGCCCGACTTGCCTTGCCCGATGGACTTCCCGGGTTGCTTGGCACCCACATTCCAAGGACACTCATGGGAATAGTGCCATGGTTCTCCACACTTGTAACAGATCACTTGGTTGGCACGTGGTGCAGCATTGCTAGCTGGACCACCATAGGTTTTTGCTGGAGGGTTGGTCTGATTCGTCTGAGGCGCCACATAGGATGGCCTCGGAGTGTATCTTGGCGGTAGAGAACTGTTTGGAACCCACAACCTGCATTTTGGAAACGCGGAACCAGATGACGAGCCAAAGTCACGTGAGTGCTTCTTTGTGGCTTCAAAGTCGGTATGACCAGTCTCGGCACTGATCGCCTTGTTGACCAGGGCTTGGAAGCTTGTACACTCATGGAGGCGCAAATCACGACAAAGCTCAGGACTCAGACCCTTACGGAATCTTGCTTGCTCCTTGGCATCAGTAGACACCTCCTCTCTTGCACAGCGGGCGAGGTTACCGAACTCGCGGCTATAGGCATCCGCAGTCAACTTTCCCTGGGTGAATGCACAGAACTCCTCTCTCTTTCTGTCCATCAGGCCCTCTGGAATATGATGCAGACGAAAGGCTGCACTAAAGTCTGCCCATGTGGCTGCTGGTTCAGTAGGACGCATAGCTTCAAAGTTCTCCCACCACAGATTGGCGGGTCCTTCCAGGAAATACGCCGCAAAGGTCACCTTGTCGGCCTCAGAATCATTCGCAGAGCGAATCTTACATGAAATACTACACATCCAGTCATCAGCGTCGAGGGGATCGACGGAGTGATGGAACTTTGGAGGATTCACCTTCACAAAGTCATTGAGGTACACTGCAGCATTCCTAGGCTGACGAGCCATATTTTGCTCAATACGCTCTTACAGTCGGTTGGTCTCCTTTTTATTTCTCTCTGCCTCAAGCATGACTTCCGCCAGAGAGGGAGGGTGAGGCAGGTCTTCCCGGGACGCTTGACTACCCTCGCCTTGCTCATGAGTAGGGGCACGGTTCAACCTGGTGAACACCATCCTGACAAACAAACTCACAGCTTAGACGAATATCATCATCAATACTAGCAATGGATTAAGAATGCACTGAACACATGCAATGCGGAAATGAATATCCGAACTTCATGGTAACAAGCAACTGCTATATATACACCATGGTTCATACACACCTTACATAGTTCAGTACAACCTTAACCAAAGAGCAAGCTACTGAAGTTATGAAACTACTCATCAGAGGCTTACAAGCTTCCTATACATTATTTATCTTTGCCTTCGGAATTCATTTCACGACACAAGCATACTACACAAGTCACACAGGACTGTGAAAGTATAACTACTACCATACTATCCTTCCTCTCACGGTTCAGGCATCCGCATAGAACATCTCATAAAGATTGTCTCCATGGCCTGGAAGCTCAACCTGCGGATCGGAAAATACTCTAGCCTGAGATCCCTGGGATCCATAAGGACACGGATGTGGCCTTGGTCCCCTGACTTGTGGTAGTAGGGGTCCCCGAAGAGGGGTGAAGCCTCCTATAGCGGGCTATTCAACATGAGCCGGAAGATGGGTTCTAACAGGGTTCAACATTTCCATATCTCTGTACCCTGTCTGGACTACCGATGCCAGCTGCGTCAAAGCCGTCCATAGACGGACACGTGTAGCATAAAGCTCCATGCGGAGGGCACGAGCATCCCTGTCTCTATTCTCTAGCATCTCAGAAGTGGACTGCAGTAGCAGATCCTCCATAGAGGAATCAAAATAGACCCCACTGAGATATCCTTCTTCACTTGGCTGAGAGGCAGGAACATAGGCATGTCTATGGAATTCTGCAGAAGTGCATGTCTAGCCCTATTGATGGTCAGCATTGAATAGGCAGCATCTTGTACTGCCATGTCGACAGTGACTCCCACTCCATAAGACCAATGGATTGGCTCCTCAGCTCCAGGGTAGTCTGGAAATACCCTAACAGTGCTGATATACTGTCTCCGGTTGAAGTCTCGGTACTGTTCCTCCACTGTGTACTCTAGTTACCAGCGGTAACCGCACACCGACATCACCCTAACCAGCATGGCCGTATGACCCGGCACATCAATGCACCTGGTCAGACGAACCACCTGACGAGAAGGACGGCCAGGCATATGAAAATAGAGAGTACTGCAAAAGCATTAGAGCTCTGAATGCAAAATTGGGCAGCATAACGGCTGTAAATGCTCAAAAACAATTTTGAGACAACCCAAAAAATAGAATAGCTTAACCACTCAGCTATCAAGTTCAATTCTCTGATCATCAAACTAACTTCCTTTTCCTAGGGATAAAAGAAACCCAAAATATCTCTCGACCCGTAGTCTTATAATCTACCGATCAGAAACACGAGCCTAGAAGAAGATGAGTAACCTAGTCCTTAATTCCCGCAGAAAAGACGAGGATGACCAGAATAGAATAACTTGAGAAGAGAACAAGAGTCTTACATTCCCTTCCACAAACAATTCCCTTATATATAACTAAAGCAATTCTAGACTCAACTTCGACCAGCTTGGCTTAGTAGTCCTATAGTCAGTCAGGCTCTGATACCAACGCTGTTGGGACGCCGATCCTAAGCCATAAGAATCCAGCCTGTAACACATCGCATCTGTTTGTGGTCTCACTCACGGTTATCCCCACGGCTGCAGCCTTACCTTAGCCGGGACCGTTTGCGCCTTTTGACTCACGTATGCAATTGTGTCGCTAGCAATCCAATGACAAAGAACCCGGATCGACATGTCTAGTCATAAACCAAAGTGGCAGTTCCGCACAGGGACAGGCATACATGACCCAGCAAAGCAGGTGTCGGTCACCAGCGAATGTAAACGAGTCATAGCAAGCTACAAGGACTCCATTACATCGTGAGACATTTCCCCAACGGGCACAGACACAACAGCTAAGAAGGACACATGCCGGTCAACCAATGTGTCCGGAGCAATAGCGAACTACCATGGCTCATTGAATCACAAAGGGGCATTTCCCTGTAAGGAATGCTACTAAAGCCTAAGGCTAGGTAATCGAACCCCATACATATCAAGTACAACACACGTACGCATGGCATACCGATATGTATAGATACATCGATGGCATCACAACATAACCATAAACATACAAGCTTTATTTAAAAGGCTCGGAAGAGCCTCACACATAATATTACATAGTAGGGGTCTCACGACCCATCATAACAGTCATTCAAGTTACAAGCGAGCGGAAGTAATTAAACTGTCTGAGTACAGACAGATGAAACTAGAAGGCACATGGCCTGACTATACTACAGACCCACCCTAGGGCCAGATCGTAGTTGGGATACCAGCTACTCGTCATCGTCGACGTCTAGGTAGAACCCTCCATTAGGGTCATTAGCAACCTTTGCAACAAGTTATTAAGCAAACATGAGTACAAGAGTACTCAACAAGACTTTAGGATAAGCTATCTACTCATGCAATGTATCAATAAGGAATTGAGGGGTTGCATGCGGAAAGCCAGCATTTGACTCGTGGCTAGACAACTTGCATTTTTAAATAATTTTTGACAACTTGATTTCTCGCACACGAGTCCACTAACACCACAACAATACTCCATCATGGAATCATTCCGTCTCCATACGGAAATGCCGTCCACGACACTCACGCTTATCTTGACAATTTTATGAGTAGCCATTGAAGTTATCTATGAACAACATATGTCTCCAAGTAGTCCATATCCGCGGACGCCGCTATTCAAATAGATCATAACCCTGCAGGGGTGTACTTCTTCACACACGCTCTCACCACTTATCGCCATGTGCACGTCATGCACCTCGACAACCTTCAAGCGGAAGCCCAGCGAGGGAGTCGGCCACGACCATTAACCACGCTAATACTTAGTCCAGGTCTATCGCCTATCTGAGGGTAACCCGCACGGAAGTCCGGCCGAGGTTTCCGCCACGGCCCCAAACGATGTGCGCAGGGTTCCCAAGCCCACCATCCGGTTGCCACTTGGTACATCGTGCCACTACCTACCGCATCACAGCCCACCTCTCAGGTCAGCGCTATGCACGACCTCCAACATGACTATAAACACCAGAAACTACTTGCAACTCCTGGAACGAGTATTAGGCGATTAATAAGTCGAGCGGGGTCATATTTCAGGGCCCAGCATGTGGTAGTATCTCGTCTTGCATTACATAGACGGAACTCAGTTCCTAAGGACGGTTCTAATGAAACAACCCGCCATGTACTCCTACATAGCCTTTCATCGGTACCTTTACCAAATCAGGTTCAACACACAACCTTTACTTACTGAACACATTCTCACAATTCTGTTCATCACCCAGATGAAAAACCATACACAACTCTAAGCATAGCATGCATAGCAGGATAAGGCACATCATGTCTCAAGCATCTACCAGGTATGCTAGGTTGTGAGGTTCAGCTATTTACTGTGACAAAGACAGGTCATGCAAAGGAAGTGGGTTCAACTAACGTGGCAAAAGCATTTGAAGCATTTGATCCTAATGCAATAAATAAGTGCAGGAGCGAGAACATGGGATTTATCGGCATGATCAAAATGGTTGCTTGCCTTTTGGCTCAGAAGAGGGACAATATCCGGCAGTCGAATATTCAGTGGAATCCGGAGGAGCGGAGCCTACCGAAAGAAATGACAACAGTCAATAACAATCATATGCAACAAAATGATGCATGAGCGTGGCATCAAGATGCAAGGTGGTATGCTAATGTAGCTATCATTTATTAAGTTTGAAGTTGATTTGAATCAGTTTCAAATATCACTCTAAACGAGGTATTCTCGAATACTATTTTAATTGATTCGACCTGATGCTCAGATCAACTTGTTTTTAACATGCATCGGAATGATATGTTAAGTTGCTGGTTGTGATTACACAATGTTTGATCATAGCATTTGAAGTGGAATCCAAATAATTTTCAAATTCCAACTCCAAAGCATTTATTAAATTTAACCTATTCATTATTCTACATGTTTGGTCTAGTAATATTTTCAAACATGTTTGAAAATGACATATTCAGATTCCTTGGATTTTTCTGATACTTTTTCATATATAAATTATTTTCATTGGAGTTACAGATTATTCTATGATTTTTAGAAGTTTTGTGCATTTTCTGGAATTCTTTAAAATCAGAAAATTGACTTTTTGCGTCAGGCTCACGTCAGCACGGCGTCAGCCGTCGGCTGACCTGATCAGGTCAAACCCGACAGGGGGGACCCACTGGTCAGCCTCACAGGGTTAACCCCCACGCTGACAAGCCCCTTATTGCATTTGACTTGCAACTGGGCCCACTGTCAGTAACTAATTAGTGTTTAAATGGGTGGATTAGCGGGGCCAGGTCAGATAGTGCCGGAACTGACCGGCGGCGACCAGATCCGCGGCGGATCTCTACCGGAGAGTCGCCGGAGTTAGCTGTAGTGCTCGGGATCGAGGGCCAAGAGCACTGGGAGGATCCCCAGGGTCGGCCTCATCCAGTACTAGCCTTAGGGGGGACTGGAGAGGACCGGAGGTCACCGGCGACGAGCTGAGGCGACCGCCGGAACTCGGCCTCGTCGGTCCAGTGGCTAGGGGGCACGAAACCGAGGGGAAGAAGAGGGTAAACGAGCGTGAGCTCACGGGGAGTGCAGTGGAAGGCTTAGACGGCTCGACGAATCCAATGAAGATCGCCGGTGGCTAAAGCTTGAAGACAATGGTGTCGTGGGCGTTGCAGGGCTCGGGGGGTCTTCTTCTTTGGCAGGGACGGCCAGCTTGCCGAGGCGGAGCGAACGGAGCACTCGGGGGGAAGAACCTGTGGCTAGAGGGCTCGGGCAGCTCGAGCTCGAGCTCCTGTCAATGGCGGTAGTGGGGAACAGAGCAACCGAGAGGAGAGGGGAGGAATGGGTCGCGGGGATGGATAGGATCGACTGCGGGGAGGTTATCCCCGCCTTGCCAGCACACTGGGACGTCCAGGCAGGCAGGGAGCTGCGTGGAGGTGCCAGGCGTCGCGGCGGCCACCTCCTGCTGCCTACTGGTGAGGAGGAAGACGAGAGGGGAGCTGAGCCTGGGCTAGGTAAGCGACAGGTAAGTGTTTTGCATTTTTTTTCTTGTTTTGTTTTCTGATTTGCTAACTATTTTGATTTGCTATTTATTTCAGCTCCAAAATAGTTTGTAAAATTATTTTTGAACACACCAGAATATTAGTTGGAATACATCCAACCATTCCTGAAGTTTTCAACATTTTTGAAAACTTAAAGTTTTTGAATTCAAATTTAAACTTGAATTCAGTGGCTTTTTGTATTTAAATAAAATGCCAATTGTTTTATGAAAATAGTTTTCTTCACTGATTATTTGCTTTCAGGAATTATCAGAAAAGTTGAACTTTTCTTGAGGCCATTTTGGGTTCATTGATTTTAACAAGTTTGGAATTTCCTTTCAATTGAGAAGTGGCTAGGGTTTTTTGAGTTTTGCTTCACCACTTGCTTTGATCTTGCTGCAATTTTCTTGGATGGAATGCAAAGAAGATATGAGCACAATGCTATGCTTTGGTTAGGGTTCCAGGGATGTGACACGTGAAGAGAGATGGGTTGGTAAGCGGTGCAGTGAATCCGGTAGCCTCCGATGCTGCGACATAGAAGGGGGAGGGGGACGGCCAGTGGCAAGGTGGGTCGGAGGAGGCAGACGATGTGGTGGGCGTCGGCGATTTCAAATAGATGAATCTGGGGCTCTGTTTCTTGCGCGTGTGTCTCTCCTTTTCTCTGTTTATTATTTTTTCTCTCTGCTTTCCTTGGTTTATTTATTTTCATATGTACCACGTGAGGGTCATCAGCAGCGGCAACACATATGTGGCAATGCATATATGTGTATCTGTTGCGACTTGTGCAACAGATAGTTAAAATGTTGTAGAGATTATGTTGCTTTACAAGGGGTATTCTTGTATTGGTCTTGACCCCATTATCCCAAGCTTCTTCCAATTCATACTTAAGCGGCTGCATGTACACATTCATATTCTTTCCCGGATAATCGGGCCCTCGAATCATCAACGTCAGAAATATGTTCTTTCTTTGCATAATCTGTCCGGGGGGGAGATTGAGTGGAATGACATATACAGGTCAACAACTATATTTGGTTGTCGTCATGCCGAAGGGATTAAAACCATCTGTGGCGATGCAGACTCGAGGATTCCTTGGATCTGCCGCTTTATCCTGATGCAATCCATCGAAATGGTTCCACGCTTCCCCATCCGATGTGTGTACCACCATCTTATTCCCATCCGCATCTAGTTCGGTTCTTTTGCCCAATTTGTGCCATGCCATCTGTCTCACTGTCTCTTCGACCATGAAAAGACGTTGAAGTCTTGGTACGATTGGCATATACCGAAGAACACTAACTGCAATTTTTGTCTGCCTCTTCTCACCCATACCGTTGTCTACCACAAGATACCTGCAAGACTCGCAATTGGGACAATAGTCCAAGTGTGCATAACCCTTCCTAAATAAGACACATCCTTTCTCACGTGCATCTACCTTCTCATAGGGCATCTAAAGTACACGACGTATTTTGTCCGACTGGTACAGGTTTGCAGGCATGACATGGCCTTTGGGTAGGAAGCGTCCAAATAGTGTCATCATCGCGTCGTAGCATTCTCTTCCCAAGTTGAACTGAGCCTTCAGAGCCATTACTTGTGCAATTGCATCGAGCTGACAGAGCTCAGTGTGCTCATGGAGAGGACGTTATGAAGACTCCAACATTTCATAAAAGGCCTTTGCAGATTCCTCCATCTCATCTTCTCAATCCCGAGCATCATCAAAGTCTTGCACCATGTCTTCGATCCCGGTACCATGCTCGTCGGTGCGACGACGGACCACCTCAGCTCTTGTGCGTTGTATAGACTCACCATGAAATGTCCACACCGTATAATTAGGCTTAAAACCCATCCTCTGCAGGTGTTTAATCATTACAGCCTCTGTTGTCTTTTTATAGTTGTCGCATCCAGGACAGGGGCAATAGTTTCTTTCCTGGCCATTTGCGAATGCGGCTTTCACAAATTCCTTTCTTTTTACAAACCATTCTTTCGTCATCTCTTTCTGACTAGGGTGACCGGTATACATCCACGCACGATCACTCATATTTCCTAGATACTAAAGACAGAAGAAATATATTTATATATAATTTAGCATTTATATTCATCGGTTAATTAGGTTCGCCATTTTTATTACGTCCAGGCAACCTACACGCTAATAGGTAAAGATAGGTCCTTATCCCACCCGAGTATGTGTAGATTGGGTTCGTTTTCCCATGCTTTGCTCCGGATCCAATGCAAAATTTTGGCATCACCTCCCCGCTGTTCTCCTGATACACGTCTCCGCAATTAACAGAGAGGATGTGCATCCAGAGAACAACAGGGAGGCACTGACGAAATTCCGCATCGGATCCACAACACAGCATACGGGAAAACGAACCCAATCTACACATACTCGGGCTGTCCATGGATAACGTTGGACAATTTGAAAGGATGGTGGTTATAAATAAGGAAAGAAATGCATATTTATAGATGTCGCCCTTTCAAACGGGAGACGCATACTGGTCACGCATACTGATAAATTTATTTAAGTACCTAAATCTAGATAGTTTCATCCGGAAACCGAGCCACAGTAAATGAAGGGGCGAGGAGGAGATGAAATTTGTACCGACCCACGAATGCACGGGCGGAACTCGTACAACGGACGGGGAGGTCTTCGCACAACAGACCTCACAGGGACGAGACAACTGTCACATGTAAATCCACCCGATCAACACAAATATGCTAATTATGTCATTTTAGAGGAAAACAAGTTAAGAATATAATATTCATGAGCTAACCAAGGTTTTTATGCCATTTTTTAGTAAAGTGGGCTAATCATCTGATTGTTGGGGAAAATAAGGTAAGGAGAATAAGAAAGAGGAGAAGAAAGAGGAGGAGGAGGAGAAGAAGAAGAAATCAAGAAGAAGGAGAAGGAGGAGGTGGAGAAGAAGGAGTAGAAGAAGGAGAAGGTATTTTTCTTCTCTTCTTCTTCTTCTTCTTCTTCTTCTTCTTTCTTTTCATTTTTCCTATTTCTTATCCTCTTCTCCTCTTGTTGGAGCTGAATTATCTAATTATGTCTTTTTGGAGCTATATGGGCTAATTATGTCATTTTAGAGGAAAACAAGCTAAGAATATAATATTCATGAGCTAACCAAGGTTCTTATGCCATTTTGGACTTATTATGGCATTTTGGAGCTAAATGGGCTAATTATGTCTTCTTCTCTTCTTCCCTTCTTCTTCTCTTCTTCTCCTTCTTGTTTTTTTGTTCTCTTCTTCTCCTCCTCCTCCTCTCCTCTTCTCCTCCTCCTCTTCTTCTACTGCTTCCAATTCTTTCTATTAAGCTGACTAACTAACTAACCTAACTAACCAAGCTAACTAAACCTATCGCTAAACCTATACAACACTAAACAGCAAAAAAATAACAAAAACATAATCTACCACTAAGTAACTAAAAAAGAATGTAGCTACCACTAATTAACAAAATAGAATCTACCACTAAACTACCTACTAAATCTACTAATTAAGTAACTAAATTTACAAACTAACTAAACTACCAACTAACTAAAGATAATCTACCAACTAACTAAACTACCACTAAATCTACTAATGAACTAACCTACCAACTAAACTATATATACCACTAAATCTATTAATTAGAAAAAAAGAAAAAAAATCACCTTTGTTATTAGTGGGCAGCCGGGGCGGTGACGGTCCGGGCCGTGGGTGACCTGGCCGGAGCTGCTGGAGGAGGGGGTCGCAGGGAGGAGAGGGCACCAGGGTGAGGGGTGACGCAATGGTGGATGAGAGGGGGTCGCGGGGAGGAGCACACTAGGGCGATGGTGGAGCAGGGGCACGGAGAGGAGGGCGGTGGTGGAGCAGGGGCACGGTGGTGGAGGAGGGGGTCGCAGGGAGGAGGAGGGGTCGAGCTCCGGCGGCGGGTCACGGGGAGAAGGTAAGACGAGCTCCAGCGGCAGCGCGGGGAGAGAGAAGGGGGCTGTGGTGAACCATTATGGGGGAGAGAGAGGGGGTGGGGTGGGGGTTGACGACGTTAGGTCTCGTTGCCTCTTTGCCGTCTGCCCCCGACGGCAAAGTGGTAATAGGCTGACGACAAAGTGATGGACCGTTATGGGTTAGAGGGCGGTGTGGGGTGGGTTCTTTGTTGTTTGCCTGCATGTGCTTTGCCGTCAACTGGAAGACAGCAAAGAGTACACTTATGGCAAAGAGGATGTTTTCCATCAGCCTCCTCTTTGCCGTCAGGTTTTGGGTAGCTGATGGCAAAGAGTGTCTTTGCCATTATCCAGCAAATGGCAAAGAAGCAGCAGATGGCAAATTCAAGCTCTGTTTTTTTTTTAAATAGACAATACATCAATATGCAGCAAAATAAAAGGAGAAGGAAAAATAACACAAATGAAAAAAATAAAAGGGGAGGCTCTGGGTTTCGAACCCACAGCCCTTGCACCACTGTTCCACACATGCACCACTGGGCTACCTTGGTGTAGCTGCACTATCAGAGGGGTAAACCCTCTTATGCAGAATCTGCCAAACAATCGACAGCAAAGGAAAACCCCAGATTAAAAGGGGGCGTTGGGTCTCGAACCCCAGACCTGCCCAATGCGTGCGTGGGAACAAAGCCAGCTGAGCTGGTGCGGTACTACTGTCCTAAAGGGGGATCCACGAAAGGAAAGCACGCCACAAGGGGGGTGCTTGCTCTGCTTGGCAGAGAGGTACCGGCGGCGAAGCTCACCGGAGCGTGCCCTCCTACACACAACATCAACCGCTGCGGGGATCTACCACAGGCTACACTACGGCGCCGCGAAGGGTGCCTCGGCCACGATGCAAAGGGGCGATGCCCATGCACGCGCAAGCCAGAGCAGCTACGGCTGCTGCTATGTTGCCAGAGCTACACACGCAGGAGCGCCCTACCATCGTCCATGACTTGCGGTAACATGAGGATTAGGAGGGGGAAAAGGGAAGGCTTGCTCACCCCCAGCACGATGCTGCGTAGCCGAAGCAGCGGAGGTCGTCGATGACGCAGAGGACACCGGAGTAGGGAAGTAGTTGACATCGAGGAGGACGTTGGAGGGGCTCTCTCCGTGATCTGAGCACAGGAATGGAACCCCACCACCTTCCACTTGCACCTGGTTTGCTGGCGACGAGCTCTACCAGGAGCCGCTCATGGCGTCGGAGTTGATCGGGTGCGCCCCCGACAGCGACAAAGGGAGAGAGGAGGGAACAAATGGGAACCCTAGGACAGGGAGGAGCGCCGTTTGCTTATATGGCTTTGGGGGTCAAGCTCCAAGCCGCAAGATCGAGGGAGGAGGAGATCGGCGGCTGCCCTTCGGTCGTACAGCGTGACGTAGCGAGGAGGAAGACGGACGCGCCACAGGCCGACGCTGGCGATAGAATAGACGAGGCCCAGGTGGGGAAGAGGGAGCCAGCCCACCTGGGCGCCTGATAAAACATAGAGAGATAAAAAGGTTTTTCCCATTTAACAACAAACCAAACAAAAGCAAAATACCAAGAGCATCACAGTGTTTTGAAAATAAAAATAAGAACACCTGGGCATGAGGGAATTAGGCCCTATTTAAATAAAATACAAAACTGATTTTTAAGACAACTAAGTTATATTCAAAACATGATTTAATATGCTGTTTTGTAGACGAAAATCTCATATGACTTAAGTTTTAAAACCCCAAGACAATACCCCCTCAATCATAAGATAATACACTAAATGTTTAACATTTCTAAAACAGGTTCTAGCAAGATTTGACACACAAGTTAAGTAAATAGAATGGGGGAGAAGGTTTTGACATAGAATGAAGGCAATGTGTTTGCAAGCATTGTTTGGTAACCCCACGTCATCACACACCACCACAAGAAGCTAGAAACCGACAAGAATGAAACAATGCAAAAGAAAAGAATGATGCCATGATGCAAAGATGATGACATGAAATGATCCACATCAAATGATGACTTCATAACATTCAAAACATAGTTCCACAAAAGGAAAGGATCCCAACATGGCAAGCATTACATTTGGGTATTACAAACTCTCCCACACTACAAGAATATCTCGACCCAAGATCTAGGGCTAAAAGAACTCTGGAAATTCGGAACGGAAGTGATCCTCACGCTCCCAAGTGGCCTCTTTATCGGAATGATGTGATCACTTCACCTTGAAAAACTTGATTGACTTATTGCGGGTCTTGCGCTCAGTCGTCTCAAGAACTGCAACTGGATTCTCATGGTAGGACAGGTCGGGTTGAGGGTCGATATCCTGAAGATCAACTGTGCGCTCGGGAGTCTTGAAGCATCTCCGGAGCTGAGAGACATGGAACACGTCATGCACATTTGCGAAGTTTCAAGGGATCTCTAGTTGATATGCAAGGTCGCCTCTCTTGCCAACAATTCTGAAAGGCCCAACAAAACAAGGAGCAAGCTTCCCTTTGATGCCAAAACGTTGAGTGCCCTTCATAGGAGACACTCTAAGATAGACAAAGTCATCAAGCTCATAAGACATGTCATGATGCTTGCTATCATAGTTGATCTTCTGACGGGACTGGGCTGCTATGAGATTATCCCGAATGACACGACACATCTCTTCTGCTTCTTATATCATGTTATTCCCAAGAATCTGATGCTCGCCAGTCTCTGACCAGTTGATCGGGGTACGACACTTCCTGCCGTAGAGAATCTCAAACGGAGGTTTGCCTGAACTTGCCTGATAGATGTTGTTATATGAAAACTCAGCAAAAGGTAAGCAGTCTTCCCACTTCATGCCAAAGGAAATGACACAGGCTCTTAGCATATTCTCGAGGACCTAATTGAATCTCTCAACTTTCCCACTAGTCTGAGGATGAAAGGTTGTGCTGAATCGAATCTTAGTACCCATCGCAGAGTGAAATGAGTCCCAGAACTTGGAAGTAAAGATGCTTCCTCGATATGAAGAAATCAGCATTGGAACACCATGCAATGAGACTACCCTTGACGTATATAGCTCAGCAAGCTGAGATGCAGAGATAGAATCTTTGACTAGAAGGAAATGAGCTACCTTGCTCAACTTGTCGATGACGACGAAGATGGCATCGTTCTCTTTCTTGGACTTCGGAAACCCTGTGATGAAATCCATCTCAATATGGTCGAACTTCCACTCGGGAATGGGCAATGGATGCAAAAGACCTGCTGGACGTTGATGCTCTACTTTCACCCTTCGACATACATCACATTCATTTATGAACTTTGCAATCTCACCTTCATGCGAGTCCACCAAAAGGTCTGTTTCAAATCCTGATACATCTTGGAACTTCCTGGATGTATCGAGAGAAGAGAGTTATGAGCTTCTTCCATGATAACCTTTCTGAGATCCCCTTTCGAAACGACAAGACGATCCATAAAGAATAATGTATCTCTGGCATCAACACTGAAGCACTTATATTTGGGAACTCCCTTTTCCACGCCAATCTTAACTTTCTTCACCATTGCATCAAGAAGTTGAGCTTCTCGGACCTGGTCTTCCAAGGTAGGAGAAATCTGAAGATTACGAAGAAATCCCTGAGGTACTAACTGAAGGTTGAGCTTTCTGAAAGATTCACAAAGGTCAGGGTGGAGAGGTTTCAGAATGTGACTGTTGAAGTAAGTGTTCCTGCTCAAGGCATCTGCGACGACATTAGCTTTGCCTAGAGTGTACTCAATGCTCGGATTAAAATCTTAGAGCATTTCCACCCAACGAGTTTGCCGAAGATTGAGGTAATTAGGCTGGGTGAAGATGTACTTGAGACTCTTGTGATCGGTGAACACTTCAACCTTTCTTTCCAATAAGAGGTGTCTCCAAGTCATCAAATCATGTACCATGATACGTCTCCAACGTATCTATAATTTTTGATGGTGTCATGCTATTATCTTGTCAAACTTTGGATGTTTTCTATGCCTTTTATATCTTTTTTGGAACTAACTTATTGACTCAGTGCCAAGTGCCAGTTCCAGTTTTTTCTATGTTTTTGACCGTTTTCAGAGGAGGATTTTAAACGGAGTCCAAATGGAACGAAACTTCCAAAAAGATTTTTTCCAAAACAGAAGAAGATCGGGGAGCCTGAGAACCAGGGCAGGGGGCCACCAGCAACCCCACAATCCCCCTAGCCGCGGCCAGGGGGGCCCGCGCCTCCCAAGCTTGTGGGCTCCCTCGGCCTCCTCTGCCCTAGGTTTTCCGCGTATATATTCCCATAAATTCCAGAAAAAATCAGGAGATCATCGAAAGTACTTTTCCGCCGCCGCAAGCTTCTGTCTTCGCAAGATCCCATCTGGGCACGTTCTGGTGCCCTGCGGGACGGGGATTCAGATACGGAGGGCTTCTTCATCAACACCATGACCTCTTCGATACAAAGTTCTCCATGATCTTCATGGAGATCTATCCGATGTAATCTTATTTTGTGGTGTGTTTGTCGAGATCTGATGAATTGTGGATTTATGATTAGATTATCTATGAATCTTTTTACAGTTTTTCTGATCTCTCTTATGCATGATTTCATATCCTTGTAATTCTCTTCGAATTGTGGGTTTTGTTTGGCCAGCTTGATTTATGATTATTGCAATGGGAGAAGTGCTTGGTTTTGAGTTCATACCGTGCGGTGACCTCACCCAGTGACAGAAGGGGTAGCAAGGCACGCATCATGTTGTTGCCATCAAGGGGAAAAAGATGGGGTTTTCATCATTCGTTTGAGTTTATCCCTCTACATCATGTCATCTTGCTTAAGGCGTTACTCTGTTCATCATGAACTCAATACACTAGGTGCATGCTGGATAGCGGTCGATGTGTGGAGTAATAGTAGTAGATGCAGAAAGTATAGGTCTACTTGTCTCGGACGTGATGCCTATATGTATGATCATTGCCTTAGATATCGTCATGACTTTGCGCGATTCTATCAATTGCTCGACAATAATTTGTTCACCCACCGTAATATTTGCTATTTCGAGAGAAGCCTCTAGTCAACACTATGGCCCCCAGATCTACTCCACACCATATTTTCAGCCTTACTCTTTTACATCGTTGCACTTTTGGCCTTCAGATCTCACTTTGCAATCAATCTTGAAGGGATTGACAACCCCTTTATAGCATTGGGTGTAAGCTCGTTTGTGTTCAAGATCATGAGTGGGGAAATTCTACTCACTTGAATTCAACTTCCTCGAGGTATAAGCTACCACTTTTTTGTCTTGCCTCAACACTACAACAAGACTTTGAACAGAGGCATCGCAGAACACTTGATAAGGTTTGGAGTCAGCAGGAGGAACCAAGATCAGAGTAGAAGTGAGCTTCTCTTTGAGTGTGTCGAAAGCCAAACTGACACTCTTGAGACCAGACATACTTCACACCCTTCCGAAGAAGACTTGAGAGAGGCTTAGCAATCTTGGAGAAATTCTCAACGAATCTTCTACAATAGCTTGCAAACCCGAGAAAGCTTCGAAGCTGCTGCACATTTTCCGGAGGTTCCCACTCAACAATGGCCTGAACCTTCGACTTTGATGCCCTCGGCAGAGATTATGTGCCCAAGGTAGACAACTTCCTTCAACCAGAATTCACATTTGGAAAACTTAGCATAGAACTTATGCTCTCTTAGCTTATCGAGCACAAGCTTGAGATGTTCTTCATGCTCTTCCTCGATTTTTGAAAAGACCATAATATCATCAAGATACAACAAGACGAATTCATTGTTGAACGGGGAGAAGATATAATTTATCATCCGACAGAAGGTCGGTGGAGCATTGGCCAGACCGAAAGACATCACCGTGTACTCATACGAGCCAAAGCTTGTTCCGAATGCAGCCTTTGGAATGTCATCTTCGCGAATGCGAATCTGATGATAACCCATCCTGAGATCAAGATACGAGAAGATCTTAGCCCCTTTCAATTGCTCAAAGAACTCATTAATGTTAGGAAGTGGATATTTGTTTTTGATCGTCTTCTTATTCAATGGACGATAATCAACACAGAGTCGTTTCGTACCATCCTTCTTCTTGACGAAAAGATCTCTACAGCCCCAAGGAGATGAGCTTGGTCTGATCAGACCAAGACGCTCTTGCTCATCGAGTTGTTTCTTCAGCTCCTTCAGCTCTTCTGGACCCAGTTTGTATGGTCGTTTCCACACGGGCTCAGTACCAGGTTCAAGATCAATTACGAACTCCAGTGCTCGGTGCAGAGACATTCCTCGCAGTTCTTCCGGAAAACATCTTCATATTCGGAGACCACCGGGACTTGCGAAATTGGAGAGATCTCACCCTTCTCATTCAAGGAAAACAGAAGGACCGTGTCATCACGCGTTGCGAAGATAATCACGTCCTCCGAAGAATGGGTTAGCTTCACAATCAATAGACGCCTTGTTCATAGCCAACCAATCCATTCCAAGGATCAAATCAATATCAGAGTTGCCAAGGATAATAGGAGAAGCCACAAAGGCATAATTACCCATCTTGACAGTGATATCAGGAACTATGAAGCGAGAATTCATTTGTAACCCCAGTGAAACCACAGTTAAGGATCTAGGCAACTCTTCACAACACATCTCATGCTTTGCAACAAAAGGCCTTGAAATAAATGAATGCGATGCACCAGAATCAAATAAAACCTTTGCAGGAAATTCATTAACTAGGAGTTTACCCATAATCACGTTTGAGGAGTTGTCTATTTCAGCTTCATTCACCATATTGACTCTGGCATACTTAGGATTGAACTTCACCATAGCATTGCTTGGAGGCTTCCCTGGAGGAGGGGGCGGAAGACGTAGCTGAGAGGTGCACTTGTTGGCATAGTGACCCTTCTGCCCACACTTGTGACAAGTAACACCTGCCGGCTGACGAAAATGCACCTGAGGATTCCCTTGCTTCTACTGCTCAAACCTCTGCTGGAAAGCTGCGTTGGGCGGGTGGGAAGAACCACGACCACCTGATTTCTTGAACTGCTGAGACTGCCGAGGAGGAGGAGGAGACACCCATTATTTCTGTTGCTTCGGAACCACCTGAGTTGAGGGCGACGAACTGGACTCTCTCAAACGCTTCCTCGAATTCTACACCTTGAGCAAAGCTTCCTCACCCTGAGAGCCAAGTTATAGAACTTATCAAACTCATCGGGATCGTGCAAGGCGAGGGCCAGCTGCAAGTCCTGTAGCGACCCGACTCAATACGAGTAAAGCCTCTAATGTTTCCGTACCATCCCAAGATCATGCTGGTACACACCCAGTACATCAATGTATATATTAAGAGTTCAATCACACAGCTTTATTAATGGAAATCTCATATCAAGTACTTTATTACAATAATGAATTACAATAAAGTGGCTGAAGGCCATCCCATGAGATATCTAACGAAGACTAGCGGATGCATCAGGTAGACGAGTCCATCCGACTCCAGGGCATGTCGTTGAGCGTAGATCGTAGCCTCACTCCTGGTCGGAAAAGTACTCTGCAACATGATACGTTGCAACCGTGTAGGTCAGCATATGGAATATGCCGGCAAGTCATCAAAGAGAGGGGAAAAATAATAACCAAGTATCTCTACATGCATATTTGGCAGGTGGGGCTATAAATTTCAGCATAAAGCAAATTTTCTCCTACAACAAGAGAGGGCTAAAAGCAAAATTTACTACATTGTTGGTTGTTAATGAGAAGATTCCGTCAACCAGTTCTCATACCCAAGTTGTCAATATTTCCCACATCATTATTAAACTATGTTGAGAGTTCAGGGAAATCTCAATGCCTTCGGCTCAAGTTGTCCATGACCGTGGACACGGCTAATCGATTAGGTTTGAGTACTCTGTAGAGTTTTGCACACGTTCCCCACAATATTTGATCGCCTCCGAGTACGTCCCCGCACTTCAGGGTGTTTGAAGACCGGATGATCGAAACATGGTCTTTCAACGGGTCCCTCTGAATCCCTGTCGGTGCCCATCCATTCCTACCATTCTTCTACATCTACTAGCACCGCCTGTCCAGAGTCGCCGCGTTGTCCAACCAAGCCAGAGACCATAATGACTTGTGGCTGTCTAGGTAAGCCTTGGGTCTTGAAGCCACCGTCCGTCTCTTTGAGCCTGGGTGAAGCTTTCCGCAAGATGTCATGGCACGTCTCCAGCATCCCGGGGCTGTCCATTGGATTCTCCAGGGAGCCCGTCAAACCGTCCTTCACCCAGAGTTGCATTTCTTCACGAGGTCTTGAAAATCTTGACTTAACCGGTCTTGGTTATTTAATTATCCTCGCATCACTCATGTTATGCACTCAACCAGAATCCTGTCTACTCAAGCATAGCAATATGAAATTTGTCGTCCCGGGCCAAGTATCGGCGTTGTTGTGTGCCTACCACATGATACTACAACCTATAACTATAATTTTGAAGTACCTACTCAGCATGCAATTGGGCAAAGAAAGGTGAAACTACCATGCATAGAAAAAACATAGGAGATAGTATGCTCAAAATGACTTGCCTTGATGATAGTTGTCTTGATCGAGCACTTCTAAGTAAACCAATAAAAACAAGTACACACCATAAGCACTACAATCATCAACAAGTAAAATAACATCACAAGCATAAAGCAGCTATGGCATAAAGTGAAAGAATTCACTTCAACTAACTAAGGCAGAAATTGTTTCTGTTAAAACCCCAAGTAAAAATATTTAAAATTTTCTGAAACTTATACCACGGTAAGATATAATCACTAGGAAGCAGTAGCAAAAAGAACCAAATAAAAATCATTTTTTAAACTCCTGGAATAGGCAAAACAAGGTTTAAACTAAATCTGATCTAAGTCAAATTATATGTTTTTGGAAACTACAGAAAAATTGGAATTCACAAATTATATGTTTTTGGAAACTACAGAAAAATTGTGATCTACTGGAACAAGTTTCAACTCCATTGGAATTCTGGATCAAAAGCTATGATCAAAACAAGGTTGGAACTTTCTCTGTTTTCTAATCTAAAACAGAAAAAGAAGAAAAACTGCTAGTGGACACGGGGTTAGGTGGCAGCTCCTGATTCGTCAGGGAGTGTGTGCTGCGGTGACTAACTAGCGGACGACCACATTGTAACAAAAGCTCCGGCTTACTAATAGGTGAAGAAGAAAACCATTTTGGTTTTTTGTCCAAAGCCGAAGGGGTATGGAGATCTAATCACGCGCGTGGAAAACGAATCGGACGACTAAGGGAGGTGGGGGTTGCTCACAGTGGGGGGGCTGCCGGTGTGCTCTACTCCAGGGAGGCAGAGAGGAGGTGGTGCTCGGGGAAGGGGCTCCGGCGATCTCTGGCGGTGTCCGAGAGTTCCAGCGGGTGGAGGCGATGCTCCAGCGTTGCTTGGTGGTGACGGCAAGGCGAGGAGGATCGGGGGCGAGCAGCAGGAGGCCATGGAGCTTCGGCTCCTGGTTGGAGCTTCGGCGGCGGCGTGCGGTGGCGTGGGGCGGGGGCTCGGGCAGAGACGAGGGGAACGTGTTGCGGAGAGGTCCGGGGTATTTATAGGGGCGAGGGGAGGTCTCGGGAAGGGAGGGAGCAAGAGATCCGAGGTGATCCGGTGGTGCTCCGGTGAGGTAAGGAAGGAGAGGGGAGGAAAGGTAGGAGGAGACCGGGGGGAGCTTCGGTCGGGCGGTGGGGCTAGGCTGGCAGGGAGAGAGAGAGAAGGGGCAAGGGGGTCGGTAGCCGATCCAAAGAGATTTCGGTCCCGGGACTGATGGTATCTGGGCCGATCCTAATCCACGCCCGCTGGCGCTTTCCAAAAGAAAAGAGGGTTTTTCCATTTTTTCAAAAACACGAAATAAAACAAATAAATGGGCAGGTAAATAAAATCCAAAAATAGGGTATTGTATACCAAAATTTTCAGAAAAAAATTCTCTATTCGTTTAACATTTTTCCAAGACCAAAATAAAAACTTTTTAAAAATGTTTTTTTTTCAGAAAAACTCTAAAGGCTTTATTTTCTTTTTGCAATTATTTTCTTCATAAAACTCTCATTTTTCTTGGCTCAAATATTTTCAAAAGTGCCCCTTATTTTTTGGAGGGTCATATTCCTCCTCGCATTCTTGCTTGCAAGAATTATTCCCCGCCATTTCTCGTGTGAAGAAAAACATAGAAATGCAAAAGCAAAATTTGAGAGAATTCAAATGCAAATCTTTATTGCCATTCAATATGCATAGATGCTTAGCCACAATTGTAAAACATTCCCAATTGGGAAAATTGGGATGTTACAAACCTAACCACCTTAACATGAATCTCGCCCTCGAGATTCGGGTTGGCTAGAAAATAGGTGCGGGTGGTCTCGACGAAGATCTTCTTCTCGTTCCCAGGTGGCTTCTTCCTCGGTGTGGTGGCTCCACAACACCTTGCAGAACTTGATGATCTTGGTGCGGGTAACTCTGTTGGCAGCTCGAGAATCCTGACGGGTTTCTCCTCATACGTCAGATCACTGTCAAGCTGTATGGCCTCTAGGGGCACTGTATCTTTCAACGGAACATCAGCCATCTCAGCGTGGTATTTCTTCAACTGGGAAACATGGAATACATCATTAACTCCGGACAATCCTTCCGGCAGTTCCAGTTTATAAGCAACTTCGCCTCTACGTTCAAGAATTTTGTAGGGGGCAATGAATTAGGGTGCTAACTTTCCTTTCACACCAAATCTCTTGATTCCTCGAAGTGGAGACACCCGAAGATAGGCTCGGTCTCCCACTTCGTATGTTACTTTCTTGCGTTTGTTGTCAGTATAACTTTTCTGCCTAGACGGAGCTATCTTGAGTCGGCCACGTATTAGCTTGACCTTCTCTTCAGAATCTCGGATAAGGTTGGGACCAAAAAGTTGTCGGTCTCCAACTCCATCCCACATCAACGGTGTTCTGCACCTCCTTCCGTATAGAGCTTCGAAAGGGGCCATCTTCAGACTGGTCTGATAGCTGTTGTTGTATGAGAACTTGGCATAAGGCAAATTGTCATCCCAACTAGACCCATAGTCTACTGCGCAAGCTCTCAACATGTCCTCCGGAATCTGATTGACTCTATCGGTCTGTCCATCTGTCTGTGGGTGAAAAGCTATACTGAACTCCAATGTCGTTCCTAAAGTTTCGTGCAGTTGGTGCCAAAATTTTGATGTGAACTGAGTCCCTCTATCTGACACAATACTCTTCGGTACTCCATGCATACATACGATCCTGGTCATATATATCTTGGCCAGCTTGGCACTCGTGTAAGTAGTCTTCACGGGAATGAAGTGAGCTACCTTGGTCAAACAATCGACCACAACCCAAATAGAATCATAGCCAGAATGGGTCCTGGGTAATACTGTGATGAAGTCCATACCAATCTTTTCCCAGTTCCACTCGGTTATTGGCAGAGGTTGAAGCAAACCTGCTGGCTTCTGATGCTCGGCTTTTACTCGCTGACAAACATCGCATATTGCTACAAACCCGGCAATGTATTTCTTCATTCCTGTCCACCAGAAACTTTCTTTCAGATCTAGATACATCTTGGTGTTGCCGGGGTGTATCGAGTACGGGGAATCATGGGCCTCCTGAAGTATCAACTTCCTGAGTTTGGGATCATTGGGAACATAAACGCGATCCTCAAACCATAAAGTTCCGTGTTCATCCTCACGAAAACCTTTACCCTTCCCGTCTTTCATTTTCTGCTTAATCTCAGCTATCTCCATGTCTGATTTCTGAGCTTCGCGGATCTTTTCTTTCAAGGTGGACTGAATTTCCAGTGTGTCTGCAAATCCTCTTGGAACTATTTCCAATTTGAGCTCTCGGAGTTCATCGGCAAACTCCTGGGGTAATCCTCCCGCTATGAGTGTGTTCACATAGATCTTGCGGCTCAACGCATCGGCTACAACATTTGCCTTGCCTGGGTGATAATGCAATCTCATGTCGTAGTCCTTGATCAATACTAGCCATCTCCTTTGTCTGAGGTTCAACTCCTTCTGCGTGAAGATATATTTCAGGCTCTTGTGATCAGTGTAAACATCACAACTATTTCCGATCAGGAAATGTCTCCAGATCTTGAGAGCGTGCACTACTTCTGCTAGCTCCAAGTCATGCATGGCATAATTCAACTCATGGGGTCTGAGCTGTCTGGATGCATAGGCTACAACTTTACCTTATTGCATGAGCACTCCTCCTAGTCCTCGACGAGAAGCGTCACAGTAAACCTAGAAATCCTTTCGAATGTTCGGCAATATCAGCACTAGGGCTGTAACCAGACATTTCTTCAACTCTTGAAAACTGGATTCACATTCCTCGGTCCAAACATAATTGGACTCCTTCTTCAACAACTCTGTCATGGGTTTGGCGATCTTTGAGAAATTCTCAATGAACCTCCGCTAATATCCGGCAAGTCTGAAGAAACTGCAGATCTCCTTAACTGAAGTGGGTGCTACCCATTCAGTGACTGCTCCGACCTTGGTAGGGTCCACTTCTATTCCTTCTCCTGAAATGACGTGTCTGAGGAATCTGACTTCCTTCAACCAAAATTCACATTTGCTAAACTTTGCGTACAGCTGATGTTCTCGAAGTTTCTCCAGAACTAGATGCAGATGTTCCTTGTGTTCCTCCTCTTTCTCGGAGAATATCAATATGTCATCGATGAACACCACGACAAACTTGTCCAAGTATTCCATAAATACCTTGTTCATCTGATTCATAAAATATGTCGGAGCATTAGTCAGCCCAAATGACATGTCCGTGTACTCACACAAGCCGTACCGGGTGATGAAGGCTGTCTTGGGTATATCCTGTTCACGAATCTTCAGCTGATGATACCCGGATCGAAGATCGATCTTGGAGAACACTCGGGCTCCAACTAACTGGTCAAACAGATCATTGATCATCGGCAAGGGATACTTGTTCTTGATGGTCACCACGTTCAATGCACGATAAGCGACAACCATTCTCAAGGACATATCCTTCTTTTCAACCAAGAGCACTGGGGCTCCCCAAGCTGAAGAACTTGGGCGAATATACCCTTTGTCCAACAACTCCTTAATTTGCTTCTTGATTTCTTCCAAGTCATTTGCGGGCATCCAATAGGGTCTCTTGGATATCGGGGCTGTTCCGGGTAATAGCTTAATCAGGAACTCGATCTCTCTATCAGGTGGCATGCCCGGCAATTCCTCCGGAAATACATCTCGGTATTCTTGTACAATCATTACTTCCTCTTGGACTACTCCCGTGAGAGAGTTTACTCGTTTACTCCGTGTCGGGCGCTGAGACACGTACTTAATCCGCTTTTTCTCGGGGGGTGGTTAGAAAAATAGACTTAAGGGCACAATCAATATTCCCTTCGTACTTGGCCAACCAATCCATGCCTAGGATTACATCCAATCCCTGAGACTCTAATACGATGAGGTCGGTGGGAAACTTATGGTTCCCGATGCTGAGACTCAGAGCATGGCATCCTATCCCGGCTATCATCATGCCTCCTGGGGAACTGACATTAATAGGCTGGCTGAGGGTTCTAGTTGGCAAACTATACTTTTCCACAACTACCCTTGATATGAATGAATGAGTTGCACCAGAATCAAAAAGTACCAATACTGGACGTGAATTTAGCAAAAACTTACCAACCACATTATCGGGGTGATCATAGACCTCTTCAACATCAATGTGGTTCACCTGAGCTCGAGGAAAAGGATTGGGCTTCTTTTCTGCAGAGTTGTCGTTGCCATTTCCATTTCCCTGCTTGTTCTGGGGACATTCAGTGGCATAGTGTCCTGTCTTCTGACACTTGAAGCAGGTGATGTGATTCAGATCCTTCTGAGCTCGAGCTGAATGATGCTGAGTGCCGGTACCACCATTCTTGACGTTGTTGTTGTTGCGGTGGTTCCCATTTCCTCCATGGTTGTGGCCTCCATGGTTGTGCACTGGGTCGTTATGCTGGACGTGTCCTCCAAAGTTACCGGATCCAGTCCCGGTATTCCCTGAATAGGGGGTGTAGCGAGGCTTCTGCTGAGTGCCGGAGTTGAACTTTCCATTGCCATACTTCCGCTTGCGGTTCTCCATCTGCTGATGTTTCCCCTGCAAGACGAGGGCCTTATCTACCAGCTCCTGGTAGTTGTTGAAGTTGGCTACAGTCAACTGAATGCTCAGCTCATCATTGAGTCCCTCCAAGAACTTTTCCTGCTTGGCCGCATCATCAGCCACATCTCCAGGTGCATAACGGGCGAGCATGCTGAATTCATCGACATACTGAGCCACAGAGCGATTTCCCTGGCATAAGTTGCGAAACTCACGCTTCTTCAGACTCATTGCACCAGCTGAGACATGTGCGGTGCGGAAGGCTTGCTTGAACTGCTCCCAAGTGACTCCAGCAATGGGGTATGTGGTGGTGTAGTTCTCCCACCATGCAGCTGCAGGGCCTTCAAGTTGATGCGCGGCAAAGCGCACCTTCTCAGCTTCAGTAAAACCAGCAATGATTAGTTCCCGCTCCATCTTGCGGAGCCAATCATCTGCCACAATGGGCTCAATGCTGCTGGAGAAAGTCGGAGGTTCAACCTCAGGAAACGGGTGAGATTGTCGGCCTGGGGTGGATGATGGTTGTTGTTATTGTTCTGGTTCTGGATGATAAGCTTCATCAGGGTATTCTGTTGCTGAATCAACTGAGTGAGTTCCGGCGGGAAGTTGGAAGCAGGGGCACGTCTCGGAGCCATCTGGTGTTTGTAGAGGGGTGAGATTAGCATAGAACAATGGTCTAAAGAGTAATTACACTACCCATATGAAATGGAACAAACAAGTATCACACCACACATTTTATTCAATACCATCACAAAAGGTTCACACAGGGGGATACAAAATTCGATAACCTAAACATCGTCCTAAGCGTTTAACGATAAGATAAATTTGGTGGACTATTCTAAGTGTTCTCCTCAGAAAAGCATGGTGGTGGGTCCTTCGGTGGAGCTTTCTTCATAGTCCTCCTCATTGCTGATCAAGGGGGCTACGTCTCCTTCGGGATGAAGGTTCTCGCCCATGTACAGTTCCTCCTCCAGGTGTGCGACACGAGTCTTCAGCTTCTCGATCCTCTCCAGAAAGTCCTTCACCTCCCATTCGTGCTCATAGTGGGCTTCCCGGGATGCTTCTTCGAGTTCGAGTTCGCGGAGCGACATTTGCTTGATCTTCCTGGCGTCCTTGATCACACGATGCTCCAGAGTCCCGTTGTGCTTCTCCAAGGTCTGGGCATAGGACAGGAGAGCGTCCTTGTTCTTGCTTGAGATGATTTCTCCATCTTCTCCTCTCCGGGATACCGTGAATAGGTCCGGTGAAATAGGGCAGCCTCTGTGCACTTCCTTGATACGTCCGAGTGCACAATGGACCGCCATGTCCCTTCTGAGAATCCAGTTGGGTGCGATGAACTTGGAGTCCACAGGCTCAGTGCGTGGCTCGAATGTCCTTCTGGGAACGTGCACCTCAATCCTGTAGCATGAATCCTCCGGGTAAGATGAAGTAGGCTTCCCTCTGATAGTCGGTAGAGCAATCCTCAAGTCCTTGGTGATCTATATCAGCTCCTTTCCGAAAGGCATAGTGGCGTCGGGCTGGCAAAACTCTGTGAACTTAACGGGGAAGAAGATGGCCATCTAAAACATTGGAAAATCGGAGAGAAGTCAGAAATGATCATAAGACGAAATAGAGGATTTATAGACATAAGAAAATAGTTTTCTTCCTAAGGATTTTCCATTCCTAGAGGTTACGTCCTACGGTCAGTGTGTGCTCTGATACCGTTTCTGTAGAGACCCGACTCAATAAGAGTCAACCTCTGGTGTTTCCGTACCATCCGAAGATCATGCTGTTACGAACTCAGTACATCAATGTATATATTAAGAGTTCAATCACACAGCTTTATTAATCGAAATCTCATATCGAGTACTTTATTACAATAATGAATTACAATAAAGTGGCTGAAGGCCATATCATCAGATATCTAACGAAGACTAGCGGAAGCATCATGTAGACGAGTCCATCCGACTCCAGGGCATGTCGTTGAGCGTAGATCGTAGCCTCACATCTGGTCAGAAAAGTACTCTACAACATGATACGTTGCAGCCGTGTAGGTCAACATATGGAATATGCCGGCAAGTCATCAAAGAGAGGGGAAAAATAATAACCAACTATCTCTACATGCATATTTGACAGGTGGGGCTATAAGTTTTAGCATAAAGCCAATTTTATCCTACAACAGGAGAGGGCTAAAAGCAAAATTTACTACATTGTTGGTTATTAATGAGAAGGTTCCGCCAACCAGTTCTCATACCCAAGTTGTCAATATTTCCCACATCATTATTAAACTGTGTTGAGACTTCAGGAAAATTTCAATGCCTTTGGCTCAAGTTGTCCATGACCGTGGACACGGCTAATCGATTAGGTTTGAGTACTCTGTAGAGTTGTGCACACGTTCCCCACAAGATTTGATCGCCTCCGAGTATGTCCTCGCACTTCAGGGTGTTTGAAGACCGGATGATCAAAACATGGTCTTTCAATGGGTCCCTCTGAATCCTTGTCGGTGCCCATCCATTCCTACCGTTCTTCTACATCTGCTAGCACCGCCTATCCAGAGTCGCCGCGTTGTCCAACCAAGCCAGAGCCCATAATGACTTGTGGCTGTCTAGGTAAGCCTTGGGTCTTGAAGCCACCGTCCGTCTCTTCGAGCCTGGGTGAAGCTTTCCGCAAGATGTCATGGCACGTCTCCAGCATCCCGGGGCCGTCCATTGGATTCTCCAGGGAGCCCGTCAAACCGTCCTTCACCCAGAGTTGCATTTCTTCACGAGGTCTTGAAAATCTTGACTTAACCGGTCTTGGTTATTTAATTATCCTCGCATCACTCGTGTTATGCACTCAACGAGATTCCCGTCAACTCAAGCATAGCAATATGAAATTTGTCGTCCCGGGCCAAGGATCGGGGTTCTTGTGTGCCTACCACATGATACTACAACCTATAACTATAATTTCCAAGTACCTACTCAGCATGCAATTGGGCAAAGAAAGGTGAAACTACCATGCATAGAAAAAAACATAGTAGATAGTATGATCAAAATGACTTGATCGAGCGCTTCTAAGTAACAAGCTTTGCACTCCGGGTGATCTACCGATACAAACAACTACACACCAT
This sequence comes from Hordeum vulgare subsp. vulgare, assembly GCF_904849725.1. Taxonomy (NCBI): domain Eukaryota; kingdom Viridiplantae; phylum Streptophyta; class Magnoliopsida; order Poales; family Poaceae; genus Hordeum; species Hordeum vulgare. The sequence goes on along the minus strand of NC_058523.1, from coordinate 79,075,614 downwards.
AAGCACTACAATCAACAACAAGTAAAATAACATCACAAGCATAAAGTTGCTATGGCATAAAGTGAAAGAATTCACTTCACCTAACTAAGGCAGAAATTGTTTCTGTTAAAACCCCAAGTAAAAATATTTCGAAAAATTTGAACCTTATACTACAGTAAGATATAATCACTAGGAAGCTGTAGCAAAAATAATCAAATAAAAAACAGTTTTAAACTCCTCGAATAGGAAAAACAAGGTTTAAACTAAATCTGATCTAAATCAAATTTGAAACTTTCAAATATAGACAAATTATATGTTTTTGAAAACTACAGAAAAATTGTGATCTACTGGAACAAGTTTCAACTCCATTGGAATTCGGGATCAAAAGCTATGATCAAAACAATATTGGAACTTTCTCTGTTTTCTAATCTAAAATAGAAAAAGAAGAAAAACTTCTAGTGGACAGGGGGTTAGGTGGCAGCTCCTGATTCGTCAGGGAGTGTGTGCTGCGGTGACTAACTAGCGAACGGCCACATTGTAACAAAAGCTCCGGCTAACTAATTAGCGAAGAAGAAAACCGTTTTGGTTTTTTGTCTAAAGCCGAAGGGGTATGGCGATCTAATCACACGCGTTGAAAACGAATCGGACGGCTAAGGGAGGTGGGGGTTGCTCACAGTCGGGGGCTGCCGGTGTGCTCTACTCCGGTGAGGCAGAGAGGAGGTGGTGCTCAGGGAAGGGGCTCCGATGATCTCTTTCGGTGTCTGTGAAATCCAGCGGGTGGAGGCGGTGCTCCAGTGTCGCTTGGTGGTGACGGCGAGGCGAGGAGGGTCTGGGGCTAGCAGCAGGAGGCCAGGGAGCTTCGGCTCCTGGTCGGAGCTCTACCGGCGGCATGCGGTGGCGTGGGGCAGGGGCTCGGGCGAAGACGACGGGAACGGGGTGCGGGGAGGTCCGGGTTATTTATAGAAGCGAGGGGAGGTCTCGGGAAGGGAGGGAGCAAGAGTTCCGGGGCGATCCAGTGGGGCTCCGGTGAGGTAAGGAAGGAGAGGGGAGGAAAGGTAGGAGGAGACCGGGGGGAGCATTGGTTGGGTGGTGGGGCCAGGCTAGAAGGGAGAGAGAGAAGGGGCAAGGGGGTCGGTAGCCGATCCGAAGAGATTTCGGTCCCGGGACTGATGGGATCTGGGCCGATCCTAATCCATGCCCGCTTGCGCTTTCCAAAAGAAAAGAGAGTTTTTCCATTTTTTTCAAAAACAGGAAATAAAACAAATAAATGGGCAGGTAAATAAAATCCAAAAATAGGGGTATTGTATACCAAAATTTTCAGAAAAAAAAATCTCTATTCGTTTAACATTTTTCCAAGACCAAAATAAAAACTTTTTAAAAATATTTTTTTAAGAAAAAACTCTAAAGGCTTTATTTTCTTTTTGCAATTATTTTCTTCATAAAACTATGGTTTTTCTTGGCTCAAATATTTTCAAAAGTGCCCCTAATTTCTTGGAGGGTCATATTCCTCCTCTCATTCTTGCTTGCAAGAATTATTCCCCGTCATTTCTCGTGTGAAGAAAAACATAGAAATGCAAAAGCAAAATTTGAGAGAATTCAAATGCAAATCTTTATTGCCATTCAATATGCATAGATGCTTAGCTACAATTGCAAAACATTCCCAATTGGGAAAATTGGGATGTTACAAGTCCTCTCTCACACCACCTCTGAACTGATAGATCTTGCTCTTCTGATCTGGAATGTCCTGCAAGGCATATTGAATCAGCTCATGGAACTCGACGTTGTACTTGTACACAGAGGAACCACCTTGCTTGAAGCGTCTGAACTTCTCATGCATCTCTTCCACAAAGCTAGACGGGATATAGTGAGACCTAAAATCTCTGCAGAACTCATCCCAACTGATCAATCTGCCACCCTGGAGTCCTTCAACTACGGCCACCAAACTGCTGCGTGCCCCTTGAGCTGAAATGTTGCAAACTTGATGAAGTCCTCTCGACGGACATTGCTGCACTCAAAGTGTTTGTGCATGTCCCGAATCCAGTCCTCAGCGTCAAACGACTGATCACACGACGTGAAGGTGTTCGGCTGGTTTGCCAGAAATTGATTCAGAGATGCAAACTGATTACAACCATGGTTGAAATGGCCCTGTTGCTGATTTGTCCTCTCTCGCAACATATGGATTAACATATGGGTGTTAGCATTTGTTGCAGCCATCACCGATTGCCAAGCCTCTGCACGAGGAGGCGGCGGCGGAGGTGGCGGAGGGGGTGGTGGCGGAACAACAACACCATCGCGTCCCGGATTCTGGTGAGTTGGTGGAGCCATCCTGAAGACGGACAAGACATTAGATCAGAGAATAATATTCAAGGTAAAGCTGAATCAAAAGGAAGGAATATCTGAACAAGAATATTAGCAATTGTACTCGAACTAAATAGTAAGAATGCTTCCTCAAAGTGACTGTCGACAAAATCTGATTAAAGACCACTTGCAAACCAAGTATGAGCTAGAACTGCTCGGAACAAACGTATGACACAGATATCACCCGATATCTTCGTGGATATGATCGCACGGGCTCGAATTTACAGTAGCCATCCTGTGCAAGGCAGTGCACACGACTTACCAAGCATCCCCGAGTCGTAGCAAGCCCTACAAGGACTCTTTAAGACACAACTAGAACTGCTGTAAGACGGCCGTGAACAAACATACCCACTGAATCTCAAATCCCAACCTCACTTCATGCATCTGTAGGAAGATTGTCCTATAAGTGACTACTTGATATCCCACCTATGAATTCCCAAAATATCTGGTCATGCAATCCGGTACACGGATACAAGGAGTAATATGTCACACAACTCCTATACTAACCCATCTAGTGCATCACATCCGTCATCACATAACACTAGTGGGGATGGGGCCTTTAGCCCCGGCCCGTAAGGGGCTTTAGTCCCGGTTCACCAACCGGGACTAAAGGGGCGGGACTAAAGGCCTAACCTTTAGTTCCGGCCCTGTTACAATCCGGGACTAAAGGTGCTCCACATGGGCGCCTCGTAGCGCCCCACGGGGAGGCCCTTTAGTCCCGGTTCGTTACACGGACCGGGACTAAAGATTTTCATATTTTTCTTATTTTTGGGTTTTTTTTTAATGAAATTATTTTAGGGTTTTAGGGTTTAGGTGTTCGGGAGATTAACGTGATGCCTCGTTTGGTGTTCGGGAATTAGTTTTCATATAATTTAAATAGAAATAATTATGCATATATATATAAGATTAACTTATCTTACAAGCGAGCATATATATACAATTATATGGAGATCTGAATTATCGGGACTAGGGCCCGTCTATTCGATTACATGGACGAACATCAGTAATGGCCGCTAGCTATAGTAAATCGTCCTTTGTCATCTGTAACAGCAATCGCGCGTTGCTCTGGTAGGACCTTCGTCCTCATGGCCGTGTGCTATATAAGAAGAGGAGATGAATATGAATATCAATCATGATAACAAAGAATGACGGGTAAAAATAGAGGTGTGAATTTTCATTGCTTACGTCGAATCTGTGATCCTTGAGCTCAGAGGTAAACGTGCGAATGGTCTCGCAAACATAGTATCCGCATAGATGCGTTCCCCGTGGCTGCTGGTCGCACTTTACGACAATAGAATATATATAATCAAAATAATAATCTAGCATCATAAATGTATTGAAAATTAATAGAAATATATCATACTACTACTTACCTGAGCCGCTCTAAAGGTCAGCTTCTCAGAAAGTTACCGGGAGTCATGCACTTGAATCGCTTCCAAACCCTGCCCGACAAGGATAATGATTTGCTAAGTTTTTCATTAATTGATATATCAGAAAATCATTGAAAGAGACCGATAGAGCGCAAGAATGATTGAAATTACCCTTGGAGCATGTCCTGCAGGCTTTGGAACTGTTCCAAGGGTCTCTATAATGGGTCGAAGGCATCAACTCTTCCCTTATCAATTTGAATGTCCAACAGAATCCAATGGAAGCTGCACATGTATATATATATATATATATATATATGTGTGTCAGTAACTTATCAATTACACTTATAAGTGAATGGACACAACAGAGTAAAGACCCTCACCTAAAGTTGTATGGAAACAGTATGTGGTCACACAAATTTTGATCTATTAGAAACCTTAGAAGGTTTTCCTCCGTCTCCTTGGGTTTATCAGTTAGCGTCGCTATATGTATTTCATCTGGGTCAATAAACCCAATATTTAGGATGTTCTTACTTTTACAATCCATAATCTTCATTCTGCATAATAGAGTACAAGTTATATATTGACAATGAATTGAAATAACTAAACAAGTTATATGTAAACAACAAATTGAAAAACTTACAGACAATAGCAACTCATAAGCGATTTGTCGAGGGCGTCGCCATTGTACATCTGGAAGAGTTCATCAAAGTCGATATGGATTTCTTCGGGGCGGCCGTAGTACTCCCGTGGGACACTCAGCACGATCATCATTCTCCCATTCTTTGATTCACTTAAGTACCATTGATGCAAGTAACGCATATTTGTTGGGAGATCATCTTTGCTGACCAAAGGCTCTCCCATGAAAAACTATGGCTTAGGGGCTACCACAGCCTTGGGTATCCTTTCGTCTTAGGAAGCCAGCAAATCTTCAACCGAGATACCACATTCAGCCGCAAACTGCTTTGCTCTTTCAAAAGCTTGCCCCTGCACCGGAGGGGGAACATTCTCGTTTAACACCTTGAGGGGTGGGATCGACTGTTTGTCCTGTTGTCCAAGCTGAGGAACGTCTGATTTTTTCTTGCTTGTAGTAGAACTTGATTTGCTCCCACTTGCACTTGCACGTGGTCTACTATTTTTCACTTCCTTCTGCAATGTGCGTGTATAGTCATCAGGCTTATGGTGTAAGTCAGACTGTGATGGAAGGGTTATGAAGTCTTTTGCCCATGCTATTTGCTTCTCGGTGTATTCCGGGCGGGGATCGGTTTCCTTTTTTTTCATCTGCGCATCATGATGTTCCTTTGCTAACCTGGCGTTTTCCTCGGGGGTACGATCATAAGGTTTGATAGGAAGATTAGCATGAGGTACCTTTGGGAGGGGTGACCGTTTGCGCTTTGGGGGGCTCCGTCGCTTAGGAATCATCGGCGGAGCGTTCTTGGTGGCTCGCTTCCGCATAGTATCCTGTGCGGGCGGCGGCGGAGCCAGACGACCCAAGTCCAGCGGCGGTGATCGAGATGGACTCGTGTTGTGCTGGCCGACATCATGTGGAGGGCTTGGAGGTAATGGAGGTGTAGGTGACCTGCGACGACTCGGAGGCGGTGTTGTCCTTGGGGCCGAGCCTGGAAGCTTGATGTAGTTCTTGTCCCATAGGATGACTCCCCCCAGTACTTCTCGGAGTGTCCTCTCATCTTCGGGTCCAGCTATGTCGAGCTCCATATCATGAAACCCCGTCATAATTTCATCCACCCCGACTTTAGCAAAGCCAACTGGAATCTCACGGCCATGCCAGCGTGCATCAGGGCCCGAAGGTAAATCTTGTCCGACGGCCACCTTCATGGATATGTTCTTGAATTTCTTATGGAGTTCAGATGATGTTGACTCCTTGATTCCATCCACGGGGTAGCCGGGACCGCCCTCTATCATTCTTCGTGCATCGTCGGGCGGGGCCTCAGATTCAGCCATGCTGCTTTTCCGCTTAGATGGGGCGCCGGTAATATCAAGTGCAGGATCTTCCTGGCACGCTACTCCTCTAAGCTCATCAATCTTCTTCTGTTGCTCGTTAATCCTGGCAAGCAACTGGTTGAACTTGTCATTCTCCTCATCCTGCTGCCGCTTCTTTGCTCTCTCTCGGCTTTTGTAAGTGTCTTGGTCTCTCGCAAACCCAAGCCACCATGGGTAAGAAGGACCGAAGCCTCGCGTTCGTCCTCCATGTTCGTCATTGCCGAGGACCAGTGTGAGCAAATCTTTCTCTCTATCTGCAGTGAACTTTCTTTTTCCCTCCTTAATTTCTTTCACTATCCTTTTCCAATTCTCCCTGGGTATCCTAAGACCGTCACTGCAGATGAGGTCCCATGTTTTTTCGTCGTACGACCCACCATGCGCAAGGAACCAACTTCTTGCTCTCAATTGCCACTCATCACGGAGTGGTTCAGGTACGATGCCTTTATCTAGCAGATCTTGCTCTTTCTTATCCCACTTTGGGATGGCAGTCTCATAGCCCCTTGGCCCCAGCTTGTGGTGATATTTCTTCTTGTCGGTATTTATCTTGTTCTTTTCTGATAATGCCTGGTCATCTCCTGATTCCTTGTACTCTTGAAATGTTGCGGGACGTCGCATGGGAAACAAAAAATTTCCTACGCGCACGAAGACCTATCATGGTGATGTCCATCTACGAGAGGGGATGTGTGATCTACGTACCCTTGTAGACCGTACAGAAAAAGCGTTAGTGAACAAGGTTGATGTAGTGGAATGTCCTCACGTCCCTCGATCCGCCCCGGGAACTATACCGCGATCAGTCCCACGATCTAGTGCCGAACGGACGACACCTCCGCGTTTAGCACACGTACAGCTCGACGATGATCTCGGCCTTCTTGATCCAACAAGAGAGACGGAGAGGTAGAAGAGTTCTTCGGCAGCGTGACGGCGCTCCGGAGGTTGGTGATGATCTCGTCTCAGCAGGGCTCCGCCCGAGATCCGCAGAAACGCGATCTAGAGGTAAAACCGTGGAGATATGTGGTCGGGCTGCCGTGGCAAAGTTGTCTCAAATCAGCCCTAAAACCTCTGTATATATAGGGGGAAGAGGGGGAGCCTTGCCTTGTGGTCCAAGGACCACTAAGGTCTTCGGCCGAGCCAAAGGGGGGAGATCTCCCCTTCCAACCGAGTCCAACTAGGTTTGGAAGGAGGAGTCCTTCCCCCTTTTCTCACCTCCCCCTTTTTTTTCTCTTTGTTTTTTCGTCCTATGGCGCATAGGGCTCTTTTGGGCTGTCCCACCAGCCCACTAAGGGCTGGTGCGCCACCCCCAATGCCTATGGACTTCCCCGGGGTGGGTTGCCCCCCCCCCCCCCGGTGAACTCCAGGAACCCATTCGTCATTCCCGGTACATTCCCGGTGACTCCGAAAACCTTCCGGTAATCAAATGAGGTCATCCTATATATCAATCTTCGTTTCCGGACCATTCCGGAAACCCTCGTGATGTCCGTGATCTCATCCGGGACTCCGAACAACATTCGGTAACCAACCATATAACTCAAATACGCATAAAACAACGTCGAACCTTAAGTGTGCAGACCCTGCGGGTTCGAGAACTATGTAGACATGACCCGAGAGACTCCTCGGTCAATATCCAATAGCGGGACCTAGATGCCCATATTGGATCCTACATATTCTACGAAGATCTTATCGTTTGAACCTCAGTGGCAAGGATTCATATAATCCCGTATGTCATTCCCTTTGTCCTTCGGTATGTTACTTGCCCGAGATTCGATCGTCAGTATCCGTATACCTATTTCAATCTCGTTTACCGGCAAGTCTCTTTACTCGTTCCGTAATAGAAGATCCCGCAACTTACACTAAGTCACATTTCTTGCAAGGCTTGTGTGTGATGTTGTATTACCGAGTGGGCCCCGAGATACCTCTCCGTCACACGGAGTGACAAATCCCAGTCTCGATCCATACTAACTCAACGAACACCTTCGGAGATACCTGTAGAGCATCTTTATAGTCACCCAGTTACGTTGTGATGTTTGATACACACAAAGTATTCCTCCGGTGTTAGTGAGTTGTATGATCTCATGGTCATAGGAACAAATACTTGACACGCAGAAAACAGTAGCAATAAAATGACACGATCAACATGCTACGTCTATTAGTTTGGGTCTAGTCCATCACGTGATTCTCCTAATGACGTGATCCAGTTATCAAGCAACAACACCTTGTTCCTAATCAGAAGACACTGACTATCTTTGAGCAACTGGCTAGCCAACTAGAGGCTTGCTAGGGACAGTGTTTTGTCTATGTATCCACACATGTATATAAGTCTTCATTCAATACAATTATAGCATGGATAATAAACGATTATCTTGATACAGGAATTATCATAATAACTATATTTATTATTTCCTCTAGTGCATAATTCCAATATGAAATGCCTTCCAGTGATTCGCATGCTTGGCTAGATACCCCTCGAATACTCGCACTTTCTTTGTCTTCGGATAGTTTTTCCATAGCTTCTTCTTCCAGCTACGGAACAGTTCGACCTTCTTCTTTAGAGTCCGGTGCTTGACTTTGGCCCTTAGTTTGTCTGCTGCGTCTTCATTCTCACATTCTGGAAGGTTGAAATGTGACATGAGATCATTCCAAAGATTATCTTTGTACCTTTCGGCGACATAGTCACTATCGGCTGCCCCTTTGCGCTTGTTCCAATCCCGAACGCTGATCGGGACATGATCCCTAACGAGAACTCTGCATTGCTTCTTGAATGTGTCAGCAGCATTCTTAGGAAGCTTGGGTTCGCCCGTAGGCAATATCACCTCAAAGGTGTAATGCGTCCGTACATCCAACTTTCTAGTCGGGCCTCGTTTCGTAGTTTTGCTCGATGTGGAGGCCTAAGAGGGAGAAACATTCGTCAAATGAATGTATATGTATACAATATAGAGCTATCTCCAATATTTTTCACATATTACAAGTGATTGTCGAACTTCGTATGTATACCTCGCCGGACTTTATTATTTCTTCACCGGTTCTCTACCGGCTTCTCCATCAATGGAGCTATCACCTTCTCCGTCATTGGACCTATCTCCTGCCCCATCGGCTTCATCTTCGTGTCGCTCGACCTCCATTCCAACATCGGGGTTTAGATATGACGACGGAGATTCAGCTGGTTCAACGTCGGGGCCGTCTTTGATTATATCTTCGAGAAGTTCTTCCTCTTCGAGGTTCCTGATATGTGGATCCATAGTTCTGCAAAAAACCGGATTATCTTAACCTTTGTACCAAAAAAGAATTATTCTATCAACAACTCCGTTCCAAAACAACTTTAGTCCCGGGTCGTGGCTCCACCCGGGACTCCTAGATTTTTGCATAATATTCAAAGTAGGAGTACTTTTCCAATTTGAGCATTCAATAAGAAAAACCAAATCGTAAAATAAAGTAGTATTCAAATTAGCATGCATTCAATTATAAGCAAATACATCATCTCTTTTGTCCGTACATTGTTGAATATTATCACTAATACTCCTTGAATACTATCATACATATAGCATCACTGATACATCTAGAACCGTAGCGCCCGATGGGTATCGGCATGGGCGGTGGACACCCAAAGAGAAGGGACCATCACAGGATCATAGCTCCAGTGATATCCCCGAAGAACCTGCCAGGTATGCTCGAACCTGCCCTCCAACGCAACCATGTAGCGACGGACGTGCTCATCCTCCTCGCTGACACAGTGACGTACCACCTCCGCGGTGTCCGGAAGCCTCGGCACCCTCACTGGCCCACGCGACCGCCACCAAACAAGGATCGGGTCAACGACGGGCTGGCTCCTCACGAACCTACGCCCCGCGGAAGGTAGCAACTCCCAATACTAGTCTGGCGGAGCCCAGTCCCGGACAGGGCCCCTCTGATCAAGCAGGTGTCCTCCGCCGAGACGACGACGAGGATGCGGGATAGGCATCGTAAAATGAACTAAAAAAATAAACCAGTTCTATTAATTTTCTTGCTAAAAATAAACTATTAACACTTAAGCATATACAATAGCAAAATTAAACTATTAACACTTAAGCATATACAATAGCAAAATTAAGCAATAATCTAAGAAACACTATTAACACTTAAGCATATACACTATACAATAGCAAAATTAAATGACAAAAAAAATATATTTCTTCTTCTTGTAACCCTAAACTAATTTTTCCTCTTCTTCTACTTCTTCTTCTACTTCTACTTCTCCTCTTCTTGTAGTACTTCTCTTCTCTTATTCTACTTCTCCTCTCCTCCTCTTCTAATTTTTTCTCTTCTTCTACTTCTCCTCTTCTTCTATTTTTCCTCTTCTTCTCCTCTCCTCCTCTTCTTATTCTCCTTTTTCTTCTTTTCTTCTCCTCCTCTTCTTATTTTCATTTTTCCTAATCTTATTTTCTTATTTTTGTTCATATTTCTTCTTCTTGTAACCCTAACCTAATTCTAAATATTACTAACCCTAATAATCTAGCACAAACCTAATAACAATAGGAATTAAATGACAAAAAAAAATATTTTTCTTTTTCTTCTTTTCTTCTCCTTTTTGTTCTTTTCTTCTCCTTTTTCTTCCTTTCTTCTCCTTTTTCTTCGTTTCTTCTCCTTTTTCTTCGTTTCTTCTCCTTTTTCTTCCTTTCTTCCCTTTTTCTTCTTTTCTTCTCCTTTTTCTTCTTTTCTTCTCATTTTTCTTCTTTTCTTCTCCTTTTTCTTCTTTTCTTCTCCTTCCCTTTTTCTACTTTTCTTCTCCTTTTTCTTCTTTTCTTCTACTGGCTGGAATGTTGGGGAGGAGGGGGCGGGGGGCTTACCGGCCGAAGGTGTCGACGGCGCGCGGCGAGGAGGACGGCGCGGCGCGCGGCAAGGAGGACGGCGGTGCGCGGCGAGGAGGACAACGGCAACGGCGTGGAGGACGGCAGGCGGCGGCGAGCAGGACGGCGGGCAGCCTGACGGCGTCGTCGAGTTCGTCGCGGTGCCGCGTCGGGCAGGAGAACGAGAGGAAGAAGAAGAGAAATGGACGATTTGGGTTGGAATTTTTCGAAGTCCCGCTTATATAGGTGGATCTTTAGTCCTGGTGTGTGGCTCGAACTGGGACTAAAGACCCCCTTTAGTCCCGGGTGGAGCCACGGCCCGGGACTAAAGCCCCTCGTTTCCCGCCTCCTCGCCTGCCAAAAAGGGGTCTTTAGTCCCGGGGCGTGGCTCCAACCGGGACTAAAGGTGGTCTTTAGTCCCGGGGCGTGGTTCCACCCGGGACTAAAGCCCCTCCTCGGCTGCACGATAAGTTTGGTCCCACCTCGCCCAGCGAGGGGGACTAACATTTGTTTATAAGCCCCGTCGTAGCTTCTCCATCGAGCTCCTCTCTAAAGCTCGCTTACGGGCCTAAACTCACTGAAAATGGAAACTATATTCCAAAATTATAGAGAAAATTCAATCTAAATTCAAGTGAATTTAGATTGAATTTTCTCTATAAATTCTCATATAGTTTCAATTTTTTTCTATTTTCATAATTAATAATTTTGACTATCCAAACTATTATTTATTTTGTTCTTTTCAATTAAAAACTATGGTTATTAAAAATTCTTTTTGCATATTTGAGAATTCGACAAAACTATGATAATGAAAAGTGTTTGAAATTGAATAAATAATGCAAAAATATTTTCTATTTTCATAATTAATAATTTTGACTATCCAAACTATTATCTATTTTGTTATTTTCAATTAAAAACTATGTTTATTAAAAATTCTTTTTGCATATTTGAGAATATGACAAAACTATGATAATGAAAACTATTTGAAATTGAATAATTAATGCAAAACTATTTTCTATTTTCATAATTAATAATTTTGACTATCCAAACTATTATTTATTTTGTTCTTTTCAATTAAAAACTCTGTTTATTAAAAATTCTTTTTGCATATTTGAGAATTTGGCAAAACTATGATAATGAAAAGTGTTTGAAATTGAATAAATAATGCAAAAATATTTTCCATTTTCATAATTAATAATTTTGACTATCCAAACTATTATCTATTTTGTTATTTTCAATTAAAAACTATGTTTATTAAAAATTCTTTTTGCATATTTGAGAATATGACAAAACTATGATAATGAAAAGTATTTGAAATTGAATAATTAATGCAAAACTATTTTCTATTTTCATAATTAATAATTTTGACTATCCAAACTATTATCTATTTTGTTATTTTCAATTAAAAACTCTGTTTATTAAAAATTCTTTTTGCATATTTCAGAATTTGGCAAAACTATGATAATGAAAAGTGTTTGACATTGAATAAATAATGCAAAACTATTTTCTATTTTCATAATTAATAATTTTAACTATCCAAACTATTATCTATTTTGTTATTTTTAATTAAAAACTATGTTTATTAAAAATTCTTTTTGCATATTTGAGTATTTGGCAAAACTATGATAATGAAAAGTGTTTGAAATTGAATAAATAATGCAAAACTATTTTCTATTTTCATAATTAATAATTTTGACTATCCAAACTATTATCTATTTTGTTATTTTCAATTAAAAACTATGATTATTTAAAATTCTTTTTGCATATTTGAGAATTTGACAAAACTATGATAATGAAAAGTGTTTGAAATTGAATAAATAATGCAAAACTATTTTCTATTTTCAAAAGTAATTATTTTGACGATCCAAACTATTATCTATTTTGTTATTTTCAATTGAAAACTATGTTTATTAAAAATTCTTTTTGCATATTTGAGAATTTGGCATGCTATCATATTTGGTTCCGGTGCACGCCACGTGGGACTAATGGTCTTTCATTTTTAAATGACTGTTTTAATAAAAATCAGATCTGTTACAAAAGGGATTTCATTTTTTGAACTTGTTTGAACTGAAGACTTTTTGTATATATATGTGGTCGAAATGGATGATACCATGATGTTAGAAAGGGCTAAACCATTCAAAAGTAGCAAATGAAGTTAGAAAGGGCTAAACCATTCAAATTTGGAAACTATAATGGCACAAACAGAAACTAGACATATATAAATTGGTCCAAGCAGTACATGATACTAGTCCAAACAGTACATAATTATAGATACCATAGATATATATACAAGTGTTCGACGTTGAGAACACTACTCGTCTGAATCGTCTGAATCAGAATGTCCACCTTCCTCGAGGTGACGCTGGCCATAGTTGACGACTCGAATCTTGCGGTACAACTCGTATGAAAGGTATGCATCTTTTCCTGCATACTCAATGTTGATACGATCAAGTGGGGCCTTCTCACAAAGTTTGTGCTGAGACCTTGGGAAACTGGTCTTCATATCACCATATTCCTCGTCGATCAAGGCAACTGCCATATGAGCCATCGAAGTCCTGACATGTCGAAGCCTGAATACCGTTTGGAGATCAATGAGGCAACCAGTTGGTATCTCAATACCGAAGTTGTACCTCATCTTCAGCTTGTCGTTCCTTATGTCAACGGTAGCAAAAGTAATGCCGCTGCGAAGGAAGTCCATGAGTTCTGGACAATTCTTGTCACTTCTACAAAAGAAACAAATTAAAATGGAACAAATGTTACATACTGCCGCAATAAGGAAACCTGTTTCACTACAACTAAAGAGAAAATTATCTTTAGGATTCAAATAGAACATATGCAATGGAACCTAGAGAGATCACTATAGCTATCCAATGGAACCTAGAGAGATCACTAGCTATATGCAATTTTCATGACTATGAGATATCATATTGCTATCCAATGGAACCTAGAGAGATCACTAGCTATATGCAATTTTCATAACTTTGGATCAAAGAACACTGCATAAAATTGTATCACTACAACTATGATTTCAATGGAACATATTGAACCGATCAGATTTTTCAGATTGTGGAACACTATTCCAATCAGATTGTGTTCCCTTCAACTAATCAAAATTGTTTCACTACAACTATTTGAAGTGAACCAACTATGATTCTAATGGAACATATTAAACACTAGTTGATTCTAATACGATTTTTCAGATTATGGAACACTATTCCAATCAGATTGTGTTCCCCTTCAACTAATCAAAATTGTTTCACTACAACTATTTGAAGGGAACCAACTATGGTTCCAATGGAACATATTAAACACTAGTTGATTCTAATATGATTTTTCAAATTATGGAACACTATTCCAATTAGATTGTGTTCCCCTTCAACTAATCAAAATTGTTTCACTACAACTATTTGAAGGGAACCAACTATGATTGAAACAAATAAACTTACAATGTCATTATCTTGGATCAAAGAAAGCCTCAAAACTTACCTCGCCCATTGGAAGATCAAGACATGGTGTGCGAAGCATAGTTGCGTGACGGCAACACCGCGTTGATCGGACGTGTACTCCAGATCAAGCCCAAGAACTTCTCATGATCCATTGCGGCGTCAAGCCATTGTTCCTTCAACTGTTCAAGAAAAAACGGCATCTCCCTGCTCTCGTTCGTGTACACGACATCGAGCATGGTCGTGCCATGTACGAGCACCTCTTCAAAGCGAGTTGGCATGGTGGAAGAAGAAAAGGGAAGAAGATAGGAGAAGAACAGAGAGCGAGAGCGAGAGAGAAGAAGAAGCAGAGAAATGGCGACTCTGCTTTGGTTCGTGCTTTTCATCGCCCGAAACGACGCGGGATGCAAACCGTTTGGGCCTTTAGTCCCGGGTTGAGCCACCAACCGGGACTAAAGAGGTATACCAACGGTTGCCACCACTACGGCAGGCCACGTGTTAGGCCTTTAGTCTGGGGTTGAGCCACCAACCGGGACTAAAGGGGGATACGAACGGTTGCCACCACCACTGCCCACCGCGTAGCCCTTTAGTCCCGGTTTGGGACACGAACCGGGACTAAAGGCTCCTTACGGGCCGGGACTAAAGCCTCGAGGGAGGCATTGAGAACTGGGGTGACGTGGCCGGGCCTTTAGTCCCGGCCCAGAGGCAGGCCGGGACTAAAGGGTCCCGGCCAAAGGCCCGTTTTCCACTAGTGTAACCAGAATCTCGGACCTTCATCTACTACAGACCCTCGTAATCACAACGATACAAACTGTGGTGATACATCCGGAACTCTCTACACTAGTACTGGGGAAGCCGGACTCCTCTCGTCACAACTGGTATTGAAGCAACTACGAACATCCTCCGTCCTGAGATACTAAGAAATTTGAATGATGCCGATGTGCACAAGAATCCCCTGGAGCTCAACTTCCCGGAAGAAATGATGTCAGACAGGAGGCACCAAGATAGAACTCCATCACATCGATATCATATAGATTTCGAAATACCCGCATGATCATAATTTTTTTCAGTGAGAAGAGCAGAAGAATTAATATTTCCTAAGTCGAGAACCTCACCAAAGCATAGAAGAGGAGAAAAAGAAACCTACTCACTGATATAACTAAGACTCAAAATATTTTTACTAGACTCGACTCGGCCAAGTTCGATCACACAAAGGCTCATATGGTCGTAAGGCTCTGATTGCCAACTTGTAACGACTAGGATGCGGCCCTTTCCTTATTTGGGGGTGAGGACTCAAAAGGGGAAAGGGGCGCATCTATGCGTTTCTCAAACGGGATAATCATCACAATACCTAATTAAATATTAACAAGTAGGGCATACACTTGCCATCTGTTAAGAATATACCATATAGCTTACAGACACACATTATTCAGAGTAGAAGCAGGTCCAGCTACAGACTTAAACAGAAAATAGATGATCTAACCCATCCCGTATGCTAGCCCACGATCGGGACCACGACCTCAATCTTCCAGATAGTTCACATACAGACGGCAAGAGTCCACATCGAACTCCCACTTCAGCTGGTTGTCATCAGGATCTCCTGCGTCGGGCGTACCTGTACCTGTTGGGGTTTGTAGTAATCTGTGAGCCACGGGGACTCAGCAATCTAATGACCTTGGTACTCAATCTAGTCAAGTTATTAGGTGAGGAAGGTTTAGTGTATGGGTTTGCAGCAACCTAAGCATATATGGTGGCTAACTTATGATGATCAGAGTGAGACTATGGTGGTCTATGGTACGTCTCCAATGTATCTATAATTTTTGATGGTTTCATGCTATTATCTTGTCAAACTTTGGATGTTTTGTATGGCTTTTATATCTTTTTTGGGATTAACCTATTAACTCAGTGCCAAGTGTGAGTTCTTGTTTTTTTATGATTTTGACCCTTTTCAGAGGAGGATTTTAAATGGAGTCCAAATGGAATAAAACTTGCAAAAATATTTTTCCCAAAGAGAAGACGATCAGGAGACTTGAGAACCAATGTAGAGGGTCACCAGGGACCCCACAAGCCCTCATGGTGCGGCCAGGGGGCCCGCGCCTCCCATGCTTGTGGGATCCTTGGGCCTCCTCTTCCCTAGCTCCTTCGCCTATATATTCCCTAAAATCTCAGAAAAAAATCAGGAGAGCCACGAAAATACTTTTCCGCCGCCGCAAGCTTCTGTCTCCGCAAGATCCCATCTGGGGCATGTTCTGGTGCCCTGCCGGAGGGGGGATTTGGATACAGAGGGCTTGTTCATCAACACCATGACCACTCCGATGATGCGTGAGTAGTTCACCATAGACCTACGGGTCCATAGCTAGTAGCTAGATGGCTTCTCCTCTCTCTTGGATCTTCAATACAAAGTTCTCCATGATCTTCATGGAGATCTGTACAATGTAATATTCTTTTGCGGTGTGTTTGTCGAGATCCGATGAATTGTGGATTTATGATCAGATTGTCTATGAATCTTATTTGAGTTTCTTCTTATCTCTTATATGCATGATTTCATATCCTTGTAATTCTCTTCGAGTTGTGGGTTTTGTTTGGCCAACTTGATCTATGATTCTTGCAATGGGAGAAGTGCTTCGTTTTGGGTTCATACTGTGCGGTGACCTCACCCAGTGACAGAAGGGTAGCGAGGCATGCATCATGTTGTTGCCATCAAGGGTAAAAAGATGAGGTTTTCATCATCGGTACGAGTTTATCCCTCTACATCATGTCATCTTTCTTAAGGTGTTACTCTGTTCGTCATGAACTCAATACACTAGATGCATGCTGGATAGAGGTCGATGTGTGGAGTAATAGTAGTAGATGTAGAAAATATCGGTCTACTTGTCTCGGACGTGATTCCTATATGTATGATCATTGCCTTAGATATCGTCATGACTTTGCGCGGTTCTATCAATTGCTCGACAGTAATTTGTTCACCCACCGTAATATTTGCTATTTTGAGAGAAGCCTCTAGTGAACACTATGGCCCCCGGGTCTACTTCGCATCATATTTTCAGCCTTACACTTTTACTTCGTTGCACTTTCCCCCTTCAGATCTCACTTTGCAATCAATCTTGAAGGGATTGACAACACCTTTATAGCGTTGGGTGCAAGCTCTTTTGTGTTTGCGCACGTACTCTAGACTTGACGTATTTGTCCTACTAGATTCATACCTTGGTTCTCAAACTGAGGGAAATACTTACTGCTCCTGTGCTGCATCACCCTTTCCTCTTCAAGGGAAAAACCAGCGCAAGCCAAGTCTCCGTGAACGTGCCAATTTCCGGCGATGTTGTTTGTTGCCGTAGCAGAAGAATTTCTGGCGTCGTTGCCGGGGAGGATCAAGTCAAGAACTCATCCAAGTATGTGTCACAAACTCATCTCTTGCATTTACTTTTTTGCCTCTTGTTTTCCTCTCCCCCACTTGTGAAAAAACAAAAATTTACAAAAATATTTGCCTCTTTCGTTTGCCTTTTTCGTTCGCCCTTTTCTTTCGCTTGCTCTCTGTTGCTTGTGTGCTATGTGCCTTCAATATGCTTGCATCTTTGCTTGCTGAAAATCTATTGATATGGATCCTCATCCACTGGATAATCTCTTTAAGAGATCCAATTATGTTGAACCATTTGCTAGTGAGTTGAGTGCACTTGACTTTCTCTATGGAGTTTTGCTTGAGATGCGTGAATCTGAAAATCGTGATGAAGACATTTATGATGTGATTCATGAGGGCTCCTTGAATTAAAAGCATGATTGCAATGATTTCATTATAAATTCTATTAATGACAATCGTGCTAAAAATATGCAAAACCCTAAGCTTGAGGACGCTAGTTTTGCTATGTCCACAACTTGTTGCGATGATCATGATTGGGGCGATGATTTGTCTCATGATCTTGAAAATTTGTTTAAGCCTCATGATGAATATGATATTCGCAATAATATTGAAAGTGGGTTTGGAGAAGTCATGACTTTAGTTGATGATAATCCCACCATGTTTGAAGAGTGTGAACTTTGCATGCATGTGGATCATGAAAAGAATATCCTTTGTGATATCTATATTGTTGAATTTGATTATGATCTCGCATGTAATTTCTATGAGAGAGGAAAATATTGTGGTAGAAACTTTCATGTTACCAATTCACCTCTCGTTTTGTTGAGATTGCTATTGTCCCTTTCTTCTTCCTTGCATATGGTAACTATTGGTTGTCTTTACAATCTGTTTTCCTATAAAATGCCTATGCATAGGAAGTATGTTAGACTTAGATGTGATTTTCACGTGCTTTATGATGCTCTCGTTGTGCTTCAATTCTTATCTTTTGTGTGAGCATCATTGAATTATCAATGCCTAGCTAAGGGCGTTAAACAATAGCGCTTGCTGGGAGGAAACAAAATCAATTTATCTTTTTATTTATGTTTTGTTGCGTCCACACCATCATAATTCTGTTATGATTGTGTCATTTGTGCTTCTTTTTTTGTTTGAGCCAAGCAAAACCTTTATGACTAGTCTTGGTGATGGTTGTTTGATCCTGCTAAAAAAGTCAAAAACTTTTCGCTCAGGAGATTATTTTTCATTTTTATTCAGAAAGAGCTTTTGAGTTGATTCTTTTTTCTGCTGGTTGATATACCTTTTTCCCACGCAGTCGTAATGTTTCAGAATTATTGAGGTAACAGAAGTATACGAAGTATACATATTGCTACAGACTGGTCCATTTTTGAAAGATTCTGTTTTTGTTGAGTTGGTTGCTTGTTTTGATAAAACTATGGATAGTATCGGGGGGGTACTAGCCATGGAAAAGTGAGAATATAGTAATCTAACACGAACATAAATAGAAATCAAGATGGCTACAGTACCTAAAGAGGTGGTAGTTTGTTTTCTTGTGCTAATGATATCACGAGTTTCTGTTTAAGTTTTGTGTTGTGAAGTTTTCAAGTTTTGGGTTTTGTTCTCATGGACAAAGGGATAAAGAGTGGAAAGAGCTCAAGCTTGGGGATTCCCAAGGCATCCCAAGCCAAATTCAAGGACACCAAAAAGCCTAAGCTTGGGGATGCCCCAGGAAGGCATCCCCTCTTTTGTCTTCAATCCATCGGTAACATTACTTGGAGCTATATATTTATTCACCACATGATATGTGTTTTGCTTGGAGCGTCTTGTATCGTAGGAGTCTTTTATTTTTGTTGTGTCACAATTATCCTTGCTGCACACCTTTTGAGAGAGACACGCACTAATCGTGGTTTTGCTAGAATGCTCATCATGCTTCACTTATATCTTTTGAGCTAGATAATTTTGCTCTATGTGCTTCACTTAGATCTTTTAGAGCACGGCGGTGCATAACTTGGTAGTTGGCTTGTGCTATGAAAGTAGTCCCAAATGTGATAGGTACCCAAAGAGGATACAAAAACCTCCATCTTCATGTGCATTGAGTAGAAAGAGAAGTTTGATTCCTCTCAATTAGTTTTGAGAAGTGGATTTGGTAATATTAAGAGTTATGTTAGTAGGGTGTTGTGAATCTAGAAATACTTGTGTTGAAGTTAGTGATTCCCATAACATGCACGTATGGTTAACCGCTATGATAGGAAGTAGGAGCATAATTGATCTATTGATTGTCATCCTTTGTGTTGCGGTCGGGATCGCGCGATGGTTAACACCTACCAACCATTCCCCTAGGAGTATGAGTTTAGCACTTTGTTTCGATTACTAATAAAAACTTTCGCAACAAGTATCTGAGTTCTTCACGACTAATGTGAGTCCATGGTATAGATGCACTTTCACCTTCTACCATTGCTAGCCTCTCTAGTACCGCGCAATTTTCGCCGGTGCACAAACCCACCATATGCCTTCCTCCAAACAGCCAACATACCTACCTACTATGGCATTTTCATAGCCATTCCGAGATATATTGCCATGCAACTCCCACCGTTCCGTCTCATGACTTGTTCCATCACTCTCATATTGCCATTGCATGATCGTAAGATAGCTAGCAAGATGTTTCAACGCCATAAGCCAAGCTAGATCGTTGCACACCCCGGTACACTGCCGGAGGCATTTCATATAGAGTCATCATTGCTCTAAGTATTGAGTTGTGAGTAAATAAAAGTGTGATGATCATCATTATTAGAGCATTGTCCCATGCGAGGAAATAAAAAAAAGAGCCCAAAGAGCCCAAACAAAAAAAGGAGAAACAGAGAGAAGGGACAATGCTACTATCTTTTTCCACACTTGTGCTTCATAAAAGCACCATGTTCTTCATGATTGAGAGCCTCTCGTTTCGTCACCACCATATGCTAGTGGGAATCTTTATTATATAACTTGGCTTGTATATTCCAATGATGGGCTTCCTCAAATTGCCCTAGGTCTTCGTGAGCAAGCAAGTTGGATGCACACCCACTAGTTCTCCTTTTGAGCTTTAACATACTTATAGATCTAGTGCATCCTTTGTATGGCAATCCCTACTCATTCACATTGATATATATTAATGGGCATCTCCAGAACCCTTTGATACACCGAGTCAATGTGACTATCTCCTCCTTTTTTTTGTCTCACAACCACCACCACACTCCATTCCACCTATAGTGCTATATACATGGCGCACGCTCATGTATTGCATGATAGTTGTAAAAGGTTTGAGAAAGTAAGAGTGCGAAAAGAATTAATTGGCCAATACCGGGGTTGTGCATGATTTAAATTAGTTGTGTGGGGATGATGGAGCATAGCCAGACTATATGATTTTGTAGGGATAACTTTCTTTGGCCTTGTTATTTCGAAAATTCATGATTACCTTTCTTGTTTGCTTGAAGTATTAGTGTTTTCATGTCAATAGCAAACTATTATTTTGAATCTTACAGATCTGAACATTCATGTCACATGTAGTTACAAAGGACAACTATGCTAGGTAGCATTCCACATCAAAAATTCAGTCTTTATCACTTCCCTACTCGAGGACGAGCAGGAGTTAAGCTTGGGGATGCTTGATACGCCTCCAACGTATCTATAATTTTTTATGGTTTCATACTATTATCTTGTCAAACTTTGGATGTTTTGTATGCCTTTTATATATTTTTTGGGACTAACCTATTAACTCAGTGCCAAGTGCTAGTTCCTGTTTTTTCTGTGTTTTTGACCGTTTTCAGAGGAGGATTTTAAACGGAGTCCAAATGGAATAAAACTTCGGAAAATATTTTTTCCGAAACAGAAGACGATCGGTAGACTTGAGAACCAAGGCGGAGGGTCACCAGGGACCCCACATGCCCTGATGGCGCGACCAGGGGGGCCCGTGCCTCCCACGCTTGTGGGTTCCCTGGGCCTCCTCTACCCTAGCTCCTTCGCCTATATATTCCCTAAAATCCCAGAAGAAATCAGGAGGGCCATGAAAATACTTTTCCGCCGCCGCAAGCTTCTGTCTCCGCAAGATCCCATCTAGGACACGTTTTGGTGCCCTGCCGAAGGGGGATTCCGATATGGAGGGCTTCTTCATCAACACCATGACCTCTCCGATGATGCGTGAGTAGTTCACCATTGACCTACGGGTCCATAGCTATTAGCTAGATGGCTTCTTCTCTCTCTTGGATCTTCAATACAAAGTTGTCCGTGATCTTCATGAAGATCTATCTGATGTAATTTTGTTTTGCGATGTGTTTGTTGAGATCCGATGAATTGTGGATTTATGATCAGATTATCTATGAATCTTATTTGAGTTTCTTCTGAACTCTTATATGCATGATTTCATATCCTTGTAATTCTCTTCAAGTTGTGTGTTTTGTTTGGCCAACTTGATCTATGATTCTTGCAATGGGAGAAGTGCTTGGTTTTGGGTTCATATCGTGTATTGACCTCACCCAGTGACAGAAGGGGTAGCGAGGCACGGATCGTTTTGTTTCCATCAAGGGTAAAAATACGGGGTTTTCATCATTGGTTTGAGTTTATCCCTCTTCATCATGTCATCTTGCCTAAGGCGTTACTCTGTTCGTCATGAACTCAATACACTAAATGCATGCTGGATAGCGGTCGATGTGTGGAGTAATAGTACTAGATGAAGAAAGTATCGGTCTACTTGTCTCGGACGTGATGCCTATATGTATGATCATTGCCTTAGATATCATCATGACTTCGCGCGGTTCTATCAATTGCTCGACAGTAGTTTGTTCACCCGCCGTAATATTTTCTATTTTGAGAGAAGCTTCTAGTGAACACTATGGCCCCCGGGTCTACTTCACATCATATTTTCAGCCTTCAGATCAAACTTTGCAATCAATCTTGAAGAGATTGACAACCCCTTTATAGTGTTGGGTGGAAGCTCTTTTGTGTTTGCGCATGTACTCTTGACTTGACGCGATTCTCCTACTGGATTGATACCTTGCTTCTCAAACTGAGGGAAATACTTCCTGCTTCTGTGTTGCATCACCCTTTCCTCTTCAAGGGAAAAACCAGCGCAAGCAAAGTCTCCGTCAACGTGCCAATTTCTGGCGCTGTTGTCTAGTGCCGTAGCAGTCTACGCGAGCGATCGAAGACTAGATGACCACTAAATGATTCTGATCACCTACTTACGTCAAACATAACCCCACCGTGTTCTCGTTCGAAGAGCGATCTCCGAAGGAGACAGTCACGGTTACGCACATAGTTGGCAGTCTTATTATAATTTCTTCAAGTTGTCTAGAATCGGATGTTAACAAATTGTCCCTGTTTTCCACATAACCGCGGGCACGGCTTTCCAAAGGATTAAACCCTGCAGGGGTGCTCAAACTAGTCTATCACAAACTGCCATGGGCCGCAAAGTCATCCTCTATCACGAAACTCGTGATCTCATCGGATTCCTTAGAGGAAAACCTCAACTTTGAGGAGACCCAAAGTTTCACCGGGATTTCTATACGCAAGATATATCGCAAAGGTAAGTCAAATCTGGCAAGACCTCCCGTCGTGTCGACGAACTTGATAGGAGCCGCGTATCTCGTTCGCAGGACACGACGGATTGTCCAAACTTCCGGTAGGACAATCACAGAGTTGCCCCTGGTAGCCACGGGCGGTAAACTGGGTGGACCAACACTCATGAGGAGCACTGGCCCGGGTTGTTTATTTAATCCTTGGGATAGCTATTCCCTATGAAAATTATTATTAGGTGATTAGCAGATTAAAACCAATGTTGGGTCGTGCTAGACGAGCCTTAACACTACACGATTTATCAAGGGGGTCCCCATAACAACCCCGACCATGTTAGGAGCGATCAGTTATGGAATCAAACACCGGTAACCGAAACTAAGGCGGCAACAACGGAACAAATCACCCGGGAAAAGGCTAGGCCTTCCATTATTTACCAAGTATATAGGTGCATTAATTAAATGGCAATTTAATCATAATGATATCAATATACTCATGTTATCACATGAGACAGCTGGCACGTGCAACCAGCAAAGCTACACATTAGAGGTTTAGCAAGCCAACTTAGCCAAACAACATTAGCTAGGAGAGGGAGGTGTTTGGGGTTCATGGCAAAGACGGTTGGCATTATATCAAGTGGTAGGCAGCGAGCATGTATTGAAGGAAACGTGATTCTAAGCATAACAAAGCTAGATACGGTATCAAGGTCACGGTCTTCTTTCCTGTGATATCATCAGCTTGGAACTGCTCTTGATCTTCCTGCACGTACTCTTGAGAATATGTTGGAAATATGAGCAATTTACCATAGGATTTTATTAAAAGAAAAGCTAAGGAAAACATGACTATCATAAAATAGATGAAACAAGACATGGAATATAAAGATGAGACGACGAAAGACATGTGCACATATGATCTAGAAGAGAACATATTTAGAGCCGTACAATATACACAAGGCATCATATGGAGTGATGAGCAGAAACGGAATACATCTAGAAGTGAAACTATAGCAAAAAGTTGTGGTAGGTACTCAACGAAAAAGAACATGAGTATGTACTGTGTTGCAGCAGTAGTAGGGTTGGTGTTGGCGTTCTTGTTGGCCATGTTACCGAAGAGGTGGTCGACGTCGGGGAAGTAGTCGTCGTCCGGAAAGAGATCGTCGGTGTCCGTGATGGAAGCTAGTAGTCGCGCTGAGCGCTCCCCAGAAACCTTATCACCCTTCTCCCGTACAGGACTCGAAGAGACGTAGTTTCGGAGGCCTACTATCCCGACCTACGGTGCACGCCGCAAGACCAGATGGAGATTAACGTAGCAACAACATAGAGAAAGGAACCTGTGGCGAGAGGGAAGTTCTGATATGTCTTATCTAGAGAGGAGCGACCTCTCATTTATAGACGCAGGAGAAGGAGGCGAGAGACCAGCGACGGGAGCCGAAGATTGCGAGGGATACGAAACAAACGGACACCAGTGTTCGCTTTCAATATCCACTACAGCAAAAATATGTTTAGCTTCTGTGAGTGATCTTTCGTATACCATTCGTGCGTGGCAAAAATTTAGTTCGGCTCCCTCCCGCAAACCGCGGCGCGTCGTGACGAGGCGAGGCGGGCGGCGGTGGAGGAGGAGCGCAAGTGTATGTCTCTCTTGTTCTCAAGGTCATACATGTGTGGAAACATCCTCCCTTATAAGGAGGTCCAACTCCCACTAAACTTCCAATGTGGGACTAAACATTTCCACCTCTTGCCTTTCACAAATGGGTTGTGTGGGCCTCTAGGATTTATTAGGAATTTTCTAAAATTATATATTGTGCTAGCCCATAAGTAGGCAAAATTCTAGCAATCCCCCACCAGATCCGAGAGGCACACAAAATTTGCCTTTGGTTCCAAAACACTGTTTTATATACCGATACTACAGTGGAGACTGTTAAGTTGAACTTCCACCTAGAACTCTAAGCTACACTAGTAAGCAACTTGAAAAGTGGACTAGGACTTGAACTGCAAGTTTTCTGTGAATCTAGCTTCACACAGATCCTTCACCGATACTAGGCTACCGTGGGACTTCCCCGCGAATGGAGCTTATGTGTCATACTCCAAGACCTTTCATGAATATACTAGAGAGCACCCTACTCTCATAGATTGCGACGTTTAACAATCTGACTCATATAGGTATGTTCTTCAAAAGATGTTCTGCAGGACAACATCTTTGCTTCAGTAAGCCACTTAGAACATATTAAGATGTATATCAACTTGCCATGCAGTTTAGGAAAGTATTGCATCTTCATGGGGTGGTATTATTAATGATAAGGATACTTTCCTCTCAGTTGACCAACATCTTGTCTTCCACATCTATTTCACGGGATCTCTGATCACAAAGAATAGGCTACCACTGTGAACAACTCAAATTGTGGGTCTCATACCCGTCTCCCTCGATGCATTATCTATCACATTACACGATAGACCCTTAGTAAAAGGATCTGCCAGATTTTTAGATGTTTGGATATAATACAATGCAATAACTCCGGAGTTTCTCATTTTCCTGACAGATTTAGCCTTCTCTGAATGTGTCTTGATGGCTTCATGTTATCCTTTGAGGTGCTCAGTTTCGTTATCACAGTTTGATTGTCGCAGTTCATAAGGATACCCGGTATAGGTTTCTCGACAACCGACAAGTCACTCAAGAGCCGGCTAAGCCAATCTGCTTCGACCGTAGCTGTATCTAGTGATGTGAGTTCTGCTTCCATTGTTGACCTTGTTAAGATCGTTTGCTTGCAAGACTTCCAAGAAAGAACGCCACCTCCATGAGTGAATACATATCCGCTCGTGGCCTTTCTCTCATCAGCATCAGAGATCCAGTTTGAATCACTATACCCTTCAAGCACCTTTGGGTGTCTAGTATAGTGATTTCCATAATTTGCAGTGCCTTTCAAATAACGCAAAACTCTCTCTAGAGATTTCCAATGCACATCTCTTGGTTTTGAGACAAACCGACTCAGTTTGCTAATAGCAACAGAGATGTCAGGTCTTGTACCACTGGCTAAGTACATAAGCGAGCCAATAATCTGAGAATATTTCAATTGGTCTCTAGAAATTCTTCGATTCTTTCGAAGCAGCATGCTCGCATCATATGGTGTTGGAGAGGACTTGCAGTCACTATACCCAAAGCGACTCAAGATCTTTTCGACATAATGAGATTGAAGCAACGTAATCCCATCATCTTCGTCTCTCAACAACTTGATGTTCAGAATGACTTCAGCCAGTCCTAAATCCTTCATCTCAAAACAGTGAGATAGGAAATCCTTGACCTCTTTAATAACATTCAGATTTGTTCCGAAAATCAGTATGTCACCAACATACAAGCAAAGGATAACTCCCTCGCCCCCACCATGGCGATAGTACACACATTTATCAGCTTCGTTTACTACAAAGCCTGCAGTTGTTAGAGTTCTTTCAAACTTCTCATGCCACTGCTTGGGTTCTTGCTTAAGTCCATATAAAGACTTTATCAACTTGCATACTTTCCCTTCCTTACCATCTACTACAAACCCATCTGGTTGTTCCATGTAAATTTCCTCATCCAACTCTCCATTTAGTAAAAGAGTCTTAACATCCATTTGATGAACGAGAAGACCATGTGAAGTGGCTAGTGAAAGTAGTACTCGAATAGTGATCAGTGGATCCACGGGTGAGTAAGTATCAAAGAAGTCTTCACCTTCCTTTTGGGTATAACCCTTAGCCATGAGCCGTGCCTTGTATTTTTGATAGTACCATTAGGCCTAAGCTTCTTCCTGAATACCCATTTGCATCATATAGGTTTGCACCCATAAGGACGATCAGTGGTGTCCCAAGTTTCATTTGCCAAGATGGAATCCATCTCACTACGGACTACTTCCTTCCATTAGTCAACATCTTTAGACGGATAGGCCAATGAAATACAACTGGGAGTGTCATCTATGAGATACACAAGAAAATCATCACCAAAGGACTTTGCAGTCCTTTGTCTCTTGCTCCTGGTAGGAACTTCATTATTCTCCTCCACAATATTTTCAAAGTGGTCCATCGAATTTATAGGTTCAGTAATTGTGACTAATTCATGGTTTGATGAATTATGCATATCCAGATTAGATGAGGTAGCTATATCCTTCATGGGAAAGATATCTTCGAAGAAAGTCGCATCATTCGACTCCATGATTGTACCGACATGCATGTTAGATACCTTAGATTTTACAACCAATAATCTATATCCAATGCTATGAAAACCATATCCCAGAAAAACACAATCCATAGTTTTTAGTCCTAGCTTGCGCTTCTTTGGGATTGGCACATTGACTTTCGCCAAACAACCACAGGTTCATAGATAAGACAGTTTTAACCTTTTCTTTTCCCATTCCTCGAATGGAGTTATCTCTTTGTTCTTTGTGGGAACTCGATTCAGGACATGACATCTAGTCCATACCGCCTCCCCCCACTGCTGCGTCTTGAGCTTGCGTTGGTTTTTTCCCTCAAGAGGAAAGGGTGATGCAGCACAGGAGGAGTAAGTATTTCCCTCAGTTTGAGAACCAAGGTATCAATCCAGTAGGAGAATCGCGTCAAGTCCAGAGTACCTACGCAAACACAAAAGAGCTTGCACCCAACGCTATAAAGGGGTTGTCAATCCCTTCAAGATTGATTGCAAAGTGAGACCTGAAGGCGGAAAGTGCAACGAAGTAAAAGAGTACGGCTGAAAATATGGTGTGAAGTAGACCCGGGGGCCATAGTGTTCACTAGAGGCTTCTCTGAAAATAGCAAATATTACGGTGGGTGAACAAATTACTGTTGAGCAATTGATAGAACCGCGCAAAGTCATGAGGATATCTAAGGCAATGATCATACATATAGGCATCCTGTCCGAGACAAGTAGACCGATACTTTCTGCATCTACTACTATTACTCCACACATCGAACGCTATCCAACATGCATCTAGTGTATTGAGTTCATGACAAACACAGTAACGCTTTAAGCAAGATGACATGATGTAGAGGGATAAACTCAAACCAATGATGAAAACCCCATCTTTTTACCCATGATGGCAACGACATGATGCGTGCCTCGCTACCCCTTCTGTCACTGGGTGAGGTCACCGCTTGGTATGAACCCAAAACAGAGCACTTCTCCCATTGCAAAAATCATAGATCAAGTTGGCCAAACAAAACTCACAGCTCGAAGAGAATTACACGGATATGAAATCATGAATATAAGAGATCAGAAGGAACTCAAATAAGAATGATAGATAATCTTATCATAAATCCACAATTCATCGGATCTCGACAAACACACCGCAAAAGAAGATTACATCGGATACATCTCCATGAAGATCATGGAGAACTTTGTATTGAAGAACCAAGAGAGAGAACAAGCAATCTAGCTACTAGATCTGGACCCGAAGGTCTATGGTGAACTACTCACGCATCATAGGAGAGGTCATGGTGTTGATGAAGAAGCCCTGCGTATCTGTATCCCCCTCCGACAGGGCACCAGAACGTGCCCCAGATGGGATCTTGTGGAGACAGAAGCTTGCGGCGGCGGAAAAATATTTTTGTGGATATCTCGCGCAGTTTTGGAATTTTTTTGAATTTATAGGCGGAAGAGGTAGGGCTGACATGCCACAGGGTGCCCACAAGCCTGCTAGGCGTGGCCCCCCCTGGCCGCGCCTAGGGGGCTTGTGGGGTCCCCTGCTGGCCCGTGCCTTTGTTATCAAGTCTGACACGTATCTTTTGTTCCTGAAAAAATCTTTTCGGAAGTTTTATTTCGTTTGGACACCGTTTAAAATCCTCCTATGAAAAGGGTCAAAAACACGGAAAAAACAGGAACTCGCACTTGGCACTGAGTTAATAAGTTAGTCCCAGAAAAGATATAAATGGCATACAAAACATCCAAAGTTTGACAAGATAATAGAGTGGAACCATTAAAAATTATAGATACGTTGGAGACGTATCACCCAGCATGCCTTGGAGAGACCCGATGTGTCGAACATGGCATTAACCAAATCAGTTAGAATATGGTTCTTTCTTTCGGCTATCCCATTTGATTGAGGTGAATAGGGAGGCGTCCTCTCATGGATTATACCATGTTCCGCACAATAAGAATCAAATTCATTTGAGAAATACTCTCCACGACGATCGGACCTAAGCCTCTTGATCTTTCGATCAAGTTGGTTTTCTGCTTCAGCTTTATAAATCTTTAAAAAGTTCAAAGCCTCATCCTTAGATTTCAGAAGATACACTCAGCAGTATCTAGTGGAGTCATCAATTACGGTCATGAAATATTTCTTTCCACCTTTTGTCAAAATGCCATTCATTTCACAAAGATGTGAATGTATGAGCTCTAGTGGTGCAAGATTTCTCGGTTCGGCAGTCGTATGAGACTTACGAGGTTGTTTGTCTTGCACACAAACTTTACAATTAGATCCCTTGACGGTGGTAAAGCTAGGGATTAAGTTCAATTTGACTAGTCGCGACATGCAACCAAAATTAACATGACATAGACGTGAATGACATACATTTGATTCACTATTGTTGTAAACATGATTAACAACTTTATTGCAAACGTCTGCCAAGGATAAACGGAACAGGCCTCCTGACTCATAGCCTTTACCAACAAAAGTTCCATACTTGGATACTACAAATTTATTAGACTCAAAGACAAGCTTGTAGCCATCTCTACACAAAAGAGATCCGCTAACAAGATCTTTATTCACGGAGGGGACATAATGCACGTTCTTCATCCGCACAACCTTCCCCTAAGTAAACTTCAGATCGACCGTGCCAACACCATGAACAGAAGCACTTGAACCATTGCCCATCAGCACGGTGGAAGTCCCTGCGGACCGATAAGATGAAACCATGTAAATATCACCGCATACATGCACATTAGCACCCGTGTCAATCAACCAATTGGGAAAATGACATACTGAGAGGATAGTGGGAAATGTACCATACCCAGCATCCTCCACGGCAGTGTCACCAATGACAACATTAGTGGACTTACCGCCTTTCCCATGCTGACGCTTGTCATAACGATTAGGGCAGTTAGGTGCCTAATGACCAGGATCTCTGCACACATGACAAACACCTTTCTTCTTGTCAGTCTTCTTCTTGAAGTTGGTGTGCTGTATAGCCTTGTTCTTCCCATAAAACTTTGCTTTACCATCGAACTTTCCCTTGTTCTTGAAATTGTGGGGCCGGAAGTTTTTCTTGTGTACGAGATTGGCACTAGAACCTCCCTCAAAGCCTCGAGCACGTGTGTCTTTTTCTCTCGCCTTTTCTTCCACATCAAGAGTACCTATGAGATTCGAAACAGAAAACTCATGTCTCTTATGCTTCAGTAAGGTAGAAAAGTTCCTCCACGAAGGAGGAAATTTAGTGATGATGCCTCCGGCAACAAACTTGTCCGGTAGCATGCAATTCAAGTGCTCAAGTTCTCTTGCAAATGACTGTGTTTCGTGAGCTTGCTCAACCAGGAGCGCTCTTCAGTCATCATGTAGTCATAGAATTGTTCCATGATGTACAGCTCAGTGCCAGCATCCGAGACCCCAAACTTGGCCTCGAGTGCATCCCACATATCTTTTCCATTATCAATTGACGCATAAGCATCAACTATGTTCTCACCAAGAATGCTCAAGAGAGCAGCCTTAAACAAGGTATCCATTTTCTGAAAAGCTAGCTCCTGTTGAGCATCATGATCTCCTTCAAGTTTGCCAAGAGTGGTGTCATAGCAGCTCATGGTTTCAAACCACAAAACATCTCTCAGGCGCCACCTCTTATAGTGGACACCCTCAAACAAAGGAGGTCTCATGGAAACAACAAAACCACTTGGGGTAAATTGCCTATAATAAGGTTTTTGGATTGTTGGAAATATGAGAAATTTACCATAGGATTTTATTAAAAGAAAAGCTACGGAAAACATGACTATCATAAAACAGATGAAACAAGACATGGAATATAAAGATGAGACGACGAAAGACATGTGCACATATGATCTCGAAGAGAATATATGTAGAGCCGTACTATATACACAAGGCATCATATGGAGTGATGAGCAGAAACGACACATATCTAGAAGTGAAACTATAGCAAAAAGTTGTGGTAGGAACTCAACGAAAAAGAACATGAGTACGTATTGTGTTGCAGCAGTAGTAGGGTTGGTGTTGGCGTTGTCGTTGGCCATGTTACTGAAGAGGTGGTCGACGTCGGGGAAGTAGTCGTCTTCCGGAAAGAGATCGTCGGTGTCCGTGATGGAAGCCAGTAGTCGCGCTGAGTGCTCCCCAAAAACCCTATCGCCCTTCTCCCGTACAGGACTCGAAGAGACGTAGTTTAGGAGGCCTACTGTCCCGACCTACGGTGCACGCCGCAAGACGGGATGGGGAAGAACGTAGCAACAACACAGAGAAAGGAACCGGTGGCGAGAGGGAAGTTCTGATGTGTCTTCTTTGGAGAGGAGAGACCTCTCTTTTATAGGCGCAGCTGAAGGAGACGAGAGACCAGCGACGGGAGCCGAAGAGAGCGAGGGATACGAAACGAAAGGACACGAGCATTCGCTTTTAATATCCACTATAGCAAAAATATGTTCAGCTTCTCCGAGTGCTCTTTCGTATACGAGTCGTGCGTGGCAAACATTTAGTTCGACTCGGCTCATTCCCAGGGCGCCGCGCGTCGTGACGAGGCGAGGCGGGCGGCGGAGGAGGAGGAGCATGATGTTTGTTGTGTATCCCTTGCAATGGCGCCAGAATAGTTGTGTCGACGGGACGAGGAATCCTTCAGCTACGGCTACGCCTTAAGGGACTTCCTAGGCAAGTTTTTAAAGGATTTCCCCCGTGGCCTTGGAGCCTTGCGTTGGTCTTCCCTCGAAGCGGAACGGGTGATGCAGCATAGCAACGGTAAGTATTTCCCTCAGTTTGAGAACCAAGGTATCAATCCGGCAGAAGAGTATCTCAAGATCCTGCACAAACACAAAAGCTTGCACCCAGCGCTATGAAGGGGTTCTCAATCCCTTACAGATGGTTTGCCAAGTGAGAACTAAAAGCAACAAAGTAACAAAGCAAAGTAAAAGGGGAGATGTAAACGATGGATGTGAATAGACCCGGGGGCCGTACTGTTTACTAGTTGCTTCTCTCACAAAAGCAAGTACACAGTGGGTGAACAAATTACTGTCGAGCAATTGATAGAACTGTGAAGAGTCGTGATGATATCTATGCAATGATTATTTCTATAGGCATCTCGTCTGAAACAAGTAGACCGATACTTTCTGCATCTTCTACTATTACTCCACACGTTGACCGCTATCCAGCATGCATCTAGTGTATTATGTCCATAAGAACAGAGTAACTCCTTAAGCAAGATGACATGATGTAGAGGGATAATGTCAAACCAATGATAAAAACCCCATCTTTTTACCCTTGATGTCAATTGCTTGATGTGTGCCTTGCTGCCCCTACTATCATTGGGAAAGGTCACCACATGGCAGAACCCAAAACCAAGCACTTCTCCAATTGCAAGAATCATAGATCTAGTTGGCCAAACAAAACCCAAGAGTCGGAGATACTTACAAGGATATCAAATCATGCATATAAGAAATCAGCAAAGACTCAAATATATACCATAGATAATCCGATCACATGTCCACAATTCATCGTATCTGGACAAACACACCGCCAAAGAAGATTATATCGGATAGATCTCCATGAAGATCATGGAGAACTTTGTATTGAAGATCCAAGAGAGAGAAGAAGCCATCTAGCTACTAACTACGGACCTGTAGGTCTGAAGTGAACTACTCACGAGTCATTGGAGGGGCGATGATGATGATGAAGAAGCCCTCCAACTCCAAAGTCCCCTCCGGCAGGGTGCCGGGAAGGGTCTCCAAATGAGATCTCGCGAAAATGGAAGCTTACGGCGGCGGAAAAGTATTTTAGAGGCTCTCCTGATTTTTTGCGGACTATTTGGGAATATGTAGGCGCAATACCAAGGTCAGGGGGCGGCCAGGGAGGCCACAAGCCTGGCCACCGCCGCCTCCCCCGAGTGGCGGAGTGGGGGCTTGTGGGGTCCCTAGAGCCCACATGTCTTGGTCCAAAAGCCCCCTGGACTTCTTCCGTTCGGGAAAAAATCATTTCGGGGTTTTTCTTCCGTTTGGACTCCATTCCAAAATCAGATCTGAAAAGTGTCAAAAACACGGAAAAAACAGGAACTGGCACTTGGCACTGAACTAATAAGTTAGTCCCAAAAAGAAATAAAAAGGTACATAAAACATACAAAGAAGGCAATATAACAGCATGAAACCATCAAAAATTATAGATACGTTTGAGACGTATCAAGCATCCCCAAGCTTAACTCCTGCTCGTCCTCGAGTAGGGAAGTGTTAAGAATGAATTTTTGATGCTTTCATGCTACCTAGCATAGGTGTCCTTTGTAATTCCTCTTATGTGACGTGAATGTTCAGATCCATTAGATTCAAAACAATAGTTTGCTATTGACGTGGAAACAATAATAATTCAAATAAACTAGCAAAGTAATCATGAACTTTCAAAATAACAAGGCCAAAAGAAAGTCATCCCTACAAAAGCATATAGTCTGGCTATGCTCTATCATCATTGCACAACGAGTTTAAATCATGCACAACCCCGGTATTGGCCAAGTAATTGTTTCACACCTTTACTTTCTCAAACATTTTCAACTCTCACGCAATACATGAGCGTGAGCCATGGTTATAGCACTATAGATGGTGCAGAATGTGGTGGGGGGTTGCAAGACAAAAAGGAGAAGGTAGTCACATTAACTAGGCATATCAATGAGCTGTGGAGATGCTCATCAATAGATATCAATGCGAATAAGTAGGGATTGCCATACAAATGATGCACTAGAGCTACAAGTATGTGAAAGCTCTTAAAGAAAACCAGTGGGTGTGCATCCAACTTGCTCGCTCACGAAGACCTAAGGCAATTTTGAAGAAGCCTATCATTGGAATATACAAGCCAAGTTATATAATGAGAATTTCCCACTAGCTATATGGTGGTGACAAAATGGGAGACTCTCAAGCATGAAGATCATGGTGCTCAAAATTCACAAGTGTGGAAAAAGTGGTAGCATTGTCCCTTCTCTCTTTTTCTCTCATTTTTTTATTTATATTTGTGGGCTCTTTGGCCTCTTTTTTTAATGGGCTTCTTTGGCCTCTTTTATTTCCTCACAGGGGACAATGCTCCAATAATGATGATCATCACACTTTCAACTCAAAACTTAGAGCAACTATGACTCTATATGGAATGCCTTCGGTAGTGTACCGTGGCTATGATCTAGCATGGCATAGACATAAATGGAAACATCATGCTAGCTATCTTACGATCGTGGGTGGCACATATCATGGCAGTAGTTACATGGCAATATATCTCAGAATGACTTTGAAAAATCCATAGTAGGTAGGTATGGTGGCTCTTTTGAGGAAGGCTAATGGCGGGTTTTGTGCACCGGCAAAAGTTGCACGGCACTAAGAAGATAGTGATGGTGGAAGCTGAAAGTGCATCTAAACCATGGACTCAACATTATTCATGAATAACTCATATACTTGTTGCAAAAGTTTTATTAGTAATCAAAACAAAGCATTCGACACGTACTCCTACGGGAATGGTTGGTAGGTATAAACCATCGCGCGATCCCGACCGCCACGCAAAGGATGACAATCAATAGACTAATCATGCTCAGATTTCATCACATAGCGGTTCACCATATGTGCATGCTACGAGAATTACTAACTTCAACACAAGTATTTCTAGATCCACAACACCTTACTAGAATGACTTCAATATTACCATAACCACAACTCAAAACGAATTGAGATGAATCAAACTTCTCTAACTATTCAATGCACATGAAGGTGGAGGTTTTCTTATCCCTTTGGATAACTACCCCTTTTGAGACTACTTTCAAATCATAGATCCACTACCAAGCCACGCACCGCTGTGCTCTAAAAGATATAAGTGAAGGACATAGAGCAAAAGTATCTAGCTCAAAAGATATAAGTGAAGCACATGTGAGCT
The DNA here is from genome assembly GCF_904849725.1 of Hordeum vulgare subsp. vulgare. Lineage (NCBI taxonomy): Eukaryota > Viridiplantae > Streptophyta > Magnoliopsida > Poales > Poaceae > Hordeum > Hordeum vulgare. The sequence goes on along the minus strand of NC_058523.1, from coordinate 79,040,707 downwards.
GAATTGTCTACCAAAAGATATAAGTGAAGCTCGACAAAATCACGGTGTGTGCATGTATCTCTCTCTACGTGTGCAGCAAGGATGATTGTGACACAACAAAGTAAAAATATAGCCCCAAGTAACGTTACCGATGGATTGAAGACGAGAGAGGGGATGCCTTCCCGGGGCATCACCAAGATTAGGCTTTTACGGAATCCTTGAATCTCGTGGGGTGCCTTGGGAATCCACAAGCTTGAGCTCTTGCCACTCTTTATCTTTTTGTCCATAAGAACTTCACCCAAAACTTGAAAACTTCACAACACGAAACTTAAACAGAAACTCGTGATAACATTAGTACAAGAAAGCAAACCACCACTTCGTTAGTTACTGTAGAAAACTTAAATTATACTTGTGCTGATGTTGGGTTACTTTACTTTCAATCTTCCATGGCTAACACCCCCCGATACTATCCATAGTTTCATCAAAATAAGCAACCAAAACAACAAAAACAGAATCTGTTAACAGCAGACCAGTCTCTAGCAATCTGTATGTTTTGTATACCTTTGTTACTTCACAAATTCTGAAACATTACGACAGTCTGAAGAATTTGTGTAGGAATCAGAAGCAAAAAGAATCAACTCAAAAGCTTTTACAGAAAAAAAACGAAAATTCTTTTTGTGAGCAGAAAGTTTCTGTCTTTTCAAGCGTGACCAAACGATCATCCCCAAGACTAATCATAACGGTTTTGCTTGGCACAAACGCAAAAAGAAACAGAAAAAACACAATAATAACAGAATTACGAAAGTATGAAAAACACAAAACAGAAAGAAAAAGGATAGATTCGTTGGGTTGCCTCCCAACAAGCGCTTTTGTTTAACGCCGTTACCTAGGCGAAAGTGATGGAATCACGTATAGTCATCTTTGGTGCTCAAACCATACGTAGCCCTCATCATAGATTCATAAGGAAATCTTATTTTCTTTCTAGCAAAGTGCTCCATGCCCTTCTTTAAGGGAAATTGAAATCTAATATTCCCTTCCTTCATATCGATGATAGCACCAATACTCCTTAGAAAAGGTCTACCAAGAATAATGGGACATGAAGGATTGCAATCTATGTCAAGTACAATGAAATCCACGGGTACATAGTTCTTATTTGCAACAATAAGAACATCATTGATCCTCCCCATGGGCTTCTTGACGGTATAATGCACAAGATGCAAATTAACAGAACACTCTTCAATCTCATGAAAACCAAGAATATCACATAAAGACTTTGGAATCGGGGAAACACTAGCACCCAAATCAGGGAAAGCATTGCACTCATAGTTTTTTATCTTGATTTTGATAGTAGGTTCCCACTCATCATGAAGTTTTCTAGGTATAGAGACTTCTAGTTCGAGCTTCTCTTCAAGAGATTTCATCATAGCGGCTACGATATGCGCGGTAAAGGCTTTGCTTTGGCTATAAGCATGTGGAGAGTTTGCAATGGATTGCATCAAAGACATGCATTCAAACAAGGAGCAATTATAGTAATTGAATTCCTTGACATCCAAAGTGGGAGTTTCATTACTACCCAAAATATCGACTTCTTCTACTCCACTCTCTACACCTTTATCATCAAGATAGGTGGACTCCGAATCATTGGGGCGTTTTTCAACCAAAGTGGATTCATATACAGCCCCTCCATAAGTAGGTTTGACACGTGAAAACAAAGATTCAAGAGGAGGCACACCAAAAACTTTAAGATCTTCGTGATTTGCATCACTAGAACACACCCTTTTAAAACATTCATGTCTAGCGTGAATTTGGGCGGTTCTTTCTTTGCTCTCATTCATGGAGATACGCATAGCTTTCAAAGTTTCATCCAAGTTGATCTTGGGAGGAGCACATCTAACTGTCAAAGCATTAATATCACAGGACATCCTATCAACGCTCTTAGACAAATCGTCTATTTTGAGTAGTTGTTCATCTATGGACGCATTGAAAATCTTTTGAGAGTTGATGAACTCTTTGATATTACTCTCTAGATCAGAGGGTAATTTGTTGTGATTTCCATAAGTGTTACCGTAGGAATTGCCATAATTGTTAGAGGAGTTACTAGGAAAAGGCCTAGGAACATAGTTTCCTCTAAAAGCATTGTTGTTGCCAAAATTGTTCCTACCAACAAAATTCACGTTCAGACTAGCGTTGCTACTCTCAATCAAAGAAGATAGTGGCATGTCATTAGGATCTACGGTAGCGTTTCTACTAGCAACCTAATTCATCAACTCGTCCATCTTAGCACTAAGCGAGTTAATCTCTTCTATAGCGTGCACCTTTTTGCTAGCAGGCGACCTTTCAGTGTGCCACTGAGAGTAGTTGGTCATGATATTGTCTAGGAGTTTTGTAGAGTCTCCTGACATGATTTCCATGAATGTTCCACCTGAGGCGGAGTCCAGGATATTGCGAGAAGCAAAATTCGAGCCAGCGTAAAATATTTGTATAATCATCCACAAACTCAAGCCATGAGCAGGACAATTTCGAATCATAAGCTTCATCCTCTCCCAAGTTTGTGCAACATGTTCATGATCAAGTTGCTTGAAATACATGATATCGTTACATAAGGAGATGATCTTAGCCGGCGGAAAATACTTGGATATGTAAGCATCTTTGCACCTATCCCAAGAATCGATACTATTTTTAGGCAAAGAAGAAAACCAAGTTTTTGCGCGATCTCGCAACGAGAACGGAAAAAGTTTCAACTTAATCACGTCATTGTCCACATCTCTTTTCTTTTGCATATCGCAAAGCTCAATGAAGGTATTGAGATGGGATGCGGCATCTTCACTAGGAAGGCCAGAGAATTGCTCTTTCATAACAAGATTCAACAGAGCTGCGTTGATTTCATACGATTCCGCACTAGTGGCGGGAGCAATTGGAGTGCTAATAACATCATTATTATTAGTGCTCGAGAAGTCGCAAAGTTTGGTGTTTTCAGACTTGATGTCTTCAACAAACAAACCAGAACACAAGCAAGCAAGAAACTGGCAAAGGCAAAAGAAAACGGCGAAGGCGAAAGGCGAATGAAAACGGAAAATGTGAAGTGGGGGAGAGGAAACCGAGAGGCAATGGCACCAGAAATACTTGGATAGATCATGATTTCTCCTCCCCGGCAACGGCGGCAGAATTACTTCTGATGTTTGTTGTGTATCCCTTGCAATGGCGCCAGAAATAGTTGTGTCGACGGCACCAGGAATCCTTCAGCTACGGCTACGCCTTAAGGGACTTCCTTGGCAAGTATGCAAAGGATTACCCCCGTGGCCTTGGAGCCTTGCGTTGGTGTTCCCTCGAAGCGGAAAGGGTGATGTAGCACAGCGACGATAAGTATTTCCCTCAGTTTGAGAACCAAGGTATCAATCCGGCAGAAGAGTATCTCAAGATCCTGCACAAACACAAAAGCTTGCACCCAATGCTATGAAGGGGTTGTCAATCCCTTATAGATTGTTGCCAAGTGAGAACTGAAAGCAACAAAGTAACCAAGCAAAGTAAAAGCGGATATGTAAACGATGGATGTGAATAGACCCGGGGGCCGTAGTGTTTACTAGTGGCTTGTCTCATGAAAGCAAGTAGACGGTGGGTGAACAAATTACTGCGAGCAATTGATAGAACTGTGCAGAGTCGTGACAATATCTATGCAATGATTATTTCAATAGGCATCACGTCCGAAACAAGTAGACCGATACTTTCTGCATCTACTACTATTACTCCACACGTCGACCGCTATCCAGCATGCATCTAGTGTATTAGGTCCATAAGAAAAGAGTAACTCCTTAAGCAAGATGACAGGATGTAGAGGGATGATTTAAAAGCAATGATAAAAACCCCATCTTTTTACCCTTGACGGAAACTGCTTGATGTGTGCCTTGCTGCCCCTACTATCACTAGGAAAGGTCACCACATGGCAGAACCAAAAACCAAGCAGTTCTCCCATTGCAAGAATCATAGATCTAGTTGGCCAAACAAAACCCAAGACTCGGAGAAACTTACAAGGATATCAAATCATGCATATATGAAATCAGAAAAGACTCAAATATATATCATAGATAATTCGATCAGAAGTCCACAATTCATCGTATCTGGACAAACACACCGCCAAAGAAGATTATATCGGATAGATCTCCATGAAGATCAAGGAGAACTTTGTATTGAAGATCCAAGAGAGAGAAGAAGCCATCTAGCTACTAACTACGGACCCGTAGGTCTGAAGTGAACTACTCACGAGTCATTGGAGGGGCGATGATGATGATGAAGAAGCCCTCCAACTCCAAAGTCCCCTCCGGCATGTTGCCGGGAAGGGTCTACAGATGAGATCTCCCGGAAACGGAAGCTTGCGGCGGTGGAAAAGTATTTTCGAGGCTCTCCTGGTTTTTTGGGGAATACTTGGGACACAATAGGCGCAAGACCTAGGTTAGGGGGCGGCTAGGGAGGCCACAAACCTGCCCACCACCGCCTCCCCCTGGTGGCGGAGTGGGGGCTTGTGGGCTCCCTGGAGCCCACCTGGCTTGGCCCAAAATCCCCCTGGACTTCTTTCGTTTAGGAAAAAAATCATTTCGGTGTTTTTCTTCCGTTTGGACTCCGTTCCAAAATCAGATCTGAAAGAGTCAAAAACACGGAAAAAACAGGAACTGGCACTTGGCACTGAATTAATAAGTTAGTCCCAAAAAGATATAAAAAGGTACATAAAACATACAAAGAATTCAAGATAACAGCGTGAAACCATCAAAAATTATAGATACGTTTGAGACGTGTCAGAGCGCACGTGTATGTCTCTCTTGTTCTCAAGCTCATACATGTGTGGAAACATCCTCCCTTATAAGGAGGTCCAACTCCCACTAAACTAGCAATGTGGGACTAAACATTTCCACCTCTTGCCTTGCACAAATGGGCTGCGTGGGCCTCTAGGATTTATTAAGAACATTCTGAAATTATATATTGGGCTGGCCCATAAGTAGACAAAATTCTAGAAGAATCCACGTAATCGCTCTCCGATCTCGATGCTACCCAAGATAAGATAACAGCCAATGAACACCAACACAACATGATTCAACAAGCAATATGATGCATGTGAAGAAGGAAGCATGCATCACTATTCTAGTCACTTTCATCTGCATTAGTTGAGTTAATTGAATTTCTAGACACAGCCTCATATTAAGTTATCTTGACATGCATGAATATGGCATGAACATGTGCATCACGAGAAAACGATGCAAAAACATATAAAGAACATAGAGATCGGAGTTAAGGATCAACCGAAAACTACGAAACAAGTTATGCAGACCTACGGTTCAAATCAGCCACAAACACACTCCAATGGCACTCCCCTCGTGTAACCAGGTTGCCATATGTTCAAGCAACAAATAATAAGTGGGGTGGTGCATGGGAACACACCACACCAACAACAATGCCCACACAAACTTCAAATCAACACAAACATGCAATCTGTTTTCAACAGCAACATAGCAGTTTGTCCACAATATTTAAAGTAGCTACAAACATCTAAAAGAGCCTAACAAGATATGAGGCAAAAGCCATCCAAAAGCTCCACAGCCCTGTGCAAGAAGCTAATGCAAAGGAATCACCCATGAGCACATCTATAGGCACTAACTTGGACAAAATATCACAGATTCTCGGACTTAGTGAAAATCACTTAGTGAAAATCATTGATTTTCACCCATGAGCTTATGCTCTCAAGCATTTTGGCACCCTCCAAAATTATTTCTATAGGAAGTGAATAAGCATGAAATTTAACAGGGAGCTAGAGAAATATGAAAGATCACAAACTTTAGTTTGTTGTGTGGGCTGATTCCCAACACAGGAGCTAATTCATCCAAGACAAGAGGGGAAGAAAATAAAATCAGATTCCGAGACTTGGTGAAAATCACAAGGTTTCACAAATCTGCCAGTTTCAGCCAAGTGTCAACTTTGACAGGCCACAATAGGTTCATACCAATTCCTAATAACAAAACAAAGACCCCATGCTGTAGAGGGTTCACCTACTACCACTACATCAAGGATTCAATCTCAAAGGGTCAAGGCACCACCTAATACAAAGCACTAAACATGGCATCATGACAGAAAATAACAGTTTTATGAAGTTGCTCTAAAGTGAAATCTGATTGCACCAATGGATTCCTGTAATGATTCTACCCCAAAATCATATGTAATATATGGGTACTTGCATGTAACATCAAGGCACAAAGCTAGCTCGAAAGATACCACCTAGAATCCAATAAGCTATAGATGAATAACATCACATGTAAACTAACACATACTGCATCATCTACCCCTACACATGCACACACACCAGCACTATTCACAACAACACCACATCATAGTGGCAATCATGAGGGGTTAGGAACACATACTCACACACACACATGCATGAGCGCACACACAGACACATACATGTGCTCACACACACACACACTACAAGAATAGGTGCAACACGAGGGCTAGGCCCTCTTGCACATGTGTATATGCACCCCCATGCACACACACACACTCACATGTGTGCACACATTCACTCATGTGCACACACACACACATGCACAAGTGCACACACCACACTCTCATACACATACACATGCACTCATGTGCTCACACATGCGCTCTAGGCCTCAAAAGAATTAAAACACCCTCTCATTTTTTTAAAAGAGACAATACAGTAATATGCACCCAAAAAAAGGAAAAGGAAAAGTAACATAAATGAAAAAAATAAAAGGGGAGGCTGTGCGTTTCGAACCCACACCCCTTGAACCACTTCTCCACACATGCACCACTGGGCTACCATGGTGTAGCTGCACTATCATAGGGGTAAACCCTCTTATGCAGTCTCTCCCAGACAAACGACAGCAAAGGAAAAATCCCAGATTAAAAGGGGGGCGCCGGGTCTCGAACCCCAGACTTGCCCGATGCGTGCGTGGGAACAAAGCCAGCTGAGCTGGTGCGGTACTACTGTCCTAAAGGGGGATGCACGAAAGGAAAGCACGCCACAAGGGGGGTTCTTGCTCTGCTTTGCGGAGAGGCGCCGGCGGCGAAGCTTACCGGAGCGTGGCCTCCTACACACAACAGCAACCCACTACTAGAAAAAGGCCTATTAGTGGCGCATCCACTTTACCTATTAATGGCGCACTATAGGTGCACCATTATTATCATGCCACTACTAATAAATAGTAATGGCGCACCCCTGGTGCGCCACTTTTATTATGCATAACAGTGGCGCAAACCCTGGTGCGCCATTACTATTAAAGACAATAATGGCGCACCACCTCGTGCGCCATTACTATCCCAGATACTAATGACGCACCTCCTCGAGGTGCGCCACTACTATGAATATTAGTAATTTTTTTTCGTTTCTGATATTTATGGAGGTTCAAATATATATAATAGCACAGAATATAAATAACACAACATATATATAAACAACAGATTTATCGAATACAATAGAAGATTAGTCTCCAAATACAATTCATCATATAAGTCTCCAAATTGAAAATACCGAACAAAGTTAGAACATTACAAGTCTCGAGACCGCGAGTTGCGAGTTTGTCTTCACATTAATTACAAGTCGACATCTAAACTACCATCACATAGAAGAGGGTTGCGGTCACGATGAGCATCATCGCGATGGAACTGATCTTCATCCGGTTCCTCCTCCGCTCCCTCCTCTCTCCCGCTAGATAGCGCGCGTATCTAGCTTCCGCCTCCGCCCTAGTGGTGTACCCTTTGTAACTGTTATCGCTGAACCGGTGAACCTGTCTCCGACACTCCTCCCAGTCGTCGTAGATTCCGGGAACCTCACCCTTGTACACGACATACGACGGCATCCCTATGCACTAGACAAACAAAAGCAATTCACAGATAATATATAAGCAATATATAAGTATGCAACAAAAGGATCAGAAGAGAAAACCAACACATTAATAGCATGATTCATGGTCCTACTAATAAATAGCATCGAATACACATATAAGTTCAACGACTTTCCAAACTAAAGAGACATACAAGATCATTAAAGTTTAATTACAACATAGCATCAATACTTTTGACTCGACTCAGGGACCGGAGCGTGGATGAAGCCGCCGTTTTCATGATGGTCATGAATGTGCGGTCGTTGTCAGCCTGCATTTGTAGCATTGTGTCAATATCACTATTGGACGGTGCACAGTTTAGGTAGAACTGCCAAGATCTAGCAAGGACATCTTGATAGATGATTTCCGCCAACTCCGACTGGATGCGAAAGAATTCTTGTCTGATGTCCTCGTCCTGGATAGCCGACAAGTGTGCGGCCCAATCGTTGAGCTCAGTTGGTAGCATACGGTGATGCTGGTCCCGTACGATTGCCCGCATGTGATGGAGGGCGTAGTAGGTATCCTTCTGGCTGCTAGGCGGCTGCTTCACGCAGGGGAACATTGTTACGTGGGTGGACACGTGCTTGCCATACCTAAGAATTGGCCTCCTAAAGCTGCCTCCAGATTTGGCGTAGCCGGGGAGGACATCATCAAGAACTTTCTTGATATTTGTGTAGTCTTTCTTCGACTGACGGACCGAGTCGAAATACGTGGCCATGGAATATTTTGGGCTTAAGAGGATGAGTGTGCAATGTGTGTCACTACACAAAACACGGAATTTTAGAAAAAAGAACGATCGAAATCTAAGAAATCATATGTTACGGGGCGATGATGGGATGACTTACTCTGAAAAGTAAGGCACGAGGAAGTTATCCTTATCTGCGTTCGCCAGAATGATGCCTTCGAGGTATGAACTCGCGACTTGCCGGTCCCCAGCATCGTCCAAGAGCTTGGCACACCTGTAGAAGGGGTCGACTATCATGATGTCCGGGGTCTTGTCTGTAATGATCCGCATCTCCATACTGAGCGAAAATAGCCGAATGAAGGTGTAGTGCAGCGGAGAAAGGTTAAGCATAGCGAACATGTCATCAAACCGCAGGAAAATCATACGCCCGATGTTTCTATCGACAAATCTCTTGCCCTCTGGCACCTTTTCCACGAAAACTGGGTATGCCCCATCATTCTCGAAGAGACGCCGCTTCTCTATATAAAGAACAGGGTCATGCAGACTCCTCATACCACCGGTTGCAGCATTGAGCATATTATTCGGTAGCATCGGCCTACCCGCCACATGCACCCTCCTCTCAATATCCTTAGATATTGGTGGCCCGTCCTGAGCACGGATCGTACTCGGTGCCGGCTGGCTCGCACCCTTGTTAGTTTTTCTTTTCCGTCCCTTCTGCTTCTTGTGCTGTAATGGGATCGGGTTCTGCTCAGAGACCACCTTCTTGAGTGTGTTGGGGCTGATAATATTTCGCACCTCGGCTATTTGAGTCTCGGTGAAGGCAAGAGCTGGAGGCGCCTCCTGAGAACTGAACAGCCGACGCATGTTGAAATTGGGTTGGGTTCTTGAGAAGGAGGCCCAAACAAGGCTTCATCGTCACCGTACCCATGTTCGTTGATGTACTTATCGACGTTGGATCATGTGCCATATGCATGTCCAGATCAACTGACGTCAGTAGTGTTGTGCCGGTCTTGCCATGGATTGGCGCCGGCATGACTGGCGGTGTTGTGGGTGGGGTGGTGTCCCCTGCCCCCAAACGAATCTGGCTCTTCAGCCAAAGCATGGTCCAGTTTAAGCAGGCGCTGAGGGTAATCACATCATCTTCGTCGGCCCCAACGGGTCGATACGGAGGTAACAAGTCGTCGCAGCCCCGTAGCACCCAAACCAGTTGAACCCTATACACGCTGGGTGGCATCGGATTACCGTGGAAAACGCGGTTGCCCGGTTCAACGATTTTGGCCTTGGCGACAGCAATCAACTCGCCGTCCACGAAGTGCAGGAGAGTGCATGGAACGTTGGCGGTGCCCTGCGAAAACATGTAGGGCGTCAGGGATGCCCAGTCAAAAAGGCAAGGAGATGAAGTCATCGACCGAGACTTATAGTTACCATGATGGCGTCGAGCTCAGCTAATGTCAAGGCACCGCCAACGGCGGGCGTGCAAGTGACGAAGGGGCCGCTTGATGCCAAGGTGCCGACCGGCGTATTCCTCCTACACACGGGTGCATTAACCTCCAATATCGGTGCTGACGCCGGAGGCACCTGCAATGCCGCCTCCACCTGAGACACCGATGCCGGCGTGTTGTGCGAGTTGCTGCCCATGAAGCTAGGAATCGGGGGTAGACCCTGTTGGCCGCTCGCAATCCACCCCTGCAACCCCTCAAGCAAGGAAGGCATAATGGCGGTGATCGTCGCTCGAAGTTGGTCTCGCACTTGCTCTTGGACTATATGTGGAATCCGCGCCACTTGTGCCTTGAGTTCTTTAACCTCGTGCTCCTAGTTTTCTGATCTGGTCTTTGTGTCCTTTCGCTCAGCCTTATAGTATTCCGACCATTTCGTGGACAAGCCTACGCCATGCACACGACCAGCTGACGACGACTTACTGAGCGTATCCTTGTGTTTCATTATGTTCAACACCCTATTTAAAGTGCTGTCCCAAGGGGCAGACGGGGAGCTCGGACACCCCGCGCTACTCTTTCAGTTTCATGTGGAAGAAACGTGAACCATTTAGAAACTTGGCTTCATTAATTAGAATGCAACCATATGGAGCTAATTACGCGGGGGTGTATTCCTTACCAGAACACGCTCCAGCTCCTTCACCTTTGGATCCGTGGTAAGCTCCTTTGTTACCGGGTCCATCTTGTACCTAGCCCTGACATAGTTCCTGGTCTGCTTTTCCGGGTATTTATCAAAGAGGGGCGGTAGGGCTTGCTCGGCACGCTCCGCATCCTCCTTGTCCCATTTAGGTTCCGCCACTCTGTAACCGTCGGGACCGAGTTCGTGGACCCCTCAGTTCAAGTCCCGCATATCTTTCCCCCACTGACTTGATTCTGCGGATGCGTTGCTCTCGCAGTTGATCTTGAACTCCTGGTAGTCAGCTTCGTTGATCGAAGGATTTTCTCCTTGATCTTCTCATAACTATCACCTCTTATAATCCTTCTCTTCACCGAGGCTCTCCAAGTAGCCAGGGTCGTGCTCATCTTCGTGAGGGCGGCAATGTTCACTTTATTCCCTGCAAGGCGTGTGTTTGCGACGTCACCGGGGCTTGTATCGTTCATGCAGCTTCGTGAAGAGGAGGTTGCGCAAATTCGCTCGGCCTTGATGCCTTAGGTTCTCGATGTTGATCGAGACGGTGCTCCGGAGAATGCACCCGAGTTGTCCCGCGTACCCACCGACTAATTATTTGGGCACCGTTGGATGCCCACTGGATGCCACTTCAGTAAATTCCTCCCTGACGGTGCCGAGCACGTTCGGGCACTTGTCATCCCCGACGCCACTAAGGGTTGTGTAGTCGTGATCGGTGTCTTCCGCGGCATCCCCATAGCGGTGAGGTTCTTCATCCAGCTCTTGGGACAGCTCCCAGAATGGCTTGCCCGAACCGCAGGCCTCATCGTTGTTGAACATGTTCGCTCAAAATAGGAAAAAAGGCTACTAGAGTTATTGCACGGGGTTGAATCGGGCACCTTATAGGTCAAGAAAATTGGGCATGACCTTTGCTAATTTTCTTCACCTAGGACTACCCAATTCTCAACCAAAATGGAAATTAATCTATGTTTAGGAGAAAGGGGGAACAAATATGAGTCATTACAACCTTACTACACAAGCAGGATGCCAAAAAATTGTAAGATGGAAGATTTAAATACTTCAGAAATAAATTGAACATAACCACTACAATCAAAATGTATAAATAAGTGATCAAGCACATCAAATATTCTATTTCTAATAGGAGTATTAGGTGTAGCAAGTGATTCAAAAAAATTAGTAGATTGAGTTTCTTCCGTAAATCGCATGCGGTGCTTTTGAGTTCCTGTGGAAAAAAATAACTCTGGTGTAGTAGAGTTTTTGTTCATTTAGGACACTAAAACCGAAAGATTTACTAGTCCTCTCATGTCATTAGATATTTCAGTTGCTATATGATGCAAAAGAACTAAACAAGAACATCACAAGAAATAGTAAACATCTAAAATTCTGAAGTTAAGTGAAACGAAACAAACTTTTTAAAGTTAAGTAACCGTGCTCAACGAAACAAAACAAGAACAGCACAAAAAAGATCAACTCTAAAAAATATGGTTCGTGCGAAGAGACTGATAAGATGATTCGCCAGATGCCAGACAAGCATAAGAGAAATACAAGATGAACTTTTTGTTCTTATCTTAGTGCTAAAGAAGAAAAAGGCTGCTAGCTACACATGGAGCAGACAAGCTTAAGAGACATACAAGATGAAATTTTTGTTCTTGTCCATGTGCTAAATAAGAAAAAGGCCCCTAGTTATACATGGAGATAAACTGCAGATTTAGACTAGTAGAAAATAATGCCTTTACTGCAGCAGGAACAACATGGAGTAACTTGCTAGCAAGGAGTTTAATAACATGAGCTAATTAAATAATGCCTTTTCTCGAAGTCTTATCTGTTGGCAATCAGCAATCAGGTGGGAAATAAAATACTCACAAGATCTATAGTGATCAGGAAAGAAATATTACAGAAAATAATCATGCATTGAGTTCAAAATTTCATGGATCAAATGGGCAACAACATCCATATCGACCAAACAGATAAAGCTATATGGTAAAATCCAGTGGCAAAGCTTCTTAGTGAAATTTAGATTGTGAAATTTTGCATGTTTGCTGCCCCCTCCATATCAGGTGTGCTACGTGGCAGGAGGGGAGGACGGTGGGGAGATGGGGAAGAGGGAGGGGCGGGGGAGAGATGGGGAAGAGGGGGGGGTGCTCACCTCCGCAACGATGATGGCCGCCTGACCCGTCCGGCGGCGGCCACGTGTGTGGGGGTGGTCGGGGCCTCGGAGCAGTGACGAGGAGGGCGGCGGTGGCTGACGAGGAGGGCGGCGGCGATGGCTGACGAGGAGGGCGGCAGTGGTGGCTGACGAGGGGAGATGGGAGGGAGGGAGGGGTGCGGTTGGAGTGGAGATGCGGGGGAGAGGCGAGTGCGGGGAGGGAAGAAGGGGATAGAACGAGGGAGGATTAACAATGGCGCACCATTTAGGGGTGCGCCATAAGTGGCATATCAGTGGCGCACCTTTTTGTGGTGCGCCATATGTGGGGAGGGATAGCAATGGCGCACCTTCTCCTGGTGCGCCATTACTAACTTTTTATTTTTTTGGATTTTTAGTTGCATGTAATAATTTTGGTTATCACTTTCTAGTTGCATGTAATAATTTTGTAACAATATGATCTTTTTCTCATGATGATCTTTTTTTGGTTATCAATTTTGGATTTTTAGTTGCATGTAATAACTAAAATTATTACTAATTTTGGATTTTTAGTTGCATGTAATAATTTTGTTACATATTGCATGATGATCTTGTGCTCATCATGATCTTGTTTTTGCATTAACTTTTAACAAGGTTTCTGCATGCACATGACTTAATAACCGAAAAGTAATGGAATTGCCCAACGGTTTAGAATTACATGACATGGCACAAAGATTTAGAATTACATGTCATGGTTGAAATAAACTGACGTAAAATAATAGTAATCACAGATTGAGCTTGCCACTGACACACACATGCGGCCGACACGTCATGATTCGATCTGAATTAGCTATCTTTTCACAATGATCTTCTTGCCCCTCTTTATCGCGGTTGAATAATTTAGCCCCGGAACCCTTTGAATTCTTCTCTTGAAAATACGTCCTTTAGGTATGGTGGTCCTACTTCATCTTGTGTTGTGTGCTACTTCATCGTCGTCGTCATCTTCCATCTTCGGGTCGCCGTACTTGTCAAAGTCTTGCTCATTGGCTTTGACGGGTCGGTAATGAAGAAGCATTGGTGCACTTGGAAACCAGTACCCATTGCTCATTTTTCATGGTGACGTTTGCGCCCGCGGTCTTTGATTTGGCTTCGTGTATAACCATGGTGGTGAAATACGGGTCTTCTTTTAGGATGCTCTTGGCCCATCTGACACGGAACATTGGAGCCTTCACTCCAGCGTAGCTCAGCTCCCAAATCTCCTCGATCCTTCCGTAGTATCTGTCCTTGTCATTACTGGTGTAGGATTATATCGTTACCCCGGAGTTCTGATAATCGCTCTTCATGTCCTTTTCCTCGGTGTCGAATGTGTACTCATTGATATCGTACGCCTCATAGGTCATCAGGTTGTACTCGGCGCCCTATGACAAGGCGAATATGAGTTTTTCTTCCGTGGAAGAATCCTCGTGTAAAGGGTACTACATAAGCTTGTCCTTGAACCAACGCATGAAATATGAGTTGTGCTCTTTGATTATATCTCCGTCCGTCCTCTGTTGGCCTCAGTCATTGTACGTCTTCTCAATAAAGGTTTTGTGATGTACCACCCAAGGATCAACCACGTCTATGTGTTGTAGCGCGCCTAGGTTTGCTCTTTCAAAGTCGGCGAGTCGACCCTTGAAGTCGACATGCATTTCACGGCGACCCTTGCGGTGACCCCATCCAGCGAGCCTACCGAGGTGCCTGTTGACGGGCAGACAAACGGGGTTCTCGATTCTTAGATAATTCGTGTAGAAGGAGATGCACTCTTCGGTCAGAAAGCCCTGGGCTATGCTTTCATCTGGACATGCCCTGTTGCGAACGTATCCTTCGATGACACCATTCATCCTTTCGAACGACATCATGCTTTGCAGGAACGTCGGCCTGAGTTGGATGATATCCTCCACGATATGGACCAGCAGATGCACCATAACGTCGAAGAATGCGGGCTGGAAGTACATCTCAAGCTCGCATAGTATCGCCACGATCTCTTCCTGTAGTCTTCTGAGTTGCCTCACGCCAACCGACTTCCAAGAGATGACGTCGAAAAAGTTGCATAGGCCAAATAGCATTTCACGGACGTGCGGGTCCATGATCCCATGGATTGCAACTCGAAGTATCTGCGTCATCAGCACGTGAGAGTCGTGAGACTTCATCCCGCTGAACTTCTGCTTCGCCGAGTCTAGGTATCTGCTTATCTTCCCTGCGTAACCGTAAGGAAGTTTTACTCCTACGAGGCACGTGAAAAACAGATCGATCTCCTTGTGACTTAGAGTGAAGCATGCGGGAGGGCAGTCATATTCGATCTTCATGGCCTTTTTGCCTTTGCGACGACTTTCCGTGTCCTTCGCCTCATCATCATCATCATCATCATTAGGGCATTTTGCGTGAAGCTCCTCCCTAATGCCCATTGATTGCAAGTCTGCCCTTGCTTTCGGCCCATCTTTGGTCCTCTCTGGCATGTTGAGCAGGGTAGCAAGCAGACTCCCGCACACGTTCTTCGTGATGTGCATGACATCAAGGCTATGAGGCACACGGACGATCTTCCAGTACGACAAGTCCTAGAAAACAGACCTCGTTTTCCATACCTTCAGAAGCGGCTCTGGCGCCTTTCGCTTCTTTCTCGGCGGTGGGCACTCTTTCCAATTTTTCAATAGCTCGTCTATTTCCTCGCCGCTCCTCGTACGAGGGGCTCTTCGGGGTTCGGTTTCACCATCGAACAGATCCTTGCGTTTTCTCCATGCGTCATCGTCACGAAGCCACCTTCGATGTCCCATGAACACGGTTTTCGAAGACCCGGGATCTCTATCTAGCTGGCGATACATCGTGTCATCCATGCACCTGACGCATGAACAAAATCCGTGGACCACTGGCCCCGTGACATATCTGTAACCGAGATAGTCGTGCACCGTCATGTGAAGTACGGCTCTCATAGGGAAATATTGTTTCGCTGCGGCGTCCCACGTATTGGCTGGCGTTTTCCACAGTGTGTCTAGCTCCTCTTTCAGTAGCCCTAGATACAGATTGATGTCATTTCCTAGTTGTTTCGGCCCTTCAATTAGCATACTCATGTGAATGTACTTCCTCTTCATGCACATCCAGGGGGGAAGGTTGTACATCCACACAAACACATGCCAGGTGCTATGTGCGCTTCTCTGGCTGCAAAATGGGCAGACTCCATCGGTGCTCGCGGCCAACATGATGTTCCTTGGATCGTCCCCAAATTCTGGGTGTTCGAAGTTCAACGCTTGCCACTGGCTCGCATCCTTAGGGTGACTCAGCATCTTGTCTTTTTTATTTATCTCTGGATCATTTCCTTCATCTTCTCGCTTCTTCTCCTCCCTATCCTCATGCCAACACAGGAGCTCTACTTGCTTAGGGTCCATGAAATACCGCTACAGACGAGGAGTGATCGAAAAGTACCACACCACTTTTCGAGGAGCTTTCTTTCTATTCTTGTATCGAGTAACGCCGCACACCGGACATATGGTAGACTCCGCGTGCTCGTCCCGATAAATGATGCAATTGTTCATGCACACATGGTATTTCACATGCGGTAAATCCAGAGGACATACGATTTTCTTCACCTCCTTGAAACGGTTCGGGCACTTGTTCCCCATGGGAAGACGTTCGTAACAGAATTACATGTTCTTGTCGAAGCATGTGTCGGTCATTTTGTATTTTACCTTCATCTCCAGCGCCATGAGCGATACTTTGAGGCGGGTATCCTTGGCCCTGCATCCTTCATACAAGGGAGTAACCGCGTCTATCTCCAGGTTATCCAGCTTGGCTTTCTCTCGGGCGACAGCTCTTGCGTTACCCGTCTGCTTGAGAAGCAACTCTTGAATATGAGGGTCCTGCACCCAGCCCATCGATGGTCCATCGTCGTCTGCTTCAGCATCTTCATCTTCATGATCATGCCCTTTGTCTTGATCATCCTCATTATCATGGCCGACATCTTCTACATGATGACTGTGTCCTGCATCTACTTCGTGATCATGTCGTGGAGATTCTTCATCTTCTCGCCCGCCCTCGCCGCTATTGTCTTGCAACCCTTCCTTTTTTCTTGCCCAGCCCCCATGGAAGACTTCATAATCATCTTCGTCACCTGGCCACCGATAGCCATCCTTGAAACCACGCATGAGTAGGTGGTCCCGCACCTGTCTGGAATCCAGGTCCATAAGGCTCTTCAGCTTGCATCTTCGACACAGACATCTTATCTCTGTCTCGTTCTTTTGTAGCATCTCGGCCTTCGCGGAGCTCAAAAACCTATTCACGATGCATTCGCTCATCGTGCGGACCATGGTCGCCTACAGGGTAGAGAAAAACGATATGTTAGAACCAAATTTTTTTTCGCATGACTTTGCCTAAAAATAAGACCAAAAAGAATGCATAGTGCCAAATTCTCGCCGAAACGGAAATGAATCAACATTTCGGCAAAATATTGGCAATTATCGCCTTTCAAATACCGGTACCTGCAAACACAAACATATGCAACACCACAAACATACGTAAATCTAGGCCATAAAAAGTGTGTACACGTGTTGGAGGGACAAAAAAGTAGATCTAGAACATAAAGAAAGGTTTCCCCTTACTTACCTATCAAAAAAGGATATTTAACCACTTAATTTGGGTGAATATATGGTGCAAATGAGGTGAGGAGGAGGAGGCAACCGAGACTAGTGAGTGTGAAGTGGTGGAGAGAATAAAGTGGGGGAAAGTGAGTGTGAAGTGAGTTGTCAAAAATATCTACTCCTCCCAGGAGACCAATGGCGCACCCAGGAAGAATGCGCCATTAGTAACCAGGGTTACTAATGGCGCACCTGGTAAGAATGCGCCATTAGTAGTTTAAAAAAAATTAAAATTTATATATTAGCAGTGGCGCACCGTGGACGTGGTGCGCCATTACTAGTTAAAACTAGTAATGGCGCACTTCCCATGGTGCGCCACCGGTAAGTGTAGGAAAGGGTGGGGGGCGAGGTCAAATATAGTAATGGCGCACCAGACACATAGTTTGCCATTAGTAATATGGACACTAATGGCGCACCACATGCATGGTGCGCCATTAGTGTCCATATTAGCTATAGGCTTTTTTCTAGTAGTGACTGCTGTAGGGATCTACCACAGGCTACACTACGGCCCCGTGAAGGGTGCCTCGGCCACGATGCAGAGGGGTGATGCCCATGCACGCGCAAGCCACAGCAGCTACGGCTGCTGCTACGTCGCCGGAGCTACACGCGCACGAGCGCTCTACCATCGGCCACGACTAGCGGTAACATGAGGAGAAGGAGGGGGAAAAGCGATGGCTTGCTCACCCCCAGCACGAGGCTGCGTAGCCGAAGCAGGGGAGGCCATCGACGACGCACAGGACGCCGAAGCAGGGAAGTAGTCGAGATCGAGGAGGGCGTTGAAGGGGCTCTCTCTGCAATCTTAGCACGGGAATGGAACCCCACCACCTTCGGCTTGCACCTGGACCAGTCGGGGAGGATCCGCCGGCGACGAGCTCTACCAGGAGCCGGTCATGGCGTCGGAGTTGATCGAGTGCGCCCCCGACGGAGCTAGAGGGCGAGAGGAGGGAAGAAATGGGAAAATTAGGACAGGGAGGAGCGTCGGCTGCTTATATGGCCTCGGGGGTCGAACTCCAAGCCGCAAGATCGAGGGAGGAGGAGATTGGCGGCTGCCCTTTGATCATACACCGTGACATAGCGAGGAGGAAGACGGTCGCTCCACGGGCCGACGCTGGCGACAGAATAGACGAGGCCCAGGTAGGGAAGAGGGAGCCAGCCGACCTGGGCGCCTGATAAAATAGAGAGAGGTAAAAAGGTTTTTCCTATTTAGCGATAAACGAAACAAAGGCAAAATACCCAGAGTATCACAGTGTTTTGAAAATAAAAATAAGAACACCTTTGGCATGAGGGAATTATGCCCTATTTAAATAAAATACAAAATTGATTTTTAGGACAACTAAATTATATTCAAAACTGGATTTAATATGTTGTTTTGTAAACAAAAACCCCATATGACTTAAGTTTTAAAACCCCAAGACAATACCCCCTCAATCACAAGATAATACACTAAATGTTTAACATTTTCAAAACAGGTAAAAAGGTTTGACACACAAGTTAAATAAATAGAAAGGGGAGAAGGTTCTGACATAGAATGAAAACAATGTGTTTGCAAGCATTGTTTGGTAACCCCACATCATCACACACCACCACAAGCAAGCTAGCTAACCAACAAGAATGAAACAATGTAAAAGAAAAGAATGATGCCATGATGCAAAGAGGATGATATGAAATGACCCACATGAAACGATGACTTCATAACATTCAAACATAGTTCCACAAAAGGACAGGATCCCAACATGGCAAGGATTACATCTAGGGCATTACACTCCATCTGCTCAACTTGCATGTGTTCTAGGTCGAGGGTGAAGTCTCGTGCCCGATTGGTTCCTAGCAAGTTCTCGTGCGCTGCTGTTACAGCCTCTTCCTTCTCTCTTTGATTAGTGAACAGTTTGGTCCCCACTCTAATTCTCGGGATAAATTATTTTGCTCTCCTCCCATTGGTAAAGGCCTGGAATTGCTTGGTGTTTGTGTCTCCCTCATTTATCCACGTCATTCTCGATCTTTATCTCGCAATGTGTCTTTCAAGAGATTCCATACGCAGCAAAGCCAGATTGAGTGTGCGTCTGAGCCACAATTCTATCATGATTATGCGATGCTCTTGTGCTTGATCCAGCCTAAAAATCATCAGGGTTGGCACTGCCATGAGGATTTTGATATTTCTAGTCCTTCTCTCACCCCAGGCTTGCAACACCGTCGTTGTGTTACGAAGTTGCGCGTATAAACATTTGAAAGGGTTCAGAATGGTTTGGTCGCAGACCCAAGCTTCTCTAACAGCCTCTTCGAATCCCTCAAGTTTCGTCCAAACGAGTTTGAACTGAAATCTTTTCTTTGGTGCAAACATTGCACCGACGTTCAGATAGAGCGGGGCATGATCATAGACTCCGGAGAAAAGTGCTTGCAGCAAGCAGTGAGTGTTCTCTAGCTCCCAATCTACAGAGACTAGGATTCTGTCCATTTTTGTCATCGTCGGGTTCTGCCGCTCATTTGACCAGGTGAATCTTCTACCGAGCATGTATACTTCCTTTGGCTCGTTGGTGTCCATGAAACTCTGGAATTTGCGCATCATGCTTCTGTTCAGGTTGCAGTTGTTTTTCTTGTTTTCCCTAAAGATCTTGTTGAAGTCTCCAAAGGTCATCCAAGCACCCGCGCAACTTTCCCTGCTTGTGTTGAGCTCTTCCAGGAAGTTTGTTTTCACCACGTCTCCTTGTGGTGCGTACACTACTGCCAGCCATCAGTTGTATCCCGTCTTGGCATGCACCATGCCTGTGATGTGATGATTACCAGCTGGAGTTGATCAATATCAACCGCGGCGGACTCCCAAGCTATGACAATTCCTCCTCTTGTCTCCAAAGCGGGCAAGTAAGCAAAACTGTCAAAGGACGGTCCACGGCATTTTAGAAATGCATAGTGGTCAATTACATCAAGCTTCATCTCCCGGAGACACACAACATGGGCTCTAATGCTAGCTACGAATTCTTTCACATCATCTCGCTTGGCCGGGCTATTTAAGACCCTCACATTCCAGCATAGAATCAATGGGTTTGGATCCATGACAAAGGTCTTCGTCTCTCCACGCCCCACTGGCCGGATCTTACTACGCTCCTATCAGCAGCCCATCCTTTCACGCGAGTTCTCCCTAGTTGGCATTGCCTTGCCAAATAGCTCAGCTGTAACATTGATGTGATACTCGTGAAGCGGTGAATCAAATAGTCCCCTGTGTTCCTCGACAGCTTGGTCATCCACCTCAAGATCCTTTGCGGCCAGCCCCGGTGTCCGTAGAAGCAAATTTTCTGCTGCCGTCTCCTTGGTGACACCTAGCCCCGCGGTGCCCTTGGCCGCTCTAGTTGTTCGACCAGGGGTGTAGGGATCCGCGTCAGGGCAGAACACCGATGCTTGGACCTCCTTCAGGAGCGGCAGGGCAAGCTTCTTTACAATTCAAGAGCAGAATGCCTTTAGCTTGGCGAATGCTACTTCTTCCTGCAAGGTCATGCCTTGTTGGGTTGATTCGAGCACGTCACTCTGCGTGCAAGCTCCCACCGCGCTCCTCCCTTCTCCACAGGTTGCCAACTCCTTGCATGTGTTTCTTCCCAGCAAGGGATCGTCCACTTCCCGGCGGCGAGCAGCCGCATCCAACATGGCCACCATCCTCTAACCATGCAGCAAATACTCATCTCCAACGTGCTTCTCTTCCAAAGCCTTTCTGTGGCCTTCAGACATGTGAGGCCGCGATCGGTCTTTCTAGTGGGCCCCGTGTTCCTCTCCAATCGGCTCAAGTGAAGACCCCTCGACGTCTTCTGTGTTGGGCCCATCACTCCTTTATTTTTCCTCGAGATCCGATCTTATCTCTTGGATGGCTGAGCTCCCCTCTGGTGGTCTATAAACTTCCCCAACCCTTTGGTTTGAATTCGGGTGCCATCTGTAGTCGTGATTGCTCGGGTGGAGAGTCCCGTCTCCGGCTGCTTTTCATTGTCCTTCGCGCCAGTTTTCTTTCTCGGGTTTGAGGGATTCGATTGCTAAATCATTGTTCCTCTTGCAGTTCCTGTGCCCCCGGTTCTCTCCTCACGTGCTGCATGTTCGGATTTTCCGCTGGCCACGCCTTTGTCCTGGTCTCGCGATCCGCAGTGTTGTCACTGGTTGGCTGGCTCCGAGCATGTCCGCCTTCGATTCGACGACTGCTATTTTAATTCGGGATTCCTTCTGAGGCAGTGGTGGGGCCAACTTGGGTGGTCATCCGGTCAAAAACAGAGACCCTGACCGAGAGTCTATCGTTGATCAGCGTGGGGGCCCACCAGCCGAGACCGCAACCTTGGCCTCCATGGGGGGTCGGCGCCAATCCACTCCGACGGCCAGAACATCGGCAACCACGGACATGCTCGTCAGCGTTGCAGCGGTGTCGTGCGTCGCCGTTCCCCGAGTATCCCTAATCCCGAACTTCCAAGATCTGCGATAAAGATCTATTGGCGGCGCGGCACCGCCGCTATTTCTTTCGTCGGATGGAAGTCCATTCCCCTCGATCTTCGACGAGATTCCCAAAAAGAGTAGCTCAACCCATGCACTGTAATCCGTCACTGAAATGATGTGGATTAGCACCTTGTATTGCAATAGCGGTGGTTGCATCAAAGGCGCTACCAGTCCTGGTTCAGGGATTGCCAGCCTTGTGAGTGATGGGATGGCCTCCGGGTTCGCCGTCCATGCCGAGAGTCTGAATGCCGAGAAATCCCGTCCAGAGCTAGATTCTGGCGCCACCGTGTCCACTAGGCAGGAGGTGCCCAGCAGATCATGTGCAACTTCTCTTTCCCACGCATGCGGCGGGATGCCTTCCAGTACGAGTGAGGCCTGGAAGTGAAACTCGGAGTGCACTCCTTGTGCGTGGCGATTCCATTGCCGAAAGAAGAGGCAAACTCCTTGGGATTCGATGAATGGTCTCTCCGCCACCATGTTGTGGTTTTCTTGGCGCGCGAACACTACCAGGAAATCCTCCGGCCAGTAGTTCTGCACCGATAGCCACTCCGACCCAATTGCCATCTCCGATTCCAGCGCCTGCTACACGAACTCTAGCCGTATGTCATGGCGCGCACCTCCCACATACACCACCAGGACGAATTGCAGTCTTCTCCCTAGATTAATTATAGTCTAGCTGCAGCGGACCACACAGAGCTCCTGCTGCAAAATTTCTTATGGAACCACGTGCTCCAGCCACGGGATGCATACGCTTAGGCACTCATCCGGCTTTACACGAGGGGGCAGCGGCGGTGGCGGCGGGGGCGCCGTCCTGGGAGGCCCCTCCTGGCGCACAATCTTTGTCGCCGTGATCCTTTTGAGCTCTTCCTCCGGCGTGGCTTCTCAGTCTCTTGCACTCCTTAGACTCATGGCCTGACATCTTGCAGCGGAAGCACACCACATGATTGCTGCACTCGATCTTGAAGTGTCCCTCCTAGAAGCACTTGTAGCAGAGTCCCTCTATCTCCCCCGAGACTTGCTTGCATTCTCGGGCATGCAGGCCCCAAGCTCTGAGCGCCTCCACCTCGAGTCGGCGCCACCAAAGCTCCTTCTTTAACGGTCGTGGCTGCTCCCACACCGCCGTTGCTATCGGCACCGCCACCTCAAACGGCCTGGCCGCCGACCCCAGCGCTTCCGTGCCCCCAGAGCTGGAGGAGATGCCCAACCCCGACATCATCAGCATCTCTTAGGACTGGCGGAAGGTGGAGTTCACGAATTGTGGGCTTTAAGGTATGGCTGCCCGGAGGGAGAGAGAGCGGGTAGAGAAGATCTAGCACGGCTCGGGAGGTGGACGCCGCCGCCGAAGTGATATACGGCGGGGGTGGGCTCAACAGGGAGTGGGGGTAAAGTTAGAATTGCATCATAGTGCGTCAAAAATCTTTAAACCCAATTATTCCACATGAGTCCACCATACCTACTTATATGCGGTATTACCCTGCCATTCCAAGTAAATTTGCATCTGTCACCTATAATTATTAAAACAAATATTTGTCTTGTGCACTCGTACCACTCATGGAGCGATGGGACAATCAGTATCTTCCATGCTAAGTAAGTTATTCTCGAGACATGTGTTTCTTCATCCTCATAGCACTTGAGAGGTTCGTAAAAAGGATGCCCAGTCCTGCGTAAGCAAAATTAAATTAAAACAAAACTCCTTGGGGAAGTTGATATGTTGGAGGGCACCTCTGAATTCGGATAGCCAAGGTTGTGAATGGATAGTGATTGGACACTAGTAGAAAACAGGGCTTTGGTTCGAGCCTTGCCAGCACATTAGTCCCGGTTCTTCACGAACCGGGACCCATGGGGGGCATTAGACCCGGTTCATGAGCCCAGGGGGCCGGTCAGGGCCTCGTGCGCATTGGTCACGATTCGTCTGGACCCATTTGTCCTGGTTCTAGGCATGAACCGGGACCAA
The DNA here is from genome assembly GCF_904849725.1 of Hordeum vulgare subsp. vulgare. NCBI lineage: Eukaryota > Viridiplantae > Streptophyta > Magnoliopsida > Poales > Poaceae > Hordeum > Hordeum vulgare. Next base: position 79,016,835 of record NC_058523.1, on the reverse strand, counting down.
TGGGCCAAGCTCCTGGCCCACATCCATTGGTACCGGTTCGTGCCTTGAACCGGTATAGAAGGGGGGGGCTTTATCCCTGTTTATGCCATGAACCGGGACAAATAATTTGCCTATATATACCCATCGCCGCGGTAGAGCACTCTATTTTTTCTGGCCGGCGAGGGGAGGGCACTTTGGTGCTCTAGCTCACCTCATATGCACATGAGGTGTTCGATGAAATTCCCGAGCCACACTAGTTAAGATTTCTCGTCTCGAAGCTCAACCTCGGAGCTCCATTTTTCCCGAGATTTGTCTAGATTTAGCGGTCCGTCACGCCCCGTTCCCGTTTTCATCGCTGGGGCACATCCATGTGTACGTCCGCACTGTCGTCTGCAAGCTCCTCCGCAGAAAGTGAGGTAACTCGATTTGTATTTTCGGTTGACATTGGATTTGGGGATTTCTCATCTAGGGTTTCGTGGGATGGGCCGTAATATGTACCTTTCTGGCTCGTAGGTGGATGGCTGCGGGATTGTGCATTTCCAATCCAAGTTTTTCATTCCCAATCCAAGTTTCTATGGCCTTGAGGAGCGCTCGAATCACCGTTGCCTGGTGCATGGGCTAATTCCTGCTCGCCGAGTTTCTTGGGGTGGAGCAAGCACGGGAAGAAGGTTTTTGGGTTGTCCACTCGATGTAATTCCTCAAAACATCATTTGGTACTCTGTTTTCTTCGATTTATTGCAAAGTTATGAATTTCACCTAATTATGTGAACTCTGATTTAATAGCTTCCTGGTGAGTGTGATTGGGTTGTTTGGATTGACCCCCTCCCACTAAGCTTGTGGGGCAAGCTTTTGAGGAGCTCCATTGTGGCCTTGAACGTAGTTGGATCAAAGCTAGTAGGATAGATAAGAAGGTTATGGATCTGAACAATGAAGACAAGAAAATGCAATTGAAGTTGAAGAAAAGGAATGAGCTCATGGAAACAATGGGTTTTCTCTTTGTTCTTGGCATGAGCATTATGGCTAGTTTAGTTTCTATTAGTCTAAGCAAGCCAATTAAGTGGCAGTGTGGGTGTTTTGTTTCTGCTAGTGTGTTGTGCCATAGATGAAATTCTATCATTTGTGCACTGTTGTGAACTTGAGCAAATGTAATGTTGTGCCCTAGATGTAATGGATATCATGTGTTGTGTTAAAATTGTCACCAATGCCTGGTAGTTCAACACCGAATGACAGCAAAAGGTGCAATTTTGAGCACCTAGCAATATATTTAGGGGAACAAGTGAGCAATCATATGATTCCACAACACACTCCAGCATTAAACAAAATAGATTCCACAACATGATCAATTCATCTAACATTAAACAGCAGTTCACACTCAAGCATTAAACAGCAGTTCACACTCCAGCATTAAACAACAGTTCACACTCCAGCATTACAAACCAACAGTTGTTTGCCAACATCCAACATTAAATAGAATAGATCCACAACATGATCAATTCAGTTTGCCCATCTTGCTCCTTGTGTTGGCTGCAGGATTAGCAGCCTTGCTCCTTGTGTTTAAAGTTGATTGCATGCCACCTTTCTCCTTCTTCTATGGTGAACCCCACTTTGTACCTCTTGTAGCTGGCCTTTTGTAATTCTTCTTTGGGCTGATAAACATGAACACAATCAAGATCAGAATTCATTTCAAATGCTTTTCAGTTTCATGGACTTATAGCTAAAAATAATCAGTAAATGCATGAAAAATAACAAATGAAGTCAGAAAGGTTTGTAAATTGATGATGTGGCTTTGAATGGTGCATTTTGAACACAGAAAAACTATGGAGTTCAAATAAGTTCAAAAAAATGAAATCCCTTTTTAACAGACGAGTTTCCGTATGAAACCCTGATACTTCAAAAGAGATTGTCCGTTTTGTACACGAAGTGCATCCAGTTTTTGCCGTAACCCTCTCGACTTTCTTGTACATGCTATGTGGATGAAATTATGATACCATGCCAACTTGGAACCTTTTCAGAGTTAATTTCAAATGCTTTTTAGTTTCATGGTCTTATAGCTCAAAATAATCAGTAAATGCATGAAAATAACAAATGAAGTCAGAAAGGGTTGTAAATTGATGATGCGGCTTTGAATGGTGCACTTAGAACGCCGAAAACCTATGGAGTTCAAATAATTTCAAAAAAATAAATTCCCTTTGTAACAGACGAGTTTCCGTATGAAACCCTGATACTTCGAAAGAGATTGTCCGTTTTGTACACGAAGTGCATCCAATTTTTTCCGTAACCCTCTCAACTTTCTCGCACATGCTATGTGGGTGAAATGATGATAGCATGCCAACTTGGAACCTTTTCAGAGTTCATTTGAAATGCTTTTTAATTTCATTGTCTTATAGCTCAATATAATCAGTAAATGCATGAAAAATAACAAATAAAGTCAGAAAGGGTTGTAAATTGATGATGTGGCTTTGAATGGTGCATTTAAAACACAGAAAAACTATGGAGTTGAAATAAGTTCAAACAAATGAAATCCCTTTGTAACAGACGAGTTTCCGTATGAAACCCTGATATTTCGAAAGAGATTATTCGTTTTGTGCACGAAGTTTATCCAGTTTTTGCCGTAACCCTCTCAACTTTCTCGCACATGCTATGTGGGTGAAATGATGATACCATGCCAACTTGGAAACTTTTCAGAGTTAATTTCAAATGCTTTTCAATTTCATGGTCTTATAGCTAAAAATAATCAGTAAATGCATGAAAAATAACAAATGAAGTCACAAAGCATTGTAAATTGATGATGTGGCTTTGAATGGTGCATTTTGAACACAAAAAATCTATGGAGTTCAAATAAGTTCAAAAAAATGAAATCCATTTGTAACAGACGAGTTTCCGTATGAAACCCAGATACTTCGAAAGAGATTGTCCGTTTTGTACACGAAGTGCATCCAGTTTTTGTCGTAACCTTCACAACTTTCTTGCACATGCTATGTGGATGAAATGATGATACCATGCCAACTTGGAACCTTTTCAGAGTTCATTTCAAATGCTTTTCAATTTCATGGTCTTATAGCTCAAAATCATCAGTAAATGCATGAAAAATAACAAATGAAGTCGAAAAGGGTAGTAAATTGATGATGTGGCTTTGAATGGTGTATTTTGAACATAGAAAAACTATGGAGTTCAAATAAGTTCAAAAAAATGAAATCCCTTTGTAACAGACTAGTTTCTGTTTGAAATCGTGATACTTCGAAACAGATTGACCGTTTTGTACACGAAGTTCATCCAGTTTTTGCCGTAACCCTCTCTACTTTTTCGCACATGCTATGTGGGTGAAATTATGATACCATGCCAACTTGGAACCTTTTCAGAGTTTATTTCAAATGCTTTTCAATTTCATGGTCTTATAGCTCAAAATAATTTATACATGCATGAAAAATAAGAAATGAAGTCAGAAAGGGTTGTAAATTGATGATGTGACTTTGAATGCTGCATTTTGAACACACAAAAACTATGGAGTTCAAATAAGTTCAAAAAATGAAATCCCTTTGTACCAGACGAGTTTCTGTATGAAACCGTGATACATTGAAAGAGATTGTCCGTTTTGTACATGATGTGGATCCAGTTTTTGCCGTAACCCTCTCAACTTGCTCGCACATACTATGTGGGTGAAATGATGATACCATGCCAACTTGAAACATTTTCAGAGTTCATTTCAAATGCTTTTCAATTTCATGGTCTTATAGCTCAAAATAATCAGTAAATGCATGAAAAATAACAAATGAAGTCAGAAAGGGTTGTAAATTGATGATGTGGCTTTGAATGGTGCATTTTGAACACAGAAAATCTATGGAGTTCAAATAAGTTCAAAAAAATGAAATCCCTTTGTAACAGACGAGTTTCCGTATGAAACCCTCATACTTTGAAAGAGATTGTTTGTTTTGTACACGAAGTGCATCCAGTTTTTGCCGTAACCCTCTCAACTTTCTCGTACATGCTATGAGGATGAAATGATGATACCATGGCAACTTGGAACCTTTTCAGAGTTCATTTCAAATGTTTTTCAATTTCATGGTCTTATAGCTCATAATAATCATTAAATGCAAGAAAAATTACAAATGAAGTCAGAAAGGGTTGTAAATTAATGATGTGGCTTTGAATGGTGCATTTTAAACACAGAAAAACTATGGAGTTCAAATAAGTTCAAAAAGTTAAATTCCCTTTGTAACAGACGAGTTTCTGTATGAAACCGTGATACTTCAAAACAGATTCTCCGTTTTGTACACGAAGTGCATCCACTTTTTCAGTAACCCTCTCAACTTTCTCGCACATGCTATGTGGGTGAAATGATGATACTGTTGGAATTATGCCCTAGAGGCAATAATATATATAGTTATTATTATAATTCCTGTATCAAGATAATAGTTTATTATCCATGCTATAATTGTATTGAATGAAGACTCATTTACATGTGTGGATACATAGACAAAACACCGTCCCTAGCATGCCTCTAGTTGGCTAGCCAGTTGGTCAATGATAGTCAGTGTCTTCTGATTATGAACAAGGTGTTGTTGCTTGATAACTGGATCACGTCATTGGGAGAATCACGTGATGGACTAGACCCAAACTAATAGACGTAGCATGTTGATCGTGTCATTTTGTTGCTACTGTTTTCTGCGTGTCAAGTATTTATTCCTATGACCATGAGATCATATAACTCACTGACACCGGAGGAATGCTTTGTGTGTATCAAACGTCGCAACGTAACTGGGTGACTATAAAGATGCTCTACAGGTATCTCCGAAGGTGTTAGTTGAGTTAGTATGGATCAAGACTGGGATTTGTCACTCCGTGTGACGGAGAGGTATCTCGGGGCCCACTCGGTAATAGAACATCACACACAAGCCTTGCAAGCAATGTAACTTAGTGTAAGTTGCGGGATCTTGTATTACGGAACGAGTAAAGAGACTTGCCGGTAAACGAGATTGAAATAGTATGCGGATACTGACGATCGAATCTCGGGCAAGTAACATACCGAAGGACAAAGGGAATGACATACAGGATTATACGAATCCTTGGCACTGAGGTTCAAACGATAAGATCTTCGTAGAATATGTAGGATCCAATATGGGCATCCAGGTACCGCTATTGGATATTGACCGAGGAGTCTCTCGTGTCATGTCTACATAGTTCTCGAACCCGCAGGGTCTGCACACTTAAGGTTCGACGTTGTTTTATGCGTATATGAGTTATATGGTTGGTTACCGAATGTTGTTCGGAGTCCAGGATGAGATCACGGACGTCACGAGGGTTTCCAGAATGGTCCAGAAACGAAGATTGATATATAGGATGACCTCATTTGATTACCGGAAGGTTTTCGGAGTTACCGGGAATGTACCGGGAATGACGAATGGGTTCCGGGAGTTCACCGGGGGGGGCAACCCACCCCGGGGAAACCCATAGGCCATAAGGGTGGCACACCAGCCCTTAGTGGGCTGGTGGGACAGCCCAAAAGGGGCCTATGCGCCAAGGATAAGAAATCAAAGGAAAAAGAAAAAAAAAGGGAGGAAGTGGGAAGGGAGGGGGACTCCCTCCCACCAAACCTAGTCCAACTCGGTTTGGGGGGGGAGAGTCCTCCCCCTTGGCTCGGCCGACTCCTTGAGGGTCCTTGGACCCCAAGGCAAGGCCCCCCTCCCTCCCACCTATATATACGGAGGTTTTAGGGCTGATTTGAGACGACTTTTCCACGGCAGCCCGACCACATACCTCCATGGTATTTCCTCTAGGTCGCGTTTCTGCGGAGCTCGGGCGGAGCCCTGCTGAGACAAGATCATCACCAACCTCCGGAGCGCCGTCACGCTGCCGGAGAACTCTTCTACCTATCCGTCTCTCTTGCTGGATCAAGAAGGCCGAGATCATCGTCGAGCTGTACGTGTGCTGAACGCAGAGGTGCCGTCCGTTCGGTACTAGATCGTGGGACTGATCGCGGGATTGTTCGCGGGGCGGATCGAGGGACGTGAGGACGTTCCACTACATCAACCGCGTTCTCTAACGCTTCTGCTGTACGGTCTACAAGGGTATGTAGATCACTCATCCCCTCTTGTAGATGGACATCACCATGATAGGTCTTCGTGCGTGTAGGAAAATTTTTGTTTCCCATGCGACGTTCCCCAACAGTGGTTCATGCGTAGATGTCTTCTCGAGTAGAACACAAAAGGTTTTGTGGGCGGTGATGTGCGCTTTGCTGCCCTCCTTATTCTTTTCTTGATTCCGCGGTATTGTTGGATTGAAGCGGCTTGGACCGACATTACTCGTACGCTTACGAGAGACTGGTTTCATCGTTACGAGTAACCCCCTTTGCTCAAAGATGACTGGCAAGTGACGGTTTCTCCAACTTTAGTTGAATCGGATTTGACCGAGGAGGTCCTTGGATGAGGTTAAATAGCAACTCCTATATCTCCGTTGTGGTGTTTGCGTAAGTAAGATGCGATCCTACTAGATACCCTTGGTCACCACGTAAAACATGCAACAACAAAATTAGAGGACGTCTAACTTGTTTTTGCAGGGTATGATTGTGATGTGATATGGCCAACGATGTGATGTGATATATTGGATGTATGAGATGATCATGTTGTAATAGAAATATCGACTTGCATGTCGATGGTACGGCAACCGGCAGGAGCCATAGGGTTGTCTTTATACTAACGTTTGTGCTTGCAGATGCGTTTACTATTTTGCTAGGATGTAGCTTTAGTAGTAACAGCATAAGTAGCACGACAACCCCGATGGCAACACGTTGATGGATGATCATGGTGTGGCGCCGGTGACAAGAAGATCGTGCCGGTGCTTTGGTGATGGAGATCAAGAAGCACGTGATGATGGCCATATCATGTCACTTATGAATTGCATGTGATGTTAATCCTTTTATGCACCTTATTTTGCTTAGAACGACGGTAGCATTATGAGGTGATCTCTCACTAAAATTTCAAGACGAAATTTTGTTCTCCCCGACTGTGCACCGTTGCTACAGTTCGTCGTTTCGAGACACCACGTGATGATCGGGTGTGATAGACTCAACGTTCACATACAACGGGTGCAAAACAGTTGCACACGCGGAACACTCGGGTTAAGCTTGACGAGCCTAGCATGTGCAGACATGGCCTCGGAACACATGAGACTGAAAGGTCGATCGTGAATCATATAGTTGATATGATTAGCATAGGGATGCTTACCACTGAAACTATACCCAACTAACGTGATGATCGGACTTGGGATACTCTAAGTGGATCATGAACCACTCAAATGACTAGACAGATGTACTTTTTGAGTGGGAGTTTAGCATATAATTTGATTAAGTTGAACTCTAATTATCTTGAACATAGTCTAAGTCCACTTTGAATATATTTGTGTTGTAGATCATGGCTCACGCGACAGTCATCCTGAATTTTAATACGTTCCTAGAGAAAGCTAAGTTGAAAGATGATGGAAGCAACTTTGTAGACTGGGCTCGTAATCTTAAGCTAATCTTACAAGCTGGGAAGAAGGATTATGTCCTTAATGCTGCGCTAGGAGCGGAACCACCCGCTATGGCTGACCGGGATGTTAAGAACGCTTGGTTAGCACATAAGGAGGACTACTCAATAGTTCACTGTGCAGTCTTGTATGGCTTAGAACCGAGACTTCAACGTTGCTTTGAGCGTCATGGAGCATTTGAGATGTTCCAGGAGTTGGAGTTTATCTTTCAGAAGAACGCCCGGATCGAGAGGCATGAGACCTCCGATAAATTCTATGCTTGCAAGATGGAGGAAAACTCGTCTGTCAGTGAACATGTGCTCAAAATGTCTGGGTACTCAAACCGTCTAGCTGAACTAGGGATTGAACTCCCGCAAGAAGCTATCGCTGACAGAATCCTTCAATCACTGCCGCCAAGCTATAAAGGCTTTGTGTTGAACTACAACATGCAAGGGATGAACAAGTCTCCCGGCGAGTTGTTTGCGATGCTGAAAGTCACAGAGTCTGAACTCCGTAAAGAGCATCAAGTGTTGATGGTGAGCAATACCACTAGTTTCAAGAGAAACGGCAAAGGCAAGAAGGGCAATTCGAAGAAGAGCGGCAAGCCTGTTGCCAATCCACCGAAGAAACCCAAGGCTGGACCTAAGCCTGAAACAGAGTGCTTCTATTGCAAGGGTATGGGTCACTGGAAGCGCAATTGCCCCAAGTATCTGGCAGATAAGAAGGCGGGCAAAGAAAAATCAGGTATATTTGATATACATGTTATTGATGTGTACTTAACCGGCTCTCGTAGTAGTGCCTGGGTATTCGATACCGGTTCTGTTTCTCACATTTGCAACTCGAAGCAGGAACTGCGGAATAGACGAAGGCTGGCGAAAGACGAAGTGACGATGCGCGTAGGAAATGGTTCCAAGGTTAATGCAATCGCCGTCGGCACAGTGTCACTTCGGCTACCATCGGGATTAGTGATGAACTTAAATCATTGTTATTTGGTGCCTGCGTTGAGCATGAACATTATATCTGGATCTTGTTTATTGCGAGACGGTTACTCTTTTAAGTCTGCGAATAATGGTTGTTCTATTTCTATGAGTAACATCTTTTATGGTCATGCACCGAATGTGAGAGGATTGTTCATATTGAATCTTGATAGCAGTACGCATATACATAACATTGAGACCAAAAGAGTTAGAGTAAACAATGATAGCGCCATATTTTTGTGGCACTGCCGCTTGGGTCATATTGGTGTAAAGCGCATGAAGAAACTCCATGCTGATGGACTTTTGGAGTCACTTGACTTTGATTCACTTGACACGTGCGAACCATGCCTCATGGGCAAGATGACTAAGACTCCGTTCTCCGGAACAATGGAGCGTGCAAGTGACTTGTTGGAAATCATACATACCGATGTGTGTGGTCCAATGAGTGTAGAGGCACGCGGCGGATATCGTTATTTTCTCACCTTCACTGACGATTTAAGTAGATATGGTTATGTCTACTTGATGAAGCACAAGTCTGAAACATTTGAAAAGTTCAAGCAATTTCAGAGTGAAGTGGAAAATCATCGTAACAGGAAGATCAAGTTCCTACGGTCTGATCGTGGGGGTGAATATTTGAGTTTCGAGTTTGGTGCTCACTTAAGACAATGTGGAATTGTTTCAGAGTTAACACCGCCTGGAACACCACAGCGTAATGGTGTGTCTGAACGTCGTAATCGTACTTTATTAGAGATGGTGGGATCTATGATGTCTCTTACTGACTTGCCGTTATCATTTTGGGGTTATGCATTAGAAACAGCTGCATTCACTTTAAATAGGGCACCATCAAAATCCGTTGAGACGACACCATACGAACTGTGGTATGGCAAAAGGCCTAAGTTGTCGTTTCTTAAAGTTTGGGGATGTGATGCTTATGTCAAAAAGCTTCAGCCTGAAAAGCTGGAACCCAAAGCGGAAAAGTGTGTCTTCATAGGTTACCCAAACGAGACAGTTGGGTACACCTTCTATCTCAAATCCGAGGGCAAAGTGTTTGTTGCTAAAAACAGAGCTTTTCTCGAGAAGGAGTTTCTCTCGAGTGAATTGAGTGGGAGGAAGATAGAACTTGACGAGGTTGTCGAACCTCTCATCCCTCTGGATGGTGGCGCAGGGCAAGGGGAAACCACTGTCGTTGCGACGCCGGTTGAGGAGGAAGTTAATGATGATGATCATGAAACTCCAGTTCAAGTTTCGGTTGAACCACGCAGGTCGACGAGATCACGCGCTGCTCCAGAGTGGTACGGTAATCCCGTCTTATCAATCCTGTTGTTAGACAACAATGAACCTGCAAATTATGAAGAAGCAATGGTGGGCCCAGATTCCAACAAATGGCTAGAAGCCATGAAATCCGAGATAGGTTCCATGTATGAGAACAAAGTGTGGACTTTGGAGATACTACCTGAGGGCCGCAAGGCTATTCAGAACAAATGGATCTTTAAGAAGAAGACGGACGCTGACGGTAATGTGACCGTTTATAAAGCTCGACTTGTGGCAAAGGGTTTTTCACAAGTTCCAGGAGTTGACTACGATGAGACTTTCTCACCCGTAGCGATGCTTAAGTCCGTCAGAATCATGTTAGCAATAGCTACATTTTTCGATTATGAAATCTGGCAGATGGATGTCAAAACGGCGTTCCTTAACGGTTTCCTTAAGGAAGAGTTGTATATGATGCAACGCAAAGGTTTTGTCGATCCTAAAAATGCTGACAAGGTGTGCAAGCTCCAGCGATCCATTTATGGACTGGTGCAAGCATCTCGGAGTTGGAACAAACGCTTTGATGAGGTCATCAAAGCATTTGGGTTTATACAAGTGGTTGGAGAATCTTGTATTTACAAGAAAGTGAGTGGGAGCTCTGTGGCGTTTCTAATATTATATGTAGATGACATATTACTGATTGGAAACAACGTAGAGCTTTTGGAGAGCATAAAAGGTTACTTGAATAAAAGTTTCTCTATGAAGGACCTAGGAGAAGCTGCTTACATTCTAGGCATTAAGATCTATAGGGATAGATCAAAACGCCTGATAGGACTTTCACAAAGCACATACCTTGATAAAGTTTTGAAGAGGTTCAAAATGGAACAGTCCAAGAAAGGTTTCTTGCCAGTTTTACAAGGTACGAGATTGAGTAAGACTCAGTGCCCAGCAACTGATGAAGATAGAGAGCATATGCGCTCCGTCCCCTATGCTTCAGCCATAGGTTCTATCATGTATGTGATGCTGTGCACTAGACCGGATGTTAGCCTGACCATAAGTATGGCAGGTAGGTTCCAGAGTAATCCAGGAGTGGATCACTGGACAGCGGTCAAGAATATCCTGAAGTACCTGAAAAGGACTAAGGAGATGTTTCTCGTGTATGGAGGTGACGAAGAGCTCGCCGTAAAAGGTTACGTCGATGCAAGCTTTGACACAGATTTGGACGACTCTAAGTCGCAAACCGGATACGTATTTATTCTTAATGGGGGTGCAGTAAGCTGGTGCAGTTCCAAGCAAAGCGTCGTAGCAGATTCTACATGTGAAGCGGAGTACATGGCTGCCTCGGAGGCGGCTAAGGAGGGTGTCTGGATGAAGCAGTTCATGACGGATCTTGGAGTGGTGCCAAGTGCACTGGATCCAATAACCTTGTTCTGTGACAACACGGGTGCCATTGCCTTAGCAAAGGAACCACGTTTTCACAAGAAGACTAGACACATCAAACGACGCTTCAACCTAATCCGCGATTACGTCGAGGAAGAGGACGTAAATATATGCAAAGTGCACACGGATCTGAATGTAGCAGGCCCGCTGACTAAACCTCTTCCACGGCCAAAACATGATCGACACCAGAACTGTATGGGTGTTAGATTTATTGCAATGTAATTCACATGGTGATGTGAGGGCTAGATTATTGACTCTAGTGCATGTGGGAGACTGTTGGAATTATGCCCTAGAGGCAATAATAAATATAGTTATTATTATAATTCCTGTATCAAGATAACAGTTTATTATCCATGCTATAATTGTATTGAATGAAGACTCATTTACATGTGTGGATACATAGACAAAACACCGTCCCTAGCATGCCTATAGTTGGCTAGCCAGTTGGTCAATGATAGTCAGTGTCTTCTGATTATGAACAAGGTCTTGTTTCTTGATAACTGGATCACGTCATTGGGAGAATCACGTGATGGACTAGACCCAAACTAATAGACGTAGCATGTTGATCGTGTCATTTTGTTGCTACTGTTTTCTGCGTGTCAAGTATTTATTCCTATGACCATGAGATCATATAACTCACTGACACCGGAGGAATGCTTTGCGTGTATCAAACGTCGCAACGTAACTTGGTGACTATAAAGATGCTCTACAGGTATCTCCGAAGGTGTTCGTTGAGTTAGTATGGATCAAGACTGGGATTTGTCACTCCGTGTGACGGAGAGGTATCTCGGGGCCCACTCGGTAATACAACATCACACACAAGCCTTTCAAGCAATGTAACTTAGTGTAAGTTGCGGGATCTTGTATTACGGAACGAGTAAAGAGACTTGCCGGTAAACGAGATTGAAATAGGTATGCGGATACTGACGATCGAATCTCGGGCAAGTAACATACCGAAGGACAAAGGGAATGACATACGGGATTATACGAATCCTTGGCACTGAGGTTCAAACGATAAGATCTTCGTAGAATATGCAGGATCCAATATGGGCATCCAGGTCCCGCTATTGGATATTGACCGAGGAGTCTCTCAGGTCATGTCTACATAGTTCTCGAACCCGCAGGGTCTGCACACTTAAGGTTCGACGTTGTTTTATGCGTATATGAGTTATATGTTTGGTTACCGAATGTTGTTCGGAGTCCCGGATGAGATCACGGACGTCACGAGGGTTTCCGGAATGGTCCGAAAATGAAGATTGATATATAGGATGACCTCATTTGATTACCGGAAGGTTTTCGGAGTTACCGGGAATGTACCGGGAATGACGAATGGGTTCCGGGAGTTCACCGGGGGGGGGGGGGCAACCCACCCCGGGGAAGCCCATAGGCCATAAGGGTGGCGCACCAGCCCTTAGTGGGCTGGTGGGACAGCCCAAAAGGGGCCTATGCGCCAAGGATAAGAAATCAAAGGAAAAAGAAAAAAAAGGGAGGAAGTGGGAAGGGAGGGGGACTCCCTCCCACCAAACCTAGTCCAACTCAGTTTGGGGGGGGAGAGTCCTCCCCCTTGGCTCGGCCGACTCCTTGAGGGTCCTTGGACCCCAAGGCAAGGCCCCCCTCCCTCCCACTTATATATACGGAGTTTTTAGGGCTGATTTGAGACGACTTTTCCACGGTAGCCCGACCACATACCTCCACGGTATTTCCTCTAGATCGCGTTTCTGCGGAGCTCGGGCGGAGCCCTGCTGAGACAAGATCATCACCAACCTCCTGAGCGCCGTCACGCTGCCGGAGAACTCTTCTACCTCTCCGTCTCTCTTGCTGGATCAAGAAGGCCGAGATCATCGTCGAGCTGTACGTGTGCTGAACGCGGAGGTGCCGTCCGTTCGGTACTAGATCGTGGGACTGATCGCGGGATTGTTCGCGGGGCAGATCGAGGGACGTGAGGACGTTCCACTACATCAACCGCGTTCTCTAACGCTTCTGCTGTACGGTCTACAAGGGTATGTAGATCACTCATCCCCTCTCGTAGATGGACATCACCATGATAGGTCTTCGTGTGCGTAGGAAATTTTTTGTTTCCCATGCGACGTTCCCCAACAGATACCATGCCAACTTGGAACCTTTTGAGAGTTCATTTCAAATGCTTTTCAATTTCATGGTCTTATAGCTCAAAATAATCACTAAATGCGTGAAAAATAAAAGATGAAGTTAGAAAGGGTCGTAAATTGATGATGTGGCTTTGAATGGTGTATTTTGAACACAGAAAAAATATGGAGTTCAAATATGTTCAAAAAAATGAAATCCCTTTGTAACACACGAGTTTCCGTATAAAACCCTCATACTTCGAAAGAGATTGTCCGTTTTGTACACGAAGTGCATCCAGTTTTCATCGTAACCCTCTCAGCTTTCTAGCATATGCTATTTGGATAAAATGATGATACCATGCCAAATTCCAACTTTCTTGATGCTAAGCAACGTGAAGGTGAGCACTGCGCCTCTCCCTTCATCGTCTCTACACTCAGGGCTTATAAACCGCTGCGAGTGCCTCTCGCTTGGCGAGGTGGGACTAAAAAACAGCTGCACAAAGAATCAACTAAAAAACTCTTTTACCGGTTCATGCCACGAACTCGTACTAAAGGAACTCGTGGGGCCCCAGCCTTAGAACCTGTACCAAATAAAATGCCGTTGTAACAGCCTTAGAACTCGTACTAAAGGAATCAACTAAAAAGCTTTTATAAACCTCTAGTATTATTGAAACTAAAATTATATAGAATTTATGCACCTAAAATATCAAAGTATTTTCTGTTCAAAACATTAAAAGCAAAAAGAATTATCATAAAATAAAATAAATAAGTAAATAGAATTTTGTTACAAACTTTAATAGGAAAAAGAATTATCATAAAAGAAAATAAATAAGTAATTAAAAAAAAAAAAAGCAAAAAAACTGGATTTTTTTTTAAAAAAGTGCCACCTACACGGCCACCACAGCCTGCATATGACTAGAAACCCATTACTAGGGCCCGGATGAAGGCTCGTAGTAGGCCCAATAGGCCCACAAGCACATAGAATTATTTTAGGCCCGTAAGCCTGGAGTAGAGAGGAGCTCGAATGGGTTGGTTTGGCAGGGCTTATAAACCACTCTGAGCTCCTCTCGGCTAGCGAGGTGGGACTAAACATAGCACCGCACCGCGCCAATGCAAGTCCTTTGGTCCTGGTTGGTGGCACCAACCGGGACTAAAGGGGGGCATTGGTACCGGTTGGTGCCACCAACGGGGACCAAAGGCCTCTGCTTCCCGCCCTTTGGGCGGCTGAAAAGGGACCTTTGGTCCCGGTTGGTGACACCAACCGGTACCAATGCCCCCTATAGTCCCGGTTGGTGCCACCAACCGGGACCAAGAGCCTCTGCTTCCTGCCTTTCGGGCTGCTGAAAAGAGACCTTTAGTCCCGGTTGGTGACACCAACCGGGACCATTGCCTCCCATTAGTCGCGGTTGGTGCCACCAACCGGGACTAAAGGTGGGGCTATATGAGCGGTAGTTTAGAAATTTTGATCTCTCCCCCTCTCTCCATTCGATCCCGACGCCAACGCCGCCCCTTCCCCCCATACTGCCAGGCTGCCGGAGTCACTACCGCCCCCGAAGCCGTCCTCATCGTCGCCACCACCTATGCCGCCCGCCTGCGCCTCCACCATCTGCCCGCCGATGAGCAGCCCGACCCTCCTCTGCTTCCCACGGTGAGATCCGCCGCCACTCCTCCCTCTCCTCCTCTAGCTCCGGCCTCGTCCCGTCGGGCTGCGCTCTGGCGCCCCTCCTCTCCCCACGCCACGCTCAGGCGCCCCCATCCTCTCCCCTCGCCGGTGCCGTGCACCCCCACGCTCACGTGCCCCCATGAGAAGGAGAAGGCAAAAATTAGTTGAGGGATTACTTCGTTGTGTAAACATTACTATTGCAAACATTACTTCCACCTCTATTGCAAAATTAGTTATGCAAAATTCCCCGACGAGAAGTGCAAAAATTAGTTATGCAAAAATTCGTTTGCAGTGCTCTATTGCATCATTGGGGATTATATAATATAGCAACTATTATCTATAAGAAATATATTCTTTTTTGTTAAGTTTTTTGCTGAACCTAATTAAATAGTTGCTACAAGTATTTAGCTAATTAGTTAATGGAGTTCTCATATTCATATAGCAACGAGATTCTAAATGTGCATATTGGCATGCCTATAAGGACATGCCCTTATATGGCTCTGCTTAGTATAAAAAGAAGGCGACTTTCCTTCCTGCCACATATAACAAAGAAAATCTGAATATTCTCGCTCCTTTTATTATCGAGAAAATAGATTAATAACAATCCAACCCAAGGATCGAATAAGTGGACTCTGTTGTTAGAGCTCCAAAACGGAACAAAGGACAAGGGTTGGACCCTCCTGCCATAACCTAGTTTCTTCCCGTGAAAAGAAAATGAATACCCACATCATTATATTTTTAGTAGGCTGATCAATATAAGGCAACCAAATAAACAAGGACAAGATCATGAAAAAGTGAAATGAAGGTCCAAGTTGGCATAGAGTATAGAGCCTCTTGAAAAAACATAATAAAGACACTTCAAAAATCTAGAATGCGAGATAAGATATAACAGAGAAAGTGTAAATGCTTGATAAAAGTATGTCGCTACTCACTCCATGACTCAATCACTCACACAATAACCTCATGATGCACCTACGCCATCTCTATCTATCGACGCAGTGTGATAACCCACAACTATAGGGGATCAATTATAGCCTTTCTCAACAAGTAAGAGTGTCGAACCCGACGAGGAGCTAAAGGTAGGACAAATATTCCCTCAAGTTCTATCGACCACCGATACAACTCTATGCACAATTTACGTTCGCTTTACCTAGAACAAGTATGAAACTAGAAGTACTTTTGTAGAAGTGATAGATAGGCTTGCAAGAAAGTAAAGAACACGTAAATAAAACTGGGGGCTAGTTAGATAAAGAAACAACTACGAGTGTCTAACGAGTGTGGAAAAGTGGTGGTAGGAGTTGCGGAATTGTCCCTAAGCAATTGACTACATTACTAGATCGATAGCAAGTATTATGTGGGAGAGGCCTCTGCTAGCATGTCATCCCTTACTTGGAATTCTATGCATTTATGATTGAAACTATTAGCAAGCGTCCGCAACAACTAACGTTCATTAAGGTAAAACCCAACCATACCAATAAGATATATTGGTCCCCCTTCAATCCCATATGCATCACTTTCTATGCTAGGTTTGAAGCTTCTGTCAGTCTAGCCTGCCAATACATAGTCCTATCAACATACAACTAACCCTATGGTGTGATCCACGCGTGCGATCATATGATGGGCACCAAATGACAACAACATAACCACAAGCAAATTAAACCAACCATAGCAATTCATCAATCACCGATTGGACAACAATAATCTACTCAGACATCATAGGATAGCAAGACATCATTGGATAATAATATGTAGCATAAAGCATCATGTTCAAGTAGAGGGTACAACGGGTTGCGACGGAGTGAACCGCTGAATATAGATGGGGGAAGATGATGGAGATGTTTGTGAAGATGACGGAGGTGTTGGTGTAGATCGCCGTCACATGATGATGTCCCCGGCGGTGTTTCGGCACCGCCGGGAGAGAGGGGGAGAGAGTCCCCTCCTTCTTCTTATTCCTTGACCTCCTCCCTAGATGGGAGCAGGGTTTACCCTCTGGTCCATGGTCTCCATGGCGGCGGAGGGGCGAGAGCCCCTCCGAGATTGGATCTCTCTCTCTGTGTCCTTCTGTTTCTGCGCTCCGAGATTCTGCGTTTCACCGTTTCTTAAATTCCCAGAGATCCGTAACTCCGATTGGGCTGAAATTTGAAAAGAATTTTCTTCCGGATATTATCTTTCTTGTGGCGAAAGAAGGGCAGCAACCGCCTTAAGGAGTGGCCACAAGCCTGCCAGGGCGGGCCCACCCCCTGGCCACGCCCGGTGGGCTTGTGGGCACTACGTGCAACGTCTCACGTTGATTCTTCTTCCAAAAAAACATAAATATTCCAAAACAATTCCCCGTAAATTTTTATTGCGTTTGGACTTCGTTTGGTATGGATATTCTGCGAAACAAAAAGCATGCAACAAACAGAAACTGGCACTGGGCACTGGATCAACATGTTAGTCCCAAAAATAGTATAAAAAGTTGCCAATAGTATATGAAAGTTGTAGAATATTGACACGAAACAATAAAAAATTATAGATACGACAGAGACGTATCAGCACCCCCAAGCTTAATTCCTGCTCGTCCTCGAGTAGGTAAATGATAAAAAGGATAATTTTTGATGTGGAATGCTACCTAGCATAATCTTGATCATATAATGTAATCATGGCATGAATACTAAAACACGAGTGATTTGAACAATAGTCATTTGACATAAAGACAATAATATTTCAAGCATACTAACAAAGCAATCAAGTCTTCTCAAAATATCATGGCCAAAGAAACTTATTCCTACAAAATCATATAGTCTCACTATGCTCCATCTTCCCCACACAACGTATTTAAATCATGCACAACCCCGGTTTTATCCAAGCAATTGTTTCATACTTTAGTGTTCTCAAACCTTTTCAACTTTCACGCAATAGATGAGCGTGAGCCATGGTCATAGCACTATAGGTGGAATAGAATATGGTGGTCGTGGAGAAGACAAAAAAGGAGGAGATAGTCTCACATCAACAAGGCGTATCAACGGGCTATGGAGATGCCCATCAATAGATATCAATGTGAGTGAGAAGGGATTGCAACGCAACGGATGCACTAGAGCTTATAAGTGTATGAAAGCTCACAAAAGAAACTAGTGGGTGTGCATCCAACTTGCTAGATCACGAAGACCTAGGGCAATTTTGAGGAAGCCCATCATTGGAATATACAAGCCAAGTTATATAATGAAAATTTCCCACTAGTATATGGAAGTGACAACATAGGAGACTCTGTGTCATGAAGATCATAGTGCTATTTGAAGAACAAGTGTGGAAAGAGGATAGTAGCAATTGTCCCTTCTCTCTTTTCTCTCATTTTTTGTGTGGGCTCTTTGGCCTTTTTTTATTTTTTATTTTGTTTTCATTTTGGTGGGCATCTTTGGCCTCTTTTTTGTAAATGGTCTTCGCTGGCCTCTTTTATTTCCTCACATGGGACAATGCTCTATTAATAATGATCATCACACTTACAACTCAATATTTAGAGAAATGATGACTCTATATGAAATGCCTTCGGTAGTGTACCGTGACAATGATCTAGCATAGCAATGACATCAAAAAACGGACAAGCCATGGAAACATCATGCTAGCTATCTTACGATCATGCAATGGCAATATGGAAGTGGTGGCACATGTCCTGAGACGAACGGTGGTTGTTGCATGGCAATATATCTCGGAATGTCTATGAAAATGCCATAATAGGTAGGTATGGTGGCTGTTTTGAGGGAGGCTATATGGTGGGTGTAACGCACCGGCGAAAGTTGCGCGGTACTAGAGAGGCTAGTAATGGGGAATGGTGAGAGTGTGTATAATCCATCGACTCAACATTAGTCATAAAGAATTCATATACTTATTGCAAATGTCTATTAATCATCGAAACAAGGTACTACATGCATGCTCCTAGGGGAAAGGTTGGTAGGAGTTAACCATCGCGCGATCCCGACCTCCACTCAAAGGATGACAATCAATAAATAAATCATGCTCCGACTTCATCACATAACGGTTCACCATACGTGCATGCTACGGGAATCACAATCCTTAATACAAGTATTTCTAAAAATACACAATTACTGACTAGCATGACTCTAATATCACATATTCATGTCGCAAAACTGTTGCAAGTAATTAAACATATCATATTCAGTGATCTACAAGTTTTATGTAGGATTTTATGATTAACCAAGTGAATGACCAACTCCTGTTAACTCTCTAAATAGGTATGAGTGAAGCATGAGAGTTTAATCCTTTCTACAAAAGATATGCCCCGCTCTAACAAATATAAGTGAAGCAAAAGAGAATTCTACAAATGGCGGTTTTCTATATGTAGGGAAACAGGCAATCCCTACTTCAAAAGATATAAGTGAAGCACAAGAAGCATTCTATAAATACAACCAAGGAAAATCTCATACCAGCATGGTGCATAAAACAAAAATGAAAAATAAACACAAAAGACGCTCCGAGCATTTGCACATATCATGTGACGAATTAAAATATAGCTCCGAGTAGAATTACCGATAGATTGTAGACGAAAGAGGGGATGCCTTCCGGGGTATCCCCAAGCTTAGATGATTGAGCCTTGCTTGAATATTACCTTGGGGTGCCTCAGGAATACCCAAGCTTAGGCTCTTGCCTCTCCTTATTCCTTCATCCATCGTGCTCTCACCCAAAACTTGAAAACTTCAATCACACAAAACTCAACAAAACTTCGTGAGATCCGTTAGTATAATAAAATAAATCACCACTTCAAGTACTGTTGTGAACTCATTCTAAATTCATATTAGCATTATATCTACTGTAATCCAACTACCCATAGATTCATCAAAATAAGAGAACAATGCATAGAAAACAGAATCGGACAAAACAGAACAATCTGTAGCAATCTGTATATTCCGTATACTTCTTATATCTCAAAACATTTTAAAAATTACGAACGTCTGGAAAATTTTCATATCAATCAGCAGCAAAAATAATCAACTCAAAAGCTCTTCCAGAATAAAAATGAAAATTAATTTTGTGAGCACAAAGTTTCTGCCGTTTCTTAGCGTGATCAAACAACTATCACCCAAACTAATCGTAAAGGCTTTACTTGGCACATTATTTTTTAAAACACAAAGGAATTTTACAAGGGGATACTTATTTTTGTGAGAAACTTCCATGAAAAATTCTACATTGTTTCCATGAGCATGAACACAAGTGTTCAAGGTCGACCCTCACTTCCGCAATGCATCACTTTTCAATCGCTTCTCTTTTCGAAAAAGTTTTAAGTTCCCCTCTATATTTTTTTTGTTTTAAAACTAAATAAAAGCATTAAAAAGAAATAAATGACTCTCTAAAACTTCCGGGTTGTCTCCCAGGCAGCACTTTCTTTAAAGCCATTAAGCTTGGCATAAAGTGCTCAAGTAATGGATCCACCTGGATCCCAAGGTATATCAAAGCCAATTTTAATTAGCAATGATTTGAAATTTAGTAGTGAGCACAAGGTCACATCTATCAAGCAATGAAGAAGTCTAACTCTATTCTTATGCATTGGCATGTCATAAAAGAACAATTCATGCACACCAAGTAAAGGCCAATACATAGCATAAGCAGTTTCTTGCAATTTTATCGTATTGGAAACATAGAGAGGTGGAGATGTAGTTCCTCTCTCATAATAACTTCAAGTAGGAGCAGCAAGCACATGCATATTATATTCATCAAAATCATCATGTTTGACATAAGGGACTATAGCTAGCTCATCTTCATAAGTATCATTCATATTTGCAACATGGCCACAAGCATAGCATGCATCAAGTTCATCAAAAGGGGATATTTCAAACGAATCCAAGGGATCATAGCATTCATCCTTCGGTAAGAATGAAGGGAAATTAAATAATGTATGAATATAAGAGTTATTCTCATTAGAAGGTGGACAGGGTAGCTAGTCCGCTCTTCCTCCTTTTGTTCTTCGCTCTCCTATTCATCTTTTTCATCTAATGAGCTCACAATTTCAGCATTTTCTTCTTCCATAGTTTCCTGCAAAATAATAGTCTCTACTTGGGAAGCATAGAATTTCTCCATAAATCGTTCAATATGGGAATTAAATTCATAATTATTATAACAATAATGAAGCATAGCGAAATTTTCAGATCGGTTAGGAGCATCATCATTATCATCACACCCTTTAAATAGAGCCTCAATTTCATAAGCACCCATAAAAGCAACAAAATATTCTATTTTCTCCACATCATAGTAATCATATATACCATTAGCATAAGAAGCCAAGGTTCTATGATCACTAAATTCACAAGAAAAGGGAAGGTGTGGAGCCTTCATCCTAGAGCAACAAGTAACACCATATCTCTTGCATAGTTCCCAAGCATACCATTTTAACAAATGGATTTGATCCCATAAAAGTTCCCTTTTTGAGTCAAGCGATAATCCCTAAAGTATTCACGTTTATCCAACGTGTATTCCATTATATAATTGAATGGGGCTTTCTCAGGATTATTAAAGAAGTGCATAATATTTTCCACATAACGACCCTCGAGGGTTTTAGGAGGTTCCCCATCTCCATGAGTAGCAAGTACACCTAATTTTTTTGGTATTTCGTGTTCCGTATCCATAACTAAAGATAGAGAACAACTTAGAATAGAAAATAAATCTACTTAGTGATAAAGAAAACAAGCACACATGAGGATATTCACCCCACGCTATTGCTCCCCGGCAACGACGCCAGAAAAAGGTCTTGATAACCCACAAGTATAGGGGATCAATTGTAGCCTTTCTCGATAAGTAACAGTGTCGAACCCAATGAGGAGCTAAAGGTAAGAAAAATATTGCCTCAAGTTCTATCGACCACCGATACAACTCTACGCACACTTTACGTTTGCTTTATCTAGAACAAGTATGAAACTAGAAGTACTTTATAGGAGTGATAGGATAGGCTTGCAAGAAAGTAAAGAACACGTAAATAAAACTAGGGGCTGGTTAGATAAAGAAACAACTACGAGTGTCTAACGAGTGTGGAAAAGTGGTGGTAGGAGTTGCGGAATTGTCCCTAAGCAATTGACTACGGTACTTGATCGATAGCAAGTATTATGTGGGAGAGGCCTCTGCTAGCATGTCATCCCTTACTTGGAATTCTATGCACTTATGATTGGAACTATTAGCAAGCGTCTGCAACTACTAACGTTCATTAAGGTAAAACCCAACCATAGCAATAAGATATATTGGTCCCCCTTCAATCCCATATGCATCAATTTCTATGCTAGGTTTGAAGCTTCTATCACTCTAGCCTGCCACTACATAGTCCTATCAACATACAACTAACCCTACGGTGTGATCCAGGTGAACAATCATATGATGCGCACCAAAGGACAACAAATTAAACCAACCATACCAATTCATCAATTACCGATAGGACAACGATAATCTACTCGGACATCATAGGATAGCAACACATTATTGGATAATAATATGTAGCATAAAGCACCATGTTCAAGTAGAGGGTACAACAGGTTGCGGGAGAGTGAAGCGCTGAATATAGATGGTGGAAGATGATGGAGATGTTGGTGAAGATGACGGAGGTGTTGGTGTAGATCGCCGTCACACGATGATGTCCCGGGAGGCGTTCCGGCGCCGCCGGGAGAGAGGGGGGAGAGCTCCCCTCCTGCTTCTTCTTCCTTGACCTCCTCCCTAGATGGGAGAAGGGTTTCCCCTCTGGTGCATGGTCTCCATGGCGGCGGAGGGGCGAGAGCCCCTCCGAGATTGGATCTCTCTTCATGTGTCCTTCTGTTTCTGCGCTCCCAGATTTTGCGTTTCACCATTTCTTAAATTCCCGGAGATCCGTTACTAAGATTGGGCTGAAATTTTAACACGATTTTCTTCCGGATGTTATCTTTCTTGCGGCGAAAGAAGGGCACCAACCACCTTAAGGAGTGGCCACAAGCCTGCCAGCCGTGGGCCCACCCCCTGGCCGCGGCTGGTGGGCTTGTGGGCACTCCGTGCACCATCTCGCGTTGATTCTTCTTCCCAAAAATCATAAATATTCCAAAAAAAATCCCCGTAAATTTTATTGCGTTTGGACTTCGTTTGGTATGGATATTCTGTGAAACAAAAAACATGCAACAAACAGGAACTGGCACTGGGCACTGGATCAATATGTTAGTCCCAAAAATAGTATAAAAGTTGCCAAAAGTATATGAAAGTTGTAGAATATTGGCATGAAACAATCAAAAATTATAGATACGACGGAGACGTATCACAGTGTTTGCGGCTAATCCCACCACGTGGAGATTGTGACACCATAAATAGACAACGTATTTGTGATGGCTCTGGTGACGCACCAGGGGATCCCCCCGGTCCACCATGCCACCACCGCTCCCTCCTCCGCATAACTCCCAAGCCCGCCATGTCGAAGTTATCCGGGAGGGGGTTATATCGCATATTCACATAGAAGTTATCAAGAAGAAGAAAAAGAATGAGAGGAAAAAGGAAAATAAGAAGTGGAAGAAAGGAGAGGAAGAGGAGAGGAAGAAGAGGAGAAATAAATAAGAAGAGGAAAAAAGAAGAAAAAGAAGAGGAGAAGAAGAAAGGAATAGAGAAGAAGAGGGTAAAATCAATGAACCCAAAATGGCCTCAAGAAAAGTTCAATCTTTCTGATAAATCATGAAAGTAAATGAACAATGAAGAAAACCATTTTCTTAACATTCTAAGCATTTTAAATAAATGTAAAAGCTACTGGTTTCAAGTTTTAAATTTGAAATCAGAAACTTTAAACTTTCAAAAATATTGAAAACTTTGGGAATGGTTGGAAATATTCCAACAAATATTCTGGTATGTTTAAAATATTTTTTTACAACCTATTTGGGAGCTGAAATAAATAGCAAGTTATTGAAATAGTCAAAACAGAAACAAATCAGAAATAAATGGGAAAACCCTTACCTGTCGCTCACCTGGCCCAGCCCAGCTCCCCCTGTCGTCTTCCTCCTCGCTAGTAGGAGCAGGAGGTGGCTGCCGCGTCGCCGCGGGCCTCCACGCACCTGTGCGCCTGCCTGGCCGCCGCTTCGCGCTGGCAAGCACGGGGATAAGCTCCCCGAGCCCGTCCCTATCCATTCCCGTGCTCATTCCTCCCCCTCTCCTCTCAGTTCTCCCGATCCCCTCTACCGCCATTGACAGGAGCTCGAGCTCGAGCTGCCCATGCCCCTAGCCATAGGATCCTCTTTCTGAGTGTGCTGTTAGCTCCTCCTCGTCGATCTGGTCCTCCCTGCAGAAGCCGAAGCCTCCCCGAGCCCTGCAACGCCCACAGCACCGTCGTCTTCAATCTTCGGTCGCCGGCGAGCTCTGCTCGATTCATCGCCCTCAGTGCTTCCCCGAGCCGTCTAAGCCCTTCTCTGCACTCCTCGTGAGCTTGCGCGTCTTTCCCGTGAGCTCTCCCCGTCGATCCCCTCCTCTAGGCTTAGTTCCATCGGAGCCCGACGAGAACCGCCACTGTAGGTCGTCGCCGGCAGCCCTACGGTGAAGTGTTGGTCCGTCTGAGGCTACCAACAGCCTCAGGACATCATGTAGAGGCGTTAGGTGCCCAACCCCGAGCGTTTTGACCCCGTATTCGATGGCTTCGACGATGACCGAACTTGGTCAACGCCAAGCTCGTCGCCGGCGTTGATTCCGGCCACCCCATCCCCTGGGGCTTGTCCCATCGTGCGCGCCTTCGAGTGGCCGTTCCTCCCGTGGTTTCTGCCGTGAGTTTGGCCGTCGGAGGTGAGTTTCCGATGCCCTCCACCGTGCTGGTGGTCGCCGGAGGCTCCCCGTCGATGAGGACGACCTCACCGTCGGTGGATCTCAGCTGGCCTGAGCCACTGACGGGTGGGGCCAGCCTCTGGATAGTTTAGAAATAATAAAAATAAATCAGATAAATTAATAAGACACTCACATGTGGGTCCAGTGAGTTTAATTAACTAAATAAGATTAATACTAATCTAAAATTGACCAGAGACACTAACCAGTGGGTCCCACTGGTCAGGTTTGACTTTCAATGGCCAGTTGGACCTCCTGATGTCATGCTGATGCAGTAAAAAGGATTTTCCAGTATAGAAATAATCCCAGAAATGTTTAAAACTTCAAAAATTCATAGAAATTAATCTGTAACTCCAATGAAAATAATTTATATATGAAAAAGTATCAGAAAAATTCAAGGAATATGAATATGCTATTTTCAATCGTGTTTGAAAAAGTTACAGAACCCAAACATGTAGATTAATGAATAAGTCAATTGTTATAAATATTTTATAAATGGAATATGGAAAATATTTAAATTTCATTATGAATGACATGATCACACACTATTCTAATTACAACCAGCAACTTAACATGTCATCCCATGCATGTTAACATCAAGTTGATCTGAGCATCAGGTCGAATCAATTAAAACGGTATCCGAGAATACCTCGTTTGAAGTGTTATTTGAATGTGATTCAAATCAACTTCAAACCTAATACATGTTGATTATAATAGTATATCACCTTGCATTCTCATGCCATGCTCATGCATCATCTTGATTGCATAAGCTTGATATTGATTGTTGTGATTCCCTTCGGTAGGCTCCGCTCCCCCGGATTCCACCGAATATCCGTCTGACGGATATTGTCCCTCCTCTAAGCAACAAGGCAAGCAACCATTTTGATCATCCTGATAAATCCCATGTTCTTGCTCCTGCACTTACTTATTGCATTAGGATCAAATGCTTCAACTGCTTTTGCCACGATAGTTGAACCCACTTCCTTTGCATGACCTATCCTTATCACAGTAAATAGCCGAACCTTGCAACCTAGCATACTTGGTAGTTGCTTGAGCCATGATGTTTCTTATCCTGCTATGCATGCTATGCTTAGAGTTGTGTATGGTCTGTCATCTGGGAGATGAACGGAATTGTGAGAATGTGTTCGGTAAGCAAAGGTTGTGTGTTGAACTTGATTTGGTAAAGGTACCGGTGAAAGGCTGTGTAGGAGTACATGGCGGGTTGTTTCATTGGAACCGTCCTTAGGAACTGAGTTCCGTGTATGTAATCCAAAACTAGATACTACCACACTTTGGGATACTTAATTGACCCTCTCGACTTATTAATCACTTAGTACTCGGTCTAGGAGTTCCAAGTAGTTTCTGGTATTTATAGTCATGCTGGAGGCCGTGCATAGTGTTGACCTGAGAGGTGGGCTATGATGCGGTAGGCAGTGGCACGGTGTACCAAGTGGCACCCGGATGGTGGGCTTGGGAACCCTGCGCACATCGTTTGAGGCCGTGGCGGAAACCCCGGCGGGACTTCCGTACGGGTTACTCTCAGATAGGCGATAAACCTGGACTAGATACTAGTGTGGTTAACGGTCATGGCCGACTCCCACGTTAGGCTTCCGCTTGAAGGTTGCCGAGGTGCAAGACGTGCACATGGCGATAAGTGGCGTGAGCGTGTGTGACGAAGTACACCCCTGCAGGGTTATGATCTATTTGAATAGCCGCGTCCGCGGATATGGACTACTTGGAGACATATGTTGTTCATAGATAACTTCAATGGATACTCATAAAATTGTCAAGATAAGCGTGAGTGTCGTGGACGGCAATTCTGAATGGAGACAGAATGATTCCACGATGGTGTATTATTGAGGTGTTAGTGGACTCGTGTGCGAGAAATCAAGTTGTCAAAATTATTTAAAAGTGCAAGTTGTCTAGCCACGAGTCAAATGTTGGCTTTCTGCATGAAACCCCACAATACCTTATTGATACCTTGCATGAGTAGTTAGTTATCCTAAAGTCTTGCTGAGTACCTTCGCACTCATGTTTGCTTAATAAATGTTGCAGAGGTTGCTAAGGACCCTAATGGAGGGTTCTTCGTAGACATCGACGACGACGAGTAGCTGGTGTCCCAGCTACGATCTGGCCCTAGGTTGGGTCTGTAGTATAGTCAGGCCATGTGCCTTCTAGTTGCCCTGTCTGTACTCAGTAAGTTTTAAACTCTTCCACTGGCTTGTAACTGAATGACTGCTATTATGGGTCGTGAGACCATTAATGTGTAATATTATGTGTGTGGCTCTTCGAGCCTCTTAAATAAAGCTTGTACGTTTATGGTTATGTTGTGATGCCATCGATGTATCTATACATATCGGTATGCCATGCGTACGTGTGTCGTACTTGATATGTATGGGGTTCGATTACCTAGTCGTGAACTTTAGTAGCACTCCTTACAAGGAAATGCCCCTTTGTGATCCAACGAGTCTTGGTAGTTCGCTACTGCTTCGGACACATTGGTTGACCGACATGTGTCCTTCTTAGCTGTTGTGTCTGTCCCCTTTGGGGAAATGTCACGCGATGTAATGGAGTCCTTGTAGCTTGCTACGACTTGTCTACACTCGCTGGTGACCGACATCTGCCTTGTTGGGTCATGTATGCCTGTCCTTGTGCGGTACTGCCACTTCGGTTTGTGACTAGACTTGTCGATCCGGGTTCTTTGACATTGGAACACTAGCGACACTATTGCATACGTGAGTCAAAAGACACAAACGGTCCCGGCTAAGGTAAGGCTGCAGCCGTGGAGTTAACCGTGCGTGAGACCGCAAAGAGATGCGATGTGTTACAGGATGGATTCCTATGGCTTAGGATCGGGGTCCCAACGGCGTTGGTATCAGAGCCTGAATGACTGTAGGATTACTAAGCCAAACTGGTCGAAGTTGAGTCTAGAATTGCTTTCATTATATATAAGGGAATTGTTTGTGGAAGGGAGTGTAAGACTCTTGTTCTCTTCTCAAGTTATTCTATTCTGGTCATCCTCGTCTTTTCTGCGGGAATTAAGGACTAAGTTACTCATCTTCTTCTAGGCTCGTATTTCTGATCGGTAGATTATAGGACTATGGGTCAAGAGATATTGGGTTTCTTTCATTCCTAGGAAAAAGGAAGTAAGTTTGATGATCAGAGAGTTGAACTTGATAGTTGAGTGGTTACGCTATTCCATTTTGGGTTGTCTCAAAATTTGTTTTTGAGCATTTACAGCCGTTATGCTGCCCAATTTTGCATTATGAGCTCTAATGCTTTTGCATTACTCTCTATTTATAGATGCCTGGCCGTCCTTCTCGTCAGGTGGTACGTCTGACCAGGTCTATTTCTCTATTCCTTTCTACTTCTCCTTTTCTTTCTTCTCTTTTTCTTCGATAGCTTCTCTTCTATTCCTTTATTCTTCTCCCCTTTTTATTTCTTCTTTTGTCTTCTTATTTTTTATCGGGTATGTCGTTGTCGATATACCCCCTCCCGATAACTTCAACACGAGGGGCGGTCGATATACCCCCTCCCCGATAACATTATTTTCCCATGTATGTATGTCGCCGTTGTCGATATAACCCCCTCCCGGATAACTTCGATATGAGGGGCGGTCGATATATATACCCCCTCACTAGTAGAAAATGGGCCTTTGGCCTCGACCATTTAGTCCCGGCCTGCCTTTGGGCTGGGACTAAAGGCCCGGCCACGTCGCCCCAATTCTCAATGCCTCCCTCGAGGCTTTAGTCCCGGCCCGTAAGGAGCATTTAGTCCCGGTTCGTGTCCCAAACCAGGACTAAAGGGCTACCCGGCGGGCAGTGGTGGTGGCAACCGTTCGTATCCCCCTTTAGTCCCAGTTGGTGGCTGAACCCGGCACTAAAGGACTAACACGTGGCCTGCCGTAGTGGTGGCGACCGTTGGTATACCTCTTTAGTCCTGGTTGGTGGCTCAACCCGGGACTAAAGGCCTAACACGTGGCCTGCCGTAGTGGTGGCAACCGTTTGGTATACCTCTTTAGTCCCGGTTGGTGGCTCAACCCAGCACTAAAGGCCCAAACGGTTTGCATCCCGCGGGTTGTTCGGGCGATGAAAAGCACGAACCGAAGCGTACAGTCACCATTTATCTGTTCTTCTTCTCTCTGCGTCGCCCTCTCTGTTGTTCTCCTCTGTTCTTCTCCTCTCTTCTTCCCTTCTCTTCTTCCACCATGCCAACTATCTTTCATGAGGTGCTCGCACATGGCACAACCAAGCTCCGTGTCGTGTACACGAACCTGAGCAGGGAGGTGCCGTTTTTTCTTCAACAATTGAAGGAACGATGGTTTGACCACGCAACGGATCATGAGAAGTTCTTCGGGCTTGATCCGGAGTACACGGCCGATCAACGCGGTGTTTTGAGGCTTTGTTTGATCCTCCAATGGGCGAGGTAAGTTTTGAGGCTTTGTTTGATCCAAGATAATGACATTGTAAGTTTATTTGTTTAAATCATAGTTGCTTCCCTTCAAATAGTTGTAGTGAAACAATTTTGATTAGTTGAAGGGGAGCACAATCTAATTGGAATAGTGTTCCATAATCTGAAAAATCGTATTAGAATCAACTACTGTTTAATATGTTCCATTGGAATCATAGTTGGTTCCCTTCAAATACTTGTAGTGAAACTATTTTGATTACTTGAAGGGGAGCACAATGTAATTGGAATAGTGTTCCACAATCTGAAAAATCGTATTAGAATCAACTAGTGTTTAATATGTTCCATTGGAATCATAGTTGGTTCCCTTCAAATAGTTGTAGTGAAACAATTTTGATTATTTGAAGGGGAACACAATCTGATTGGAATAGTGTTCCATAATCTGAAAAATCGTATTAGAATCAACTAGTGTTTAATATGTTCCATTGGAATCATAGTTGGTTCGCTTCAAATAGTTGTAGTGAAACAATTTTGATTAGTTGAAGGGAACACAATCTGATTGGAATAGTGTTCCATAATCTGAAAAATATGATTGGTTCAATATGTTCCACTGAAATCATAGTTGTACTGATACAATTTTATGCGGTGTTCTTTGATCCAAGGTTATGAAAATTGAATATAGCTAGTGATCTCTCTAGGTTCCATTGGATAGCAATATGGTATGTCATAGTCATGAAAATTGCATATAGCTAGTGATCTCTCTAGGTTCCATTGGATAGCTATAGTGATCTCTCTAGGTTCTATTGCATATGTTCTATTTGAATCCTAAAGATAAGTTTCTCTTTAGTTGTAGTGAAACATGTTTCCTTATTGCAGCAGTATGTAACATTTGTTCCATTTTAATTTGTTTCTGTTGCAGGAGTGACAAGCATTGTCCAGAACTCATGGAGTTCCTCCGCAGCGGCATCACTTTTGCTTCCGTTGACATAAGGAACGACAAGATGAAGATGAGGCACAGCTTCGGTATTGAGATACCAGCTGGTTGCCTCGTTGATCTCCAAACGATATTCAGGATTCGACATGACAGGACTTCGATGGCTCATATGGCAGTTGCCTTGATCGACGAGTCATATGGTGATATGAAGACCAGTTTCCCAAAGTATCAGCACAAACTTTGGGAGAAGGGCCCACTTGATGATATCAACATTGAGTATGCAGCAAAAGATGCATACGTTTCATACGAGTTGTAGCGCAAGATTCGAGTCGTCAACTATGGCCAGCGACACCTCGAGGAACGTGGACATTCTGATTTAGATGATTCAGACGAGTAGTGTTCTGAACGTCAAACACTTGTATATATATCTATGTTAGCTATTATTATGTACTGTTTGGGCTAGTATCATGTACTTCTTGGACCAATTTATATATGTCTAGTTTCTGTTTGTGCCATTATAGTTTCCAAATTTGAATGGCTAAGTTTAGCCCTTTCTAACTTCATTTGCTACTTTTGAGTGGTTTATCCCTTTCTAACTTCATGGTATCATGCATTTTGACCACATATATATACAAAAAGTCTTCAGTTCAAATAAGTTCAAAAAATGAAATCCCTTTTGTAACAGATCTGTTTTTGATTAAAACAATAATTTAAAAGTGAAAGACCATTAGTCCCACGTGGCGTGCAGCGGAACCATGTGGCGTGCCATGTGCAGCGGAACCATGTCTAGTTTCTCCGTCTTCTCCTTGTGCAAGATATTGGTTATGCACTAGGGGAAGTAGGAGTAGCGACCATCATCGACGGTTGAAAAATCAGGTGAGCTAGTGTCCACCATATATGAGAAAAGAAGAAATCCCTTTGTGATGTTCCTTTTAATGGTGCATTTTGAACACACAAAAAGTATGGAGTTCAAATAAGTACAAAAAAAATAAATCCCTTTGTAAGAGATGAGTTCTCGTTCGAAACCCTGCTACTTCGAGAGAGATTGTCAGTTTTGTACCCGAACTGCATCCAGCTTCTATCGTAGCCCTCTCAACTTTTTAACACATGCTATGTGGGTGAAATGATGATAGCATGCCAACTTTCAACATTTTCAGAGTTCATTTGTAGTGCTTTTCAACTTCAGGGTCAACTAGCTCAAAAAAATAAGTAAATGCACGAAATATACCGAATGAAGTCAGAAATTGTTGAAATTTTGTGATGTGCCTTTGAATGGTGCATTTTGAACACACAAAAAGTATGGAGTTCAAATAAGTTCAAAAAAATGAAATCCCTTTGTAAGAGATGAGTTCTCGTTCGAAACCCTCCTACTTCGAGAGAGATTGTCAGTTTTGTACACGAAGTGCATCCAGTTTTTGTCGTAGCCCTCTCAACTTTTTAACACATGCTATGTGGGTGAAATGATGATAGCATGCCAACTTTCACCATTTTCAGAGTTCATTTGTAGTGCTTTTCAATTTCAGGGTCAACTAGCTCAAAAAAATAAGTAAATGCACGAAATATACCAAATGAAGTCAGAAATTGTTGAAATTTTGTGATGTGCCTTTGAATGGTGCATTTTGAACACACAAAAAGTATGGAGTTTAAATAAGTTCAAAAAAATGAAATCCCTTTGTAAGAGATGAGTTCTCGTTCGAAACCCTCCTACTTCGAGAGAGATTGTTAGTTTTGTACACGAACTGCATCCAGTTTTTGTCGTAGCCCTATGAACTTTTTAACACATGCTATGGTGGTGAAATGATGATGGCATGCCAACTTTCACCATTTTCAGAGTTCATTTGTCATGTTTTTCAATTTCAGGGTCAACTAGCTCAAAAAAAATAAGTAAATGCACGAAATATACCAAATGAAGTCGGAAATTGTTGAAATTTTGTGATGTGCCTTTGAATGGTGCATTTTGAACACACAAGAAGTATGGAGTTCAAATAAGTTCAAAAAAATGAAATCCCTTTTGTAAGAGATGAGTTCTCGATTGAAACCCTGCTACTTCGAGAGAGATTGTCAGTTTTGTACACGAACTGCATGCAGTTTTTGTCGTAGCCCTCTCAACTTTTTAACACATGCTATGAGGGTGAAATGATGATAGCATGCCAACTTTCAACATTTTTATAGTTCATTTGTAGTGCTTTTCAATTTCAGGGTCAACTAGCTCAAAAAAATAAGTAAATGCACGAAATATACCAAATGAAGTCAGAAATTGTTGAAATTTTGTGACCTGCCTTTGAATGGTGCATTTTGAACACCCAAAAAGTATGGAGTTCAAACAAGTTCAAAAAAATGAGAACCCTTTGTAAGAGATGAGTTCTCGTTCGAAACCCTGCTACTTCGAGAGAGATTGTCAGTTTTGTACACGAACTGCATCCAGTTTTTTTCGTAGCCCTCTCTACTTTTTAACACATGATTTGTGGGTGAAATTATGATAGCATGCCAACTTTCAACATTTTCAGAGTTCATTCGTACTGCTTTTCAATTTCAGGGTCAACTAGCTCAAAAAAATAAGTCAATGCACGAAGAATACCAAATGAAGTCAGAAATTGTTGAAATTTTGTGATGTGCCTTTGAATGGTGCATTTTGAACACACACAAAGTATGGAGTTCAAATAAGTTCAAAAAAATGAAATCCCTTTGTAAGAGATGAGTTCTCGTTCGAAACCATGCTATTTCGAGAGAAATTGTCAGTTTTGTACACGAACTGCATCCAGTTTTTGTCATAGCCCTCTCAACTTTTTAACACATGCTATGTGGGTGAAATGATGATAGCATGCCAACTTTCAACATTTTCAGAGTTCGTTTGTTGTGCTTTTAAATTTCAGGGTCAACTAGCTCAAAAAAATTAAGTGAATGCACGAAGAATACCAAATGAAGTCAGAAATTGTTGAAATTCGGTGAGGTGCCTTTGAATGGTGCATTTCGAACACCCAAAAAGTATGGAGTTCAAACAAGTTCAAAAAAATGAAATCCCTTTGTAAGAGATGAGTTCTCGTTCGAAACCCTGCTACTTCGAGAGAGATTGTCAGTTTTGTACACGAACTGCATCCAGTTTTTTTCGTAGCCCTCTCTACTTTTTAACACATGATTTGTGGGTGAAATTATGATAGCATGCCAACTTTCAACATTTTCAGAGTTCATTCGTACTGCTTTTCAATTTCAGGGTCAACTAGCTCAAAAAAATAAGTCAATGCACGAAATATACCAAATGAAGTCAGAAATTGTTGAAATTTGGTGATGTGCCTTTGAATGGTGCATTTTGAACACACACAAAGTATGGAGTTCAAATAAGTTCAAAAAAATGAAATCCCTTTGTAAGAGATGAGTTCTCGTTCGAAACCCTGCTATTTCGAGAGAGATTGTCAGTTTTGTACACGAACTGCATCCAGTTTTTGTCATAGCCCTCTCAACTTTTTAACACATGCTATGTGGGTGAAATGATGACAGCATGCCAACTTTCAACATTTTCAGAGTTCGTTTGTTGTGCTTTTAAATTTCAGGGTCAACTAGCTCAAAAAAATTAAGTGAATGCACGAAATATACCAAATGAAGTCAGAAATTGTTGAAATTCGGTGATGTGCCTTTGAATGGTGCATTTCGAACACACAAAAAGTATGGAGTTCAAATAAGTTCAAAAAAATGAAATCCCTTTGTAAGAGATGAGTTCTCGTTCGAAACCCTACTACTTCGAGAGAGATTGTCAGTTTTGTACACGAACTGCATCCAGTTTTTGTCGTAGCCCTCTCACCTTTTTAACACATGCTATGTGGGTGAAATGATGATACCATGCCAACTTTCAACATTTTCAGAGTTTATTTGTAGTGCTCTTCAAATTCAGGCTCAACTAGCTCAAAAAAATAAGTAAATGCACGAAATATACCAAATGAAGTCAGAAATTGTTGAAATTTGGTGTTGTGCCTTTGAATGGTGCATTTTAAACAGACAAAAAGTATGGAGTTCAAATAAGTTCAAAAAGATGAAATCCCTTTGTAAGAGATGAGTTCTCGTTCGAAACCCTGCTACTTCGAGAGAGATTGTCAGTTTTGTACACGAACTGCATCTAGTTTTTGTCGTAGCCCTCTCAACTTTTTAACACATGCTTTGTGGGTGAAATGATGACAGCATGCCAACTTTCAACATTTTTAGAGTTCATTTGTAGTGCTTTTCAATTTCAGGGTCAACTAGCTCAAAAAAAAGTAAATGCACGAAATATACCAAATGAAGTCAGAAATTGTTGAAATTTGGTGATGTGCCTTTGAATGGTGCATTTTAAACACACAAAAAGTATGGAGTTCAAATAAGTTCAAAAACATGAAATCCCTTTGTAAGAGATGAGTTCTCGTTCGAAACCCTGCTACTTCGAGAGAGATTGTCAGTTTTATACACGAACTGCATCCAGTTTTTGTTGTAGCCCTCTCAACTTTTTAACACATGCTATGTGGGTGAAATGATGATAGCATGCCAACTTTCAACATTTTCAGAGTTCATTTGTAGTGCTTTTCAATTTCAGGGTCAACTAGCTCAAAAAAAAAGTAAATGCACGAAATATACCAAATGAAGTCAAAATAATAAAATAGATAATATTTTGGATAGTAAAAATTATTAATTATGAAAATAAAAAATAGTTTTGCATTATGTATTCAATTTGAAACACTTTTCATTATCATAGTTTTGTCATATTCTCAAATATCCAAAAAGAATTTTTAATAAACATAGTTTTTAATTGAAAATAAAAACATAGATAATAGTTTGGATAGTCAAAGTTATTAACTATGAAAATAGAAAATAGTTTTGCATTATTTATTCAATTTGAAAGACTTTTCATTATCATAGTTTTGTCAAATTCTCAAATATGCAAAAAGAATTTTTTATAAACATAGTTTTTAATTAAAAATAACAAAATAGATAATAGTTTGGATAGTAAAAATTATTAATTATGAAAATAGAAAATAGTTTTGAATTATTTATTCAATTTGAAACACTTTTCATTATCATAGTTTTGTCAAATTCTCTAATATGCAAAAAGAATTTTTAATAAACGTTGTTTTTAATTGAAAATAACAAAATAAGTTAATAGTTTGGATAGTCAAAATAATTAATTTTGAAAATAAAAAAATTGAAACTATATGAGAAATCATGGACAAAATTTAACCTGAATTCACTTTGCATTCAGATTGAATTTTCTC
The DNA here is from genome assembly GCF_904849725.1 of Hordeum vulgare subsp. vulgare. Taxonomy (NCBI): domain Eukaryota; kingdom Viridiplantae; phylum Streptophyta; class Magnoliopsida; order Poales; family Poaceae; genus Hordeum; species Hordeum vulgare. The sequence goes on along the minus strand of NC_058523.1, from coordinate 78,981,583 downwards.
CACAATTTCGAATATAGTTTCAATTTTCAGTAAGTTTAGGCCCGTAAGCCTGCTTTAGAGAGGAGCTCGATGACAAGCTGCGACGGGGCTTATAAACAAGTGTTTGTCCCCCTCGCTGGGCAAGGTGGGACTAAACTTATCATGCAGCCGAGGAGGGGCTTTAGTCCCGGGTGGAGCCACGTCGCGGGACTAAAGACCCCCTTTAGTCCCGATTGGAGCCACGCCCCGGGACTAAAGACCCCCTGCTTCCTGCCTCCTGGTCTGCCCGAAAAGAGGCCTTTAGTCCCGGGTCGTGGCTCCACCCGGGACTAAAGGGGTCTTTAGTCCCGGCCCGAGCCACGCACCGGGACTATAGATCCACCTATAAATTTCCAACCCAATTTGTCCATTTCTCTTCTTCTTCCTCTCGTTCTCCTGCCCTGCGCGGCACAACGACGAACTAACCAACGCCGTCAGGCTGCCCGCCGTCCTGCTCGCCGCCACCTGCCGTCCTCCTCGCCGTCGGCCGTCCTCCTCGCCGCCGCGCCATCCTCCTCGCCGTCGCGCCGTCCCTCTCACCGCCGCGCCGTCCTCCTCACCGTCCTCCTCTCCGTCCTCCTCGCCGCCGCGCCGTCCTCCTCGCCGTCGCGCCCTGCTCCTCGCCGTCGTGCCGAACTCCGCGCCGTCCTCCTCGCCACGCGCCGTCGACACCTCCGGCCGGTAAGCCCCCCGCCCCCTCCTCCCCAACACTCCGGCCAGTATATATATAAGAAAGGAAGAAAAAGGAGAAGAAAAGAAGAAAAAGGAGAAGAAAAAAAGAAAAAGAAAAAGATTTTTTTGTCATTTAATTCCTATTGTTATTAGGTTTGTGCTAGATTATTAGGGTTAGTAATATTTAGAATTAGGTTAGGGTTACAAGAAGAAGAAATATGAACAAAAATTAGAAAATAAGAATAGGAAAAATGAAAATAAGAAGAGGAGGAGAAGAAAAGAAGAAAAAGTGTATATTGTATAGTGTATATGCTTAAGTGTATAGTGTATATAGTGTATAGTGTATAAGGAGAGGAGGAATTTTGATATAGTGTATATAGTGTATAGTGTATAAGAAAAGAAGAAAAGAAGAGGAGGAGAAGAGAAGAAAAGAAGAGGAGGAGAAGAAAAATGAAAATAAGAAGAGGAGGAATTTTGCTATTGTATAGTTTATATGCTTAAGTGTTAATAGTGTTTCTTAGATTATTGCTTTCTTTTGCTATTGTATATGCTTAAGTGTTAATAGTTTAATTTTTCTATTGTATATGCTTAAGTGTTAATAGTTTATTTTTAGCAAGAAAATTAATAGAAATAGTTTATTTTTTTAGTTCATTTTACGATGCCTATCCCGCATCCTCGTCGTCGACTCGGCGGAGGACACCTGCTTGATCAGAGGGGCCCTCTCCGGGACTGGGCTCCGCCCGACTAGTATTGCGAGGTGCTACATTCTGGGGGCGTAGGTTGGTGAGGAGCCAGCCCGTCGTTGACCCGATCCTTGTTTGGTGGCGGTCGCGTGGGCCAGTGAGGGTGTCGAGGCTTCCGGACTCCGCGGATGTGGTACGTCACCGTGTCAGCGAGGAGGATGAGCACGTCCGTCGCTAGATGGTTGCGCTGGAGGGCAGGTTCGAGCATACCTGGGAGGTTCTTCGGGGATCTCACTGGAGCTATGATCCTGTGATGGTTCCTTCTCTTTGGGTGTCCACCGCCCGCGCCGATACCCGTCGGGCGCTACGGTTCTAGATGTATTAGTGATGCTATATGTATGATAGTATTCGAGGAGTATTAGTGATAATATTCGACGATGTACGGACAAAAGTGATGATGTATTAGCTTATAATTGAATGCATGCTAATTTGAATACTACTTTATTTTACGATTTGGTTTAGCTTATTGAATGCTCAAATTGGAAAACTACTCCTACTTTGAATACTATGCAGAAATCTAGGAGTCCCGGGTGGAGCCACGACAAAGATTAAGAGAATACTATGCAGAATACTATGCTAATTTGAATACTCCTTCTTTTTTGGTACAAAGGTTAAGAGAATCCGTTTTTTGCAGAACTATGGATCCACATATCAGGAACCTCGAAGAGGAAGAACTTCTCGAAGATATAATCAAAGACGGCCCCGACGTTGAACCAGCTGAATCTCCGTCGTCATATCTAAACCAGGACGTTGGAATGGAGGTCGAGCGACACGAAGATGAAGCCGATGGCGCAGGAGATAGGTCCAATGACGGAGAAGGTGATAGCTCCACTGATGGAGAAGCCGGTGAAGAGGAGAAGTCCGGCGAGGTATACATATGAAGTTCGACAATCACTTGTAATATGTGAAAAATATTGGAGATAGCTCTATATTGTATACATATACATTCATTTGACGAATGTTTCTCCCTCTTAGGCCTCCACATCAAACCAAACTACGAAACGAGGCCCGACTAGAAAGTTGGATGCACGGACGCATTACACATTTGAGGTGATATTTCCTACGGGCGAACCCAAGCTTCCTAAGAATGCTGCTGACACATTCAAGAAGCAATGCGGAGTTCTCGTTAGGGATCACGTCCCGATCAGCGTTCGGGAGTGGAACAAGCGCAAAGGGGCAGCCGATAGTGACTATGTCGCTGAAAGGTACAAAGATAATCTTTGGAATGATCTCATGTCACATTTCAACCTGCCAAAATGTGAGAATGAAGACGCCGCAGAAAAACTGAGGGCCAAAGTCAAGTAGTCGACTCTGAAGAAGATGACCGAACTGTTCCGTAGCTGGAAGAAGAAGATATGGCAAAACTATCTGAAGACACAGAAAGTGCCAGTATTCGAGGGGTATCTAGCCAAGAAGGCGAATCACTGGAAGGCATTTCAAGAGTACAAGGAGTCAGAAGATGCCCAGGCATTATTAGAAAAGAACAAGATAAATGCCGACAAGAAGAAATATCACCACAAGCTGGGGCCACGGGGCTATGAGACTGCCATCCCAAAGTGGGATAAGAAAGAGCAAGATCTGATCGATAAAGGCATCGTACCTGAACCACTCCGTGACGAGTGGGAATTGAGAGCAAGAAATTGGTTCCTTGCGCATGGTGGGTCGTACGACGAAAAAACAGGGGACCTCATCTGCAATGACGATCTTAGGATACCCAGGGAGAATTGGAAAAGGATAGTGAAAGAAATTAAGGAGGGACAAAGAAAGTTCACTACATATAGAGATAAAGATTTGCTCACACTGGTCCTCGGCAATGACGAACATGAAGGACGAACGCGAGGCTTCGGTCCTTCTTACCCGTGGTGGCTTGGGTTTGCCAGAGACCAAGACACTTACAGAAGCCGAGAGCGAGAAAAGAAGCGGCAGCAGGATGAGGAGAATGACAAGTTCAACCAGTTGCTTGCCAGGATTAACGAGCAACAGAAGCAGATTGACGAGCTTAGAGGAGTACCGCGCCAGGAAGATCCTGCACTTGATATTACCGGCGCCCCATCTAAGCAGAAAAGCAGCATGGCTGAATCTGAGGCCCCGCCCGACGATGAACGAAGAATGATAGAGTGCGGTCCCGGCTACCCCGTGGATGGAATCAAGGAGTCAACATCATGTGAACTCCATCAGAAATTCAAGAACATAGCCATGAAGGTGGCCGTCGGACAAGCTTTACCTTCTGGCCCTGATGCACGCTGGCATGGCCGTGAGATTACAGCTGGCTTTGCTAAAGTCGGGGTGGATGAAATCATGACGGGGTTTAATGATATGGAGCTCGACATAGCTGGACCCGAAGATGAGAGGACACTCGGAGAAGTACTGGGTGGAGTCATCCTATGGGACAAGAACTACATCAAGCTTCCAGGATTGGCCCCAAGGACAACACCGCCTCCGAGTCGTCGCAGGTCACCTACACCTCCATTACCTCCAAGCCCTCCATATGAAGTCGGCCAGCACAACACGAGTCCATCTCGATCACCGCCGCCGGACTTGGGTCGTCCGTCTCCGCCGCCGCTCGCACATGATAATAAGCGGAAGCGTGCCAGCAAGAACGCTCCATCGATGATTTCTAAGTGACGGAGCTCCCCAGAGCGCAAACTGTCGCCCCTCCCAAAGGTACCTCATGCTAATCTTCCTATCAGACCTTATGATCATACCCCCGAGGAAAACGCCGGATAGCAAAGGAACAGCATGATGCGCAGATGAAAAGGAAGGAACCCGAGCCCCGCCCGGAATACACCAAGAAGCACATAGCATGGGCAAAAGACTTCATAACCACTCCATCACAGTATGACTTACACTATAAGCCTGATGACTATACACGCACATTGCAGAAGGAAGTGAAAAATCGGAGCTCACGTGCAAGTGCAAGTGGGAGCAAATCAAGTTCAACTACAAGCAAGAAAAAATCAGATGTTCCTCAGCTTGTACAACAGGCCAAACAGTCGATCCCACCCCTCAAGGTGTTAACCGAGAATGTTACCCCTCCGGTGCAGGGGCAAGCTTTTGAAAAAGCAAAGGAGTTGGCGGATGAATGTGGTATCTCGGTTGAAGATTTGCTAGCTTCCCAAGACGACAGGATACCCAAGGTTGTGGTAGCCCCTAAGCCACAGTTTGTCATGGGAGAGCCTTTGGTCAGCAAAGATGATCTCCCAACAAATATGCATTACTTGCATAAATGGTACTTAAGTGAATCAAAGAATGGGAGAACGATGATCGTGCTGAGTGTCCCACAGGAGTACTACGGCCGCTCCGAAGAAATCCATATCGACTTTGATGAACTCTTCTAGATGTACAACGGCGACGCCCTCGACAAACCGCTTATGAGTTGCTATTGTCTGTAAGTTTTTCAATTCGTTGTCTACATATAACTTGTTTAGTTATTTCAATTCATTGTCTATATATAACTTGTACTCTATTATGCAGAATGAAGATTCTGGAGTGTAAAAGTAAGAGCATCCTAAATATTGGGTTTATTGATCCAGATAAAACACATATAGCGACGCTAACTAATTATCCCAAGGAGATGGAGGAAAACCTTCTAAGGTTTCTAAGAGATCAAAATTTCTGTGACCACATTCTGTTTCCATACAACTTCAGGTGAGGGTCTTTACTCTGTTGTGTCCATTCACTTATAAGTGTAATTGATAAGTTACTGACACACACACACACACACACACACACACACATATATATATATATATATACATGTGTAGCTTCCATTGGATTCTGTTGGACATTCAAATTGATAAGGGAAGAGTTGATGCCTTCGACCCGTTATCGAGACCCTTGGAACAGTTCCAAAGCCTGCAGGACATGCTCCAAGGGTAATTTTAATCATTATTGCGCTCTATCGGTCTCTTTCGATGATTTTCTGATATATCAATTAATGAAAAAAATAGCAGATCATTATCCTTGTCGGGCAGGGTTTGGAATCAGTTCAAGTGCGTGACTCCCGGTAACTTTCCTAAGAAGCTGACCTTTAGAGCGGCTCAGGTAAGTAGTAGTATGATATACTTCTATTAATTTTCAATACATTTATGATGCTAGATTATTATTTTGATTATATATATTCTATTCTCGTAAAGTGCGACCAGCAGCCACGGGGAACGCATCTATGCGGATACTATTTTTGCGAGACCATTCGCACGTTTACCTCTGAGTTCAAGGATCACAGATTCGACGTAAGCAATGAACATTCACACCTCTATTTTTACCCGTCATTCTTTGTTATCATGATTGATATTCATATTCATCTCCTCTTCTTATATAGCACACGACCATGAGGACGAAGGTCCTACCAGAGCAACGCGCGATTGCTGTTGCAGAGGAGCTTGCGGGATTTCGGAGGACGGAAGCTATAGAAGACAAAAGACGATTTAGTGTAGCTCAGGGCCATTACTGATGTTCGTACATGTAATCGAATAGACGGGCTCTAGTCCCGATAATTCAGATCTCCATATAATTGTATATATATATGATCGCTTGTAAGATAAGTTAATCTTATATATATATATGCATAATTATTTCTATTCAAAATTATATGAAAACTAATTCCCGAACACCAAACGAGGCATCACGTTAATCTCCCGAACACCTAAACCCTAAAACCCTAAAACCCTAAAATAATTTCATTCAAAAAAAACCCAAAAACTAGCAAAATCTGAAAATCTTTAGTCCCGGTCCGTGTAACGAACCGGGACTAAAGGGCCTGCCCCTGGGGCGCTACGAGGCGCCCACATGGAGCACCTTTAGGCCCGGCGTGTAAGAGGGTCGGGACGAAAAGGTTAGGCCTTTAGTCCCGCCCCTCTAGTCCCGGATGGTGAACCGGGACTAAAGCGCCTTACGGGCCGGGGCTATAGGCACTGTCCCCACTAGTGCCTCTTGACCGTGATAACTTATACCACGGGAGCATCCCCCCACCCCCCACCCCCCCCCCCCCCCCCGGCCCTCTCGCTCGACCAAAACACTCGTGGAAACCCTAGAAAAAACGATGTTGGTCTCCTACCCCCTCCCACCGCGCCCCTACCTGACAAACTCTCTCGAGGCCACCCAAATTTACCAACTTAAAATTGTGTTGTCGTCGAGGCCACCCCAAACACTTGAAGAGTTGTCGAGGCCACCCCAAACCCTTGAAGCGTTGCCCAGGCCACCCCAAACCCTAGAGAAGCAGCGTCGAGGCCACTAATATGATTCCTTATTGTGATTAGCTAGATAGTTCTACGTTTGCCACTAATATATCCATCTTTCATGTTTGAATAATAATTTCCATGTTGTAAAAATTTGCAGAAACTATGGAGCACCCCCGAGACGAAGCAACAGAAGAGATTTTGGGGGAAATAATCGCAAAAGGAAGTGATGTCGTCTTGTCGTTTCTCAACGACACCGATGGTCTGGAAGGACAGGGTGAAGAAGAAGCTATGATTATGATGGCTCCGGTGACCCATTAATGCCGGTACAAGAAGAAGGCTATGATTATGATGGCTCCGGTGACCGAACCGAGTCCGGCCAGGTATATATATTAGTTAAGCCTGTGCTGACTAGCTAATTGATGCATTCATTGTTTTCGTATGTCCACATATTAATTAACTCTCATATTTCTTCTTTTTCTAGCCCTCCGGATCGAGCACAACTTCGGTAAAGAGACGAGGCCCGAAGAAAAAGTTGTGCTCGGATGAAAGGTCTGAGATCACAGCAATCGCGCGCGATGGCAAGCCGATTGAACCGTACCGGACAAAGGAAGCATTTGCTAATTAGTGCGGGGTTCTGGTTACGGACAAGATCCCGATCTGTATCTAGCAACGGTTAAAGGCTAGGAAGGAAGACCCTGAGGTGTGTGATGTCTCTGAAATGCAGAAAGAAGATCTTTGGACAACGCTTAAGGCAAATTTCACCCTACCGCCAGAGGAGGATCCGGAGAAGCCTGTTATAGAGCAATTGATCAAGTCTCATGCTCTTAAGAAGATGGCAGAACTATTCATGAGGTGGAAGAATGAGCTGAAAACGTTTATCGACAAGGAAATTACACCAGAATTCGTCGGCCGGTTTGAGAAGATTAGAGATCACTGGCCCGCATTTGTGGCCCAAAAGACATAAGAAAAGAGTAAGAAGTAGTCAACGACAAACAAGAAAAATGCTGTGAAGAAGAAGCATCACCATCGCACGGGGTTAGGTGGCTACCTCAAAGCCTGACCTTCGTGGGACAAGGCTGAGAATGACCTGATTGCTAAAGGGGTCGAACCAGAGACATTGAACTGGCCAGACCGTTGTGTGACTTGGTTCTTCGGGGTTGGCGGAACCTTGGACCCTGTAGCTGGGAAGTGCGTTTGGACGGAAGAGCAACTGCGAATACCCGTCACGAGGCTTAACGAGTATATCGAGAAAGCGTAACAAGGGACGTTCATTCGAGACCGAGAGAAGGACGAGCTCACAATGGCCCTCGGGAATCCTGAGCACCCTGCACGGACACAAGGCACGCCAGGCTCCGTTCCATGGAAGGTTGGGTTTCCGGATGCAGGGGGTTACAAACGCCAGGAGAGGAGGAAGAAACTGGAGCATAGCCAACTGTAGGCGCTGCACGAAAGGGTACAAGGGCTAAAGGAACGAGAAGGAGATCGCAGCAAACGACCTGCCGAAGCTTCCCTTGAAGCTACCCCGCCATCTCAGCGGAGAAGCAGTGTGGCTTCCACCGAGCAGACTCAGCAGCTGGAGCCTGTCTTCACGGCTCCTGCTAGCTACCCATTGGATGCTATCATGGAGTCTCAACATTGCCACCTTATGGCGCGATGGATGACATTGAAAGTCAAGGCGGCTGTTGGAGCTGTTTTACCTACTGAACCTGGCACAACCTACCATGGCCGGTCGATTCCAGAAGGATATGCTAGGGTGATGTTGGATCAAATAACAGACAGATTTGAGGACCTTCAGCTTGACCACCCTACGGGTGAAGGGGAGATTCGACTGGGTTCTTCTCTGAAGACTTCATGCCTATGGCAGAAGGAGCTCATCAACCTTCTGAACTGGATGCCTCCGCCTCCTCCTCCTCCTCCTCCAGCGAGTCAGGGCACTCCGCCTCCTCCTCCGCCTCCTCCTCCAGCGAGTGATCATGGCACTCGGTCTCCTTCTCCGGCGCGTGGCAGCACTCTGCCTCCTTCTCCGCCTGCGCCGGCGCGCCCGAGCAGTCAGCCTCCTCCTTATCCGCCTCGTTAACAAGGTCGGAAGAGACCCGCTGCCGCTCTGGCTGCTCCGGCGCGTCGTCCTTCTACTCTGCCTCATAAGAAAGAAAGACAGCCTCAACCGCTCTAATCATAATCATGATGAGAGGTGTAATGAATAGCATCAAGTATCTGAACGTAAACTCTTCCACCAAGTAATCCCACTAGCATCAACTACAAAGAGTAACAACACTACTAGCAACCTTACAAGTACCAATCAGAGTCGTGAGACTGAGATTAACTACAAGAGATGAACTAGGGATTGGAGTGGAGATGGTGCTGATGAATATGTTGATGAAGATGCCTCCCCTCCGATGAGAGGAGTGTTGGTGATGACGATGGCGACGATTTCCCCCTCCGTGAGGGAAGTTTCCCCGGCAGGATCGTCCTGCCGGAGTTCTAGATTGGATCTGCTCAAGTTCTTTCTCGTGGCGGCGGCGAGACCACGAAAAAGCTCCCGATTGATTTTTTTTCTAGACCAGGACACTTCATATAGCAAAAGAGGGGGGCTAGTGGGCTGTCAGGTAGCCCACAAGCTTGCCCTGCGCCACCAGGGAGGTGGTGGCGGTGGGCAAGCTTGTGGAGCCCTCGTGGCCCCCCTCCGGTAGTTCTTTAGCCCAGTATTTTTAATATATTCCCAAAAAATTCCACGTAAATTTTCAGGGCATTTGGAGATGTGCAGAATAGTGGAATAGGATTTGCCCCTTTTCCAGTCCAGAATTCCAGCTGCCTGAATTCTCCCTCTTCAAATAGACCTTGCAAAATAAGAGAGAAAAGGCATAAATATGGTACCACAAGTAATATAGCAGCCTAAGAAGCAATAAATATCAACATGAAAGCATGATACAAAATGGACGGATCAAGGATCAAGCCTCAAGACCACTAAAAATGAAAGTAAAAACAATTTGAGTTGCCTCCCAACAAGCTCTTCCTTTTATGCCTTTGAGCTAGGCATGATACAAAAAGATCAAGTTGTATCGATTGGATCATCACAAAGATCATCAAAATCTCTTTAATATTACAACTAATCTTAAGAGGACTGTCAAAGAGAGGCTTAGTGGAAACACTTATAGGAGCAAAAGCAAAGGTAGTAAGACCAATTGGAATTTCATTTCTAATTCTATTTAAGAGAGGTATAGGTCTTCACAGTTTCAACACCCCTAGCAATAGGTATATTTGTTTTGCGTGGAGGGACCTTGGGTACGTCAACGAACTTAGGTCCCTTACTTGCGGGGGTTTCTACCTTTTTAGTCTTGATGGAGGATAGAGTAGTTCCTAATATTTCAAAAATATCCTCGATCTTATCAATCCTAGAAGGATCCATATCAAGGGATTTAAGGGTCTCCAAAGTTTTGTAAATTTCGTGCATGGAGATATGAAGTCTATTTCGGCTCCCTTCAATCCTACAATCTACTTCATTTATTCTACTCATGCTTGGCTTCTCTAGATCTATTTTCTCAAGTTTACTCATAATGTCAGCTAAAGTGATATCATCTTTTATGTCAACAATAGGTGGCTTTCCGACAAGATTTTCCATAATGTTAAGAGCCTCCACAATGGAAGCTTCCAAGAAATTTGCTCCTATTGCTGTATCTAGAACAAACTTATGCCAAGAAGTAATACCAACATAAAAATTTCGAAGTAAAATAGTGGTGGATAGCTTCTTGGTTGCTCTATCCTGATAATTTTTAATTCTATACCAAGCATCTTTCAAACTTTCTCCAACCCTTTGTTTGAAGGTGAGAATCTCTCCTTCGGGTGCGAAACTAGAGGCAAAGGACTTAGGCATTCTGACTAAACAAAGCAAAGTAACTAATTTTTTGTGGTTTTTGGCATGAGACTCTAAGGCAAAAACTAGAAAGCAAACTAACAAGAGTAAAAACCAAAAGTAAAAGATGGAGTGCAACTCCCCTATCTTGAAGAATGGAGTTCCCGGCAATGGAGCCAGAAAACTTGCTTGATGACGAGTTGATGAATATACTTCTCGCTCCTTGTTGCTTACCCCAAGTGGGAGTTGGAGATGTAGTCAGCAGCAAGTTTTCCCTTACACAGAGACTGTAAAGTTTATCGAACCAGGAGGACTCCAAGGATCAACAAGCAGGTGTCCCCTGCCCTGGCGCAAGAAGAAGACGTGGACCCGCGCACACACAAATAACTTTGCTCCCAACGAATACACGAGGTTGTCAATCTCTCCGGCCTTGTAGTTTGCAAAGGATCAAAACATAAGCGGTAATAGTGATAGTGATTGCAACGGAAAAGTAAATGAAAGCATTAAATGATGGAAGTGTAAGCAATGGTGGTGATATGGACCGGAGTCACATGATGTTCACTAGTGATGTCTCTCTCCCAAAAGACGATAAACAACTATGCTTGGGTAAACAAAATACAGCACTAGGCAATTGATAGAATTACAAACACACCACAATGCTAATTATGCTACTTGAAAGTTAGAGGCTCAATAGTAATGGGCAGTATGCCAAGACATGGAGACCGTTTATTCATCAACATCTACTTACTAATAATCCACCTTGAGATATCTATCCAGAACATCTCGCTGGTATTAAATTGCGAGCCCCACCCAAAGTGTAAACTCAAAGCAACGGACAACTGCATTAACGAACTATGCGTAAGGTAAGCAATCCTTGCAACCGCGGTCAAAAGCACCATTGTTTTCTCTCTAATGGCAACATCACATCCCCTAGTCTCATGTTTATGTCACTCGAGCTAGACATGAGGGGGCATGAACCCACAATCATGCATAACGCTCCCTCTTGGAGTTACAATCTACTACTCGGCCAAAGCAATAAAGAGCAACGGAGCACATGCATGAATCACTAAAGAACATAATCTCATAATCTCATAATCCATCGAATCCCAACAAACCGAGCATAGCAATAGCAGGAAAATTACATAGATGCTTAATCATGTAGGGCACCTCACAAGGGCTAATCATGGAAGCACACGATTGGAGAGAAGACATCACATAGCTACTGGTCATGGACTCATTGTCCAAGGAGGACTACTCACGGTATTTCCGGGAAGCGTCCATGGTGGTGGAGAAGCTCCTGGAGGTCAATCCTCCCTCCGGGAGGGTGCCGGGAAGAGATCTCCTGACGCTCCCGATCTCGGAAGTGCTGCGGCGGCGGAACGATGGAGAAATTCATGATTCTGGATGTGTTGGAAGGGTTTTGTCGGAGTAAATATAGGCCAAAGGAGGGCACGAGAAGAGGTGGGGCCCACCCAGGCGGGCTGTGGGCGCGGCGAGGTGCCAAGCCATGCCGGGAGGTCGCCTGGGCAGCCCGTGGCCCCCCACTGGCCCATATTCGGTGATTTGGAAGCTTCCGTTATGCTGATTTTTATATATTTTTCTCGGGATTTTTTGGGCTCAAGATAATTGGATAAAAGACCCTGCAAAAAATACACGAGCAGACAGAAACTAGCACTGGGTGTACTGAGTTAGTAGGTTAGTCACAAAATGTGCAAAAGATATAAAAGTGTTGCAAAACATATAACAATGTCACCCAAAAGATCATGGAACAAGAAGAAACTATAGATACGTTTGGGACATATCAACGACCCCCCCACCTACCCATGATCCCCGCACATTAAACCGCACGGGGAACTCCAACCAATGGTGCTTGGCCGCAATAAATCTGCGCATGGGCCAAGGCATGCCAGACTGGGCATGTGGCGAGGTCCTATCACCCTGAAAGTGGCGGGCCCGACGACGGCCGCTGGCCTGCAATTAGCGCGCCTCGGCCGACGCTAGAATTGAGGCGACGCAGCGAAACACGACGCGCCGCAGCGACCATCTGGGTCGAAGACGGCTGTGGCCTAGGCCGGTTGCGGCCTTGGCCGGCAGCCGTTCCAGTCAGCACGGGGATACCTCGCCACCTGCCGGCCCCGGCTGGTCAGCAAGTCTCGACAAATGCGAGGGGGTAAACCGCTGCCCCCCCAGGCCCGGAGGCCTTTGGACCCTAGCGGTTTCGAGGGCTACTAATACTGATATTACCCGTGGGTATACGAAAAGCGGAGATTAGCCGTCCTCAAGGCATTTGGCACTACTAGAAAAAAAGCTGTTAGTGGCGCACCAGTTTTTGCTATTAACCACATAGAAGTGCGCCATTACTAAGAATTTTTTTTTAAAAAAAAAACTCAGAATTTTTTTCCTTTTTTTCTTAATCTCGGGTCAATATGCTTAATTTAAAGTAAAATCGCACTCCGTGGTCAAACTTCGTGAAAGGTCACCCAGCAGGAACTCACTTAAGAGGCACTTGTTGATATATCTGTCATATCAATCGTATTAAACCTTGTGATGTCTAGGACTTTGCTCATGTTATGAGTGTGATGAAATTTTGAAACATATTTCAAACATCCCGGTCATATTACGTATCATATTTTGAACATTTATTTTCTGTTACTAGTGGCACACCTAGCAAATGATGCGCCATTACTAATTTGAATTTTTTCCAGTTTCCCCCCTCTAGATCTTAAAAGCCCGGTATCTTTTAAAAAACTTTTTAATCCGAGTTCGTATGCAAAAGTTATTCCCATTTTACTAAATTCCAGAGAGATTTTTCAAATAAAGTCGAAATTCATATTTGTAAATTTTCCCAACAACTAGACCACGTATCACATGGGAAACTTATTTTCTTTTATTTTTTTGACATTTCCATCATTTTCTTTTATTATTTTTAAACTGAAAAGGCGGTCCACGGGGGGGGGGGGGGGGCATTTGGTGATGGCGCACCTTCACAAACTACGCCATTACTATGTGTATGACTTGGTCAGACCCTGGTCAAAGTTAGTAATTGCGTACTTTGTATATGTGCGCCATTACTAAGTTGACATAGTAATGGCACACCTTTACAAAGTGTGCCATTACTAAGTTTGACCAAGGTTTGACCCAGTCATACACATAGTTATGGCGCACTTTGTAAAGGTGCGCCATTACTATGTCAACTTTGTAATGGCGCACATATCCAAAGTGTGCCATTACTATGTGTATGACTGGGTCAAACCTTGGTCAAACTTAGTAATGGCGCACTTTTCACCTGGTGCGCCATTACTGTTTGGTTTACTAATGGTGCACCTACACATGGTGCGCCATTACTATTAGTAATGGCGCACCACATGTATAGTGCGCCATTAGTGTCCATATTGCTTATAACTGTTTTTCTAGTAGTGTGGGGTCCGCCTGGTCCCCCCCCCCCACCCCCACACACGGGTTGGCGATAGCTGGCCCACTCAGCCCACGCATGCCTGGACGGCTGGCGATAGCCGGGACACTTAGCCAACGCGTGCCTCACGGGCTGGCGATAGCCAGCCCACTCATCCCACGCGTGCGAGTCGGCTGGCGATAGCCGGCCCACTTAGTTAATGCGTGTCTGGCCGGCTGGCGACAGCCAACCCACTCAGCCGACATGTGCCTGGCCGGCTGGCGAAATCCGACCCGCTTGGCCAATGCCTGCTTGGTTAATAGGCGGGATTCGTCCCGCCGGCTGGCCCACTACCAGTCGGACGGCCGGCTCCCGTCACATCCGACTGTACCTCCATACAAAGACAAGATAAGATGAATGATGCCAAGGACATCCCCGGAAGTAGTACGTGTTGACATACCCGGCATGGCACAGGCGTGATGATGGAGGGGTCAACGAGGCTACAGGCCCCGTGTCATCGCCGACCCTGACCGAGGGAGATGGCCTTGTAGCCACGATCCCCCCATGTGTGCGCCATGACGACTCGGCGCATAAGTCACGGATGCACACGACCGACAGGCCCCGAACCAGACAAGACTCGACAGCCAGCAGGCAACGCAGCCAGCCAGAGAGGCTAGCAGTCGGACCCCACCTCATGTCCTACTCTTACTACTGTATTATAAAGCCTCATCCTATCCCCTAGAAGGAGGGGGTGGTGGAGGCACACGTTGAACACCATTCAGGCAGTGAGATCGGAAGCCAGAGCTCCGTCTACCTCCCCACGAACTACTCATGGAGCACCATTTGTACTGTGATTCATATATAGTCACACATGCAGGACTAGTGGTTTTACCTCACCGGAGGGCTCTAAACCTGGGTAGATCTGCGTGATGTGTGTTACTCCTACACCCGTTCCCACACGCCGTCGGCTCCCATCGATCCCAAACCATTAGTTAACCCACCCATGGCATCTGTCCTAGAAACACCACGACAATTAAGATCATGTTCACTATGAGATTGTTTCTCAGCATCAGAAATAGAAACATCAGGGTATTCAGCAGGTTTCTCAAGATCATGTTCACTAGGGGCCTGCAAAGTCCTATCATTTTTATTTTTATTTTTCTTCTTTGTGGGACTATGAGTATCATCATTAATTTTCTTGGAATCATGTTCTATTCTTTTAGGGCGTCGTTCAGGATAAAGGGGTTCCTGAATCATTCTACCCCCTTTAGTCATTACTCTAATGGAATGATCGTTAATATTCATCTCAACAATCAAATCATTTTGTGACGTAGCAACTTGACATAGATGGATGTGAACAATAGAGGCATGTCTACCTAGGCCATCCACGTCATTAGAAATTCTGAACATCAAGTCACTTAAGCGGTCTATCATCATGCCATTATTATTTAGTTGATCCTTAACATAGTTATTAAAGTGTTATTGTTTAACAATATAATTATCAAATTCATCCATGCATTGATCAGGATTCGTAGCATAAGGTATATCATTTTCTCCAAAGGAATGGAGAGAATTTACCTCTACTACCTGCGTTAGGGTATCAAGTACATGTATTTCTTCAATCAGTTGTAATTTCTTGACATCCTCCATTTTAATACCTTTCTCTTTCATACATCTTTTTTATTCTTGCTTATCTTAACGATTGAGGAATAAAATACCTCTCTTATTTTGAATAGGTTCTCGTGGTTCTTCAGGAGTGTCCAATCATCAGCATTTTGCATTACATTATTTAATAACTCTTCTTTTTGAGCAACTGTTCTTTCTATGAAAACACAACCATCACAACGATCTAGGAAGTATCTAGAAGCATCGTTTATTCCTTTATAAAATATGTCAAGAATTCCATTCTTCTGAAGAGGACAATCAGGCAAAGCTCTAAATAGCCGGATAAGTCCCCCCCCCATGCTTGAGGGACATTTTCTTCTTGAATTTGCACAAAGTTAAATATTTCCTGTAAAGAAGCTTGTTTCTTATGAGGATTAAAATACTGATATGTAATTAAGCATGTCCTGGGGACTATGCATACAAACAGGAGCAATAGAAAGAAACAATTACTTGGCCTCGCCATTCGGTGAGAAAAGAAAAAGCTTAATGATATAATAGTAGCGTATCTTTTCATCATAGGGGAACAAAGCAGCAATATCATTTAGTTTCATAAGTTGTTTGACCATAGTTTCATTTTTATAACCGTGGAAAGGATGAGACTCTTCTATAGGAATTAATTCAGGGTCTATAGTAAATTCATAGTCTTTATCAGTGAAAAATATAGGACAAGTAACAAATTTAGGATCATGTTTCATTTTCACGATCATAGATTTTTCTTTAAGTTTGCATAGTAACTTTTTCAGATCATCTCTATCTTAGCAAGGAAGATGTCTCTAGATACCCCACCATCCATAACATACCCTTAAGATACATAATATAATTCATATCTATTAGGAGGACGATGTGTAACAGGTGATTCAATATCCTCATCAATTTCTACATTTTCGAGTTCGCTAGCTCTAGAAATAAGGGCATCAAATAATTCACTCAGTGACACAGTTTCAGTTTAAACATGTGTAGCAATAATATCATGATTAATTTTAATATTAGCGTCATCAAGTTCATGTGACATATCAGGATGATCAACATGTGGTGGTGTAACAAGATGATTCAAAACAATAGGTGAATCAAAAGTAGAGCTGGATGGTGGTTCCTTACCTCCTCTCGTGCGAGAGGGGATGATCTTAGTTCGATTATCTTTCAGATTCTTCATAGTGGCAATTGGATATCCTCAAGTCAACACAATAAATAAAGCTATGTTCCGTGGCAACGGTGCTAGAAAAAGGTCTTGATAATCCACAAGTATAGGGGATCGCTACAGTCTTCACGGGTAGTATTCGACCCTATTTATTGATTCGACACAAGGGGAGCCAAAGAATATATATTGGCCATAATAGTTAAGTTGTCAGTTCAACCACACTTGGGATATCTCTCTACAACAAGGATTAAGTACCACATCAAATGATAGTAGGAACAATAATAGTGATAGCAATAATTTTGGTAACACTAGTAACACTAGCAATTGAGAAGCACGTGTGACAGCAGTAGCAACAGTAATAGCTTAGGAAGATTCACTATGGAGGTGTTTGTTTTAGAGAGCGGCAACGTCAATGGTAAGGGAATCAAATCACCCTGTGATCATGGAGGTAACAGATACTTCTATGTTTTGTTTGGTTGATGGCCATAAAGGAATCGAGTACCTAGAAAATGAAAGACAGCAGACCTCGGGGGTGGGGTGGGACGGGGTGTGGTGGAGTTGTCTCTTTTGTGGGCGCCATCGAACGCCGATGGACGCCTCCACTGGACCTACAACAAGGCTAGCTTCCTCCGGCGGCCGCTCACTGATCTGGGACTGTGAGGCACCTCCGGCCGCTCCGTCATCGTCGGTTACATCGCGGACTGTTGCACCAGCCTCGTGGACAGCCACTTCTCTCGGTCCTCCTGCGCACATCATATGCTCTCCTACATCTTCTCCGCCCCGCCGATCCAGGGCCAGAAGCGGGACGTCGTCCTCGCCATTGGCGCCTAAACAGGAACGATGATGGACGCAGCATTCGAGCCATGGTTCGTCCGGTAACGTGAGTTGTTTACGTCAGGGGTTGGGCGGAATCAGATTTGAATTGGGCTGTAAACAGTTACGATGGTATGGGTTACCGGGCCAAGCTAACCAAACACATGTAACGAAATCCGATTACGTCGTAATCGGGTGACGGGTAAAATTGGTTGAACCAAACACATCCTATATGTAAAGCATAGGCGTGTGGATCCATGATGGATAATGATTTAGATGATATTGATGATATAACATTTACACACTAGGGCGACACAGAACTTGCTAAAGTCCATCAATATAATATAGGCATGTATTCCGCATATAGTCATACGTGCTTGTGATAAGAACTTACATGACATGTTTTGTTCTACACTCCTAGGGAAAAGCTTATAGATAGACACTTACTAGTAGCGCGAGTTTTTAACCCTTGCTCCTGTACTAACTTGTAGCGCGGGTTTATACCCCTCGCTGCTACTAATTTGACAGTAGTAGCATGAGTTTTTACCCATCTCTACTACTAAGTGGTCTCTACCATGCCCCTCCGGGACATGCCATAGTAGTAGCGGGGGGGGGGGGGGGGTGCAAACCTGGGCTACTACTAGGTTAATAGTAATAGCACGATTTAGACCACGTTCTACTAATAAGTGGTCCTTATGCCCTACCTGCGTGGGTCATGCGGTTAGCAAATTAAAAATTGATATTTTTAAGTGGTCCATGTTCCTCATATCTTCCCCGCCCTCCTCTATCCTGTCACTCTCCTCCTCCCTCCGATTCATTTCTCCCATCCCCTCCCCTCACACATTGGCGCCGCCACGCAACGTCGTCCCATCTCCTCCTTACCTTGTTGGGGTCAGCAATGGCCCCATCTCTCTCCTACATCATCGTCGCCACCCCCACCCTCTGCGACTACCATCCTATCCCATTCCATGAAGTACCCTCCCCTCCCCTCGAGATGCAAGAAGGTCAGGTGGCGGCCATGGCGCCCGCCCGGAAATCCGCCATGGGCTTCGACCTGGAGCTCCAACTTGTCCCAACAGTCACGAACCGGGACGTACGTGCGCCCTTGCTCGGCCGACGACCCCATGGAGCTCCTCCTCTTCGTGTGCTTCTTCTCGGACGGTCATCGCTGCTTGTGAAGCTAGGTACGACATAAAACATAGGTGATAGTATGATCAAAGTGACTTGCCTGGTGATGTTGACGAAGAAGAATTTTCGTTCTCGGGAAATACGTGATAGAACTATTCGTCACTCTCCGATGAAATCTATATAGTCAAACATAGTATTCACATAAGCACTCACACTAGCAATCATTCTAGCAATCAATTAACAAATATCAATAAAAGTTGATGCAATCAAAAATCAATAAGAGAGAGCGGATAAAAATCCAAAGGAAACTTCAAAGAAACTAGGAAGCCTTCTACTACATCAAACACTATATAGTTTTTGTTGTAACTGAAAATAAAACACTAAAATAGAAAAAATAACAGAAAAAATATATAAAATAACTAAGATAACAGAAGTAAAATTTACAAAACAATATTATTTTATAAGTATTTTCAAAATAGGAAATCAAACTAGCAATGCAATCAATTTGCAAGTTAGTATAGAACTAGAATTGATTCCATGCAAACAAATAAGAATAAATAAAATAAAATTTTGTTGTTGTTGAAAAGTTACTGGTAAATACTAGAAAACAAAATATAACTTGTCACAATTACAAAAAAAACAAATTAAGAACAATTAATACAAAAGAAATAGCAAGAAAACAAAAAAGGCTAAAACAGAATCTGTTTTTCTTAAAACCCTAAGTAAAAATATTTAAAAAACATTGGAACTTAAACTACTGAAATATATGATCAATAGGAAGCAGCAGCAAAAAGAATCACCTAATTCGGAGTTATAGACTAATAGATATGAATTTTCTAATATTGCAATTTTCTGAAAAAAGAGCAATACGGGATTTCGTGAATCTCAGCATGGGTGAGGGAGACGAAGAACTCCGGCGAGGTAGCTGCTCCGGCGAGGTGGGGAGGTCGCCGGCGGGGGTGGGGTGAGATGGAGGAGGTCCCGGAGGCGAGGAAGGGGGCGTCAGGGGCTCCTGGGCGTTCTTCTGTTCGGCTCCTCGCAGGAACAACAATGGTGGGCCGCCGTGGCTACGGGCAGGGAGAAGGCGAGGTGATGGGGAAAATGGAACAAGGAGAGGAGGGGCGTTCTTATAGGGGTGGTGGGAGGCTCGGGAAGGAAGTGTAGCCCGCGAATCGGGGGAGGGAAGCTTCCTGGGAAGCTTCTGCCATGGCCACAGAAGGAAGCTCGTGAGGAGGAAGAAGAAGGTGGGATTGGGCCAGATAGGTTTCCTAACATGGCCCAAGTACATTCCTAAAATAAGAGATCTCTTTCCCTTTTTATTAAAACAGGAATTAATACGATTAAAAGGAAATAGAATACCCTTGGAATATAGGGGTATAATATATTAAAATTTTCAGAAAAATAAATTCAAAAAGATGGACATTTTTCCACGGCCAAAATAAATACTTCAAAAAAATATTTTTTCAGAAAATCCCCTAAATGCTTTATTCTTTTTGCAAAAATTACTCAAATAAATCTTGGGTGTGATGGCTCAAATATTTCAAAGAATATCCCCGGGTTTGTAGGGTCATGTTTCTCCTCTCTTTTTCTCTTGTTTGACAAAGTATTGTTCCCGGCATTCCGTGAGTGAAGAAGAAAACCAAATGCAAAGGAAAAATCAAAAGGAAATTCAAGTGCCACCTTGGTTCAAATTCTTTGTAGTTGAAGAAGTCATGCTATCTCCTCTCGCTGGTTTTAAAAAGATGAATTTGAACTCACAGGAAACGGGGAAGTCATTTTATTCCCTCTCATTCAAAAGTTTTTGAAAAGTTTCAAATTTCACTCAAATTTCAATCACTCAAACAAACAAACAATCAATCTAATAATTTTATTAACATTCCAAAATTTGGGATGTTACAAACCTACCACACTTAAAGTGAATCTCGTCCTCGAGATTCGAAGTGGCTGGAAAGAAAGGTTAGAGTTTGGGGGTCTTCGAACAAATCCAATCTCCTTCAAAGTGGGATGCTACCACACTTAAAATGAGAGATACTGGTCCCTCAGAATTTTAGAAATCCTCTCGGGTTTTGGCATCTGACTCCTCACAGTCTTCATACTAACTCCTGAGGTGATGCTCTTCCATTATACTCATAACGTTCTCATCAAAATCGAGGGTTCTTCTGTTGATACAAGCTTCTTCCGTTACTGGGTCTTCTTAACTGACAGACTCGTGATTAATACTAAATAACCTATCGGTGATTCTCATGGTGGTCTACCATTTGTGGTTATCCTACAGAGAGAGGGGTCTTGGTTTCATCCTCACCGTAAAATTTCTTACGCGTGACAACAAATGCCATGTACATGGGTCTTTCATTATACCATTCTAAGGCTTAAACAAAAGCTTCAAAGAACGTCGTCTCTCACTATGGGTAAGTCTCTCAGATTTACCATTCCGAATAGCAAGACAATGATAATAGTAAGTCGTCATGGTGGCCAAGCCATGTCGCACTGAAATCATTACCTTGTATAAGGCTTAGTGAATCTCGTATTCTAACACTTGGGCATCCTCACAAGCGTTGCAGAATTTCCCTTGTCCACGAATGAAGTTCGGATAATCCATTGGTTCTACAAGTTGAACAAAACATCTATCGTATCTTCACAACTCTCTGGCTTTCGTATGTTCCTAAGAAAACGTTTGCTGATTCATCATAGCTTCTTCCATGAATCATATTCATTTCATAATCAATCCTTTATTACATCCTTAATTTCTTCTCAAAAACTTCAATTCAAAAGTACTCTATTACAAATGCTGCCATCCACGTTGTTCGGTAGGTCAAGCATTTCTGCCAACTTTATTCATCTGTCTCTCTTGGAGGTACTTTAGTTCCACTCGAACTTTCCGAGGTGCTCCTTGAAATCATCCATCTTTTGCTTCATCATGGTGGTCATGAGCTTCATCTCCATCATCTCCGCACGTACCTCACTCAGGTATTCCTGGGTATGACGGAGTCTTGCTTCAAGTATCTCTCCAATCTGACGTATGGCTTCCATGGCAGCTTCACGAACAGCATCAAAGAAGGTTTCTGGTGGTACATGTGAAATGAAAAGTATTGCCCCATAGTCTTTGGACAAACTCCTTTCACATGGTGGAGGTGTACTTCCACGTACCAAAGTTCTACTCCACTTTCCATGAATGGGTAGCCTTTGTAGACTGCATCACCTTCAAGATGAATGTGCTTCATCATGTCCTTCAGGATTTTCGGGTAATCATGATCACTGATCAGGGTCATGATCATTTTCTGGGCCCTTGAGGAATGACTCGTAGAGAGTTGTCATCTGCAGGTGTCAGTAAATAGGTACTCAAAGGAATGTATGTGTCTCTTTGGTAATCATGGTACATTCCTACTCAGTGGATCCCGTGGGTTTACTGATTACTACCACACTAAAATGAATTATACTCATGCCTACATAGACCGTATTTTCTCATATCCTCATAATTGTTCAGAGATCTTTGTTCGAAGAGAAACAACGCATACCGTTTCAACATAGACAATCATGAGACAATAATTTCCATCTATTCATGATGTTATTACAATCTCAGGGACTTCTGTTACAAAAATTTCACTCCATGATCTCATGAAAAACAAGAGTTCTTCATATTACACTAATTGCCATGGTCAAAACTTAACTACTCCATTCTAGCTTTCTTCTTTTGCGGACAATCGCTAGCAAGATGTCCTACTTCCTTGCAATGAAAGAAAATGAGTTCTGACAAGTCTCGAGGCTTCTTAGCTTTTGCTTTTGCTCCTTGGATTTCCGGCTTCCTTCCTGAGCACATGTATTTGTGGTGGCCAAATTCCATACACTTGTAACATCTGACATGACTCAGGTCTATATCTGCAGAGATTTGGTTCATCCGAGGGTACTTTTTCTTCTTTGTGGACTCCTTCATTTTGGCCAGTTCTTCTATTTCATGTGCATCAAACTCCACTTTTTTCGTCGGGAAGTTTCCCAGATACTCTTGGCTTCCCTTCGTGCAATCCTGTGAATAATGTCCTTCTTCTCGACATGAGTAGCATGCATTGGAGAAAAATCGGGTCAGACTTTGTCCATGAGGGTCTTCAATATTTTCATTCATCACCGGCTCTTCTAGAATCTTCTTCTTGAGTGTTTCCTTCACTACATCTTTCTGTTGCTTGACAACTTGTTGCACCTTGCGGTAAATGTGACACTGAGCTGGGTAGTGGGTGGTTCTTTCACAAAGGAAACAAGTCACCAGACTACTTGGGCACTCCTCAACTGGGTGATTTTCTTCACAATGAGTGCATCCATCCTTTTGTTCTTCCTGGGTGTGTCCTATTTCTCCATAGATCTTGCATGCACAAGTCTTCTCCTTCGGATTTTCATAGCACTTCTGAATAAGTCGGGATCTTAACAGAGTGTTCTTGAATTCGTCCCAAGTTTCTGCTCCACTAAATCCTTGTATGGCATGGTGCATTTTCCACCAGATTGCAGTACTTTGGGTAAAGTACTAGAGAGCGTGTTCCACTTCATACTTCCTTGAGATCAAGTTGCGCCCGAAGTGGTTCTCCATGTTCTGAATCCATATCTCAGCTTCCAGCTGGGTCATTGGTCCAGAGACTACAAGTCCAGCTTCATACTCCATCTGGTAGGGTTGAGGTTTTGGGGATGAGACAGGTAAGAGAGGGAGGGAGATACACACAATACAAACAATATTTTTGAGAATAGGTTTTATTTGTGGCCATTGGAAAACACACACCAATGACGTCTCACAAATCATCGTAACTAACGTGGGTATATAATTGGGGTTTGGACTTCTAATAAACATTGGAAAGTTTCGGGGTCTTCGAGTTCTTCCGGTCTGGAGAGTCTTCAATTGGTGTAGCTTCAACTGCATGATGAAATCCTCTTTACTTAAAGTAGGAGTCGGTTGATCCTTCACGTGGTCAAAGGGGAAAGGGCATTGTCTAACTATTTGAGGTGAGAGAGAACGTTTGATGAAATCAGAAGGGATGAGAAGTAAAGGATGTTCTTGAAAATAAATTTTTTTGAGAGATTCTTCCCTAAAGGATTTCCAGTTTCTAGGGTCACGTCCTACAGTCAACATGTGCTCTAATACCATTTCTGTAGCGACCCGACTCAAGACGAGTCAAGCCTCTGTGTATCTGTGCCATCCCTGGATCAGTATGTTGGGGCACACAGTACATCAATGTATATATCAAAGGGCAATCACATGGAAATAGCGTAAAACTGATATATACCTTAAATATCTCAGTGGAAGCTGTCAAGGGAGTGGAGTCCCAATAAACACCAACGGCAAGTTGAGTGTAGACCATAAACCTGAATCGTACTCTTACTCGCCGAAGAAAAATGTCTGCAACATAAGACGTTGCAGCCGTGTAGGTCAGCATATTGAATATGCCAGCAAGTCACATAAGAGAGGGGTGAAAAGTAATCGTCTATACTATATGCATATATGGCAGGTGGGGCTATAAGTTTTTAGCGAAAAGCAAGTTTTCTCCTACATCAAGAGAGGCTAAAAGCAAAATATTACTACGCTGTTGGTTGTTAATAAGATGGTTCCGCCAACCAGTTCTCATACCCAAGTTATCAATATTACCCTCATCAAGTATTTATAATGGTGTTGAGAATTTTAGGTAACTTCAGTTCCTTTGGCTCATGTTGTCCATGACCGTGGACACGGCTAATCGATTAGGTTTGAGGACTCTGCAGAGTTTTGCACACGTTCCCCAAAAGATTTGATCGCCTCCGTGTATGTCCTCGCACTTCAGGGTGTTTGAAGACCGGATGATCAAAACATGGTCTTTCAACGGGTCCCTCTGAATCCCTGTCGGTGCCCATCCATTCCTACCGTTCTTCTACATCTGCTAGCACCGCCTGTCCAGAGTCGCCGCGTTGTCCAACCAAGCCAGAGCTCATAATGACTTGTGGCTGTGCAGGTAAGCCTTGGGTCTTGAAAATATCCGTCCGTCTCTTTGAGCCTGGGTGAAGCTTTCCGCAGGATGTCATGGCCGTCTCCAGCATCCCGGGTCATCCACTGGTTTCTCCAGGGAGCCGATCAACCGTCCTTCACCTAGAGTTGCATTGCATCACGAGGTCTTGAAAAGTCTTGACTTAACCGGTCTTGGTTATTAAAGTAGTCTCGCATCACTCGTGATAAACTCTCAACCAGAATCCCGTCTACTCAAGCATAGCAATATGAAATTTGTCGTCCCGGACCAAGTAACGGGGTTGTTGGGTGCGTACCACATGATACTACAATATGTAACCATACTTTCCATGTACCTACTCAGCATGCAATTGGGCATAGGATGGTAGAACTACGATGCATAAAACATAGGTGATAGTATGATCAAAGTGACTTGCCTGGTGATGTTGACGAAGAAGAATTTTCGTTCTCGGGAAATACGTGATAGAACTATTCATCACTCTCCGATGAAATCTATATAATCAAACATAGTATTCACATAAGCACTCACACTAGCAATCATTCTAGCAATCAATTAAAAAATAGCAATAAAAGCTGATGCAATCAAAAATCAATAAGAGAGAGCGGATAAAAATCCAAAGGAAACTTCAAAGAAACTAGGAAACCTTCTACTACATCAAACACTATATAGTTTTTGTTGTAACTGAAAATAAAACACTAAAATAGAAAAAATAACAGAAAACAAAATATACAATAACTAAGATAACAGAAGTAAAATTTACAAAACAATTTTATTTTATAAGTATTTTCAAAATAGGAAATCAAACTAGCAATGCAATCAATTCGCAAGTTAGTATAGAACTAGAATTGATTCCATGCAAACAAATAAGAATAAATAAAATAAAATTTTGTTGTTGTTGAAAAGTTACTGGTCAATATCAGAAAACAAAATATAACTTGTCACAATTACAAAAAAAAAATTAAGAACAATTAATACAAAAGAAATAGCAAGAAAACAAAAAAGGCTAAAACAGAATCTGTTTTGCTTAAAACCCTAAGTAAAAATATTTAAAAAATATTGGAACTTAAACTACTGAAAGATATGATCAATAGGAAGCAGCAGAAAAAAGAATCAAATTAAAAGCTATTTTTAAACTCCCGGAATAAGCAAAACAAGCTTTAATTCAAGTCTGATCTAACTCAAGTTTTATAAATCCAAACATAGACAAATTATATATCTGCAGAAACTACATAAATTTTTTGATCCAACGCAAAAAGAATCACCTAATTCGGAGTTATAGACTAATAGATATGAATTTTCTAAGATTCCAATTTTCTGAAAAAACTGCAATACGGGATTTCGTGAATCTCACCAAGGGTGAGAGAGAGAAAGAACTCCGGCGAGGTAGCTGCTCCGGTGAGGTGGGGAGGTCGCCGGCGGGGGTTGGGGTGCGATGGAGGAGGTCCCGGAGGCGAGGAAGGGGGCGTCAGGGGCTCCTGGGCGTTCTTCTATTCGTCTCCTCGCAGGAACAACAATGGTGGGGGCGCCGTGGCTACGGGCAGGGAGAGGGCGAGGTGATGGGGAAAATGGAACGAGGAGAGGAGGGGCGTTCTTATAGGGGTGGTGGGAGGCTCGGGGGAGGGAAGCTTCCTGGTAAGGTTTTGCCATGGCCACAGAAGGAAGCTCGTGAGGAGGAAGAAGAAGGTGGGATTGGGCCAGATAGGTTTCCTAACGTGGCCCAAGTACATTCCTAAAATAAGAGATCTCTTTCCCTTTTTATTAAAACAGGAATTAATACGATTAAAAGGAAACAGAATATCCTTGGAATATAGGGGTATAATATATTCAAATTTTCAGAAAAATAAATTCAAAAAGATGGACATTTTTCCACGGCCAAAATAAATACTTCAAAAAAATGTTTTTTCAGAAAATCCCCTAAATGCTTTATTCTTTTTGCAAATAATTACTCAAATAAATCTTGGGTGTCATGGCTCAAATATTTCAAAGAATATCCCCGGGTTTGGAGGGTCATGTTTCTCCTCTCTTTTTCTCTTGTTTGACAAAGTATTGTTCCCGGCATTCCGTCAGTGAAGAAGAAAACAAAATGCAAAGGAAAAATCAATAAGAAATTCAAGTGCCACCTTGGTTCAAATTCTTTGTAGTTGAAGAAGTCATGCTATCTCCTCTCGCTGGTTTTAAAAAGATGAATTTGAACTCACAGGAAACGGGGAAGTCATTTTATTCCCTCTCATTCAAAAGTTTTTGAAAAGTTTCAAATTTCACTCAAATTTCAATCACTCAAACAAACAAACAATCAATCTAATATTTTTTTAACATTCCAAAATTTGGGATGTTACAAATTCATAGCAACGAAGATCCAGTCATAGTCATACTCAATATCAATCAAAAGCAAAGCATAAAAATGACAAAGGTGCTCTCTAATTAGTCCTTATATAAGAGGAGGATGACATGACAGGAAAATAAATAGACAAGCCCTTCGCAGAGGGAAACATTGATTTGCAGACGTGCCAGAGCTCAAGCTTTGAAAACAGAGATAATAATTTTGGGTGGCATCCTTTCATTGTCAACGCAATGACCAAGAGTTCTCAATATCTTCCATGCTACTCATGCTATAGGGAGTTCCCAAATAGAAAAGTAAAGTTTTAACTCCCCCACCACCAATCAATCACACTCCACGGCTAGCCGAATCCTCGGGTACCGTCCATACTAACGTCAATCCGGGGGGAGTCTTGTTTTACAGTTATGTTTTCGATTTAAGCGTGTAACTGGGCGTTCCAAATACCGGCCCCTTTCTAGTGAATGACTGTGAATAAACACATGTCGAGGATAACACTCCTAGAATGGAAGATACCAATAGCCCTCTGTCACCACATGAGCGGTTCAGGCATGCAAAACAAATTATTTCTGGAAGGTTTAGAGAATGGCACATGCAAATTTACTTGGAACGGCAGGTAGATACAGCAAATAGGTAGGTATGGTGGACTCTCATGGAAAAACTTTTGGGTTTATGGAAGTGGATGCACAAGCAGTTTTCCCGCTTAGTACAAGTGAAAGCTAGCAAAAGACTCGGAAGCGACCAACTATAGAGCGACAACAGTCATCAGGATGCAATGAGTTTGACTAACATGGAATGCAAGCATGAACATGATATAAATCACCATGAACACGGACATCATAGATAGGCTATGTTGATTTTGTTTCTACTACATGCATGAACATGCGCCAAGTAAAGCCACTTGAAACATTCAAAGGAGAATACCGTCCTATCATACTACATCATAGTCATGTCAAAATCTATGTTGGCATTCAAGACAAACCATTATAAGCCCTCAGCTAAATAAGCATGGCATCAGAAACTATGATCTATAAGTTGTCATTGCAAACATGGTTCTCTCACAACAAAGCTAAATCTCGGTCGACAAGCTAGTCATATTTACAAAAACAAAATAGATAGAGTTCATACCAGCTTTTTAGTCTCAGTCACTTCATCATATATCATCATTGTTGCCTTTCATTTGCACGATTGAACGATGTGAACAATAATAAGCGCATTGGACTAAGCTGAATCTCCAGGCAAACACAAAGGAGAAGACAAAATAATATGGCTCTTTGAAAGTTAAACAGGTAAGCATGCAAGGACCACTAAACATTGTAACCAATATCTTCTACCTTGACACAAAGAAAAAGAAAGCTATTTACACGGGAAAGCTCCCAACAAGCAAAAGAAGAAAGAATAATCTTTTTGGGTTTTCTCAAAAGGACACAAAACAAGAAAACAAAAACGAAAAGAAACTAGCATGGATTATACAGTGGCAAAGGGTAAACACCGGCTAACAAAGTGAAAGCATAAGCATGAATGTAAAGTCGGTGAGAACACGTACTCCCCAAGCTTAGGCTTTTGGCCTAGCTTGCTCTACTCCCAAGGATGATCCTAGCGAAACCCAAAGTCATAATGGGTGTTACACGGGAGTGCTGCAGCCACTGCCTGAATAGCTGCCTCACGAAGTCGAGCAGAAGTCGCCTCCCTCTCATACTCCTCTGCCTCTCCTATGGTTATGTAGTATCTTTGTTTTACCTGAAAGTCAAACAAAGCACGAGCAAGAAGGGTAATATGGAAAACACGCTGCCTGTTAAATATCAAGCGGTATAGGAGGGATCCATGATCTCTCTCAAGGAACTCGTAACGTGTTAGACCGACACGATCAAGGTAGGCTGTACGGAGAGGAGGGTCTTCTGGACGGATGGATACTCCAAGAAAATTTCCTAAGCGTGTAGCATAAGCTCCACCAAAGAAATCCCCCTCACTGGCATTTTTATTAAGCCTCCTTTCTATAATAGCTCCCATATTGAAGCTCCTTTCACCTGTTACTGCACTCTTAAGGATACTAAGGTCAGAAGCGCATAGGTGACAATGTGCACCCTTGCCGTTAACGCACCTACCTATGAAGAGGGCAAGGTAGTGCAAAACAGGGAAATGGATGCTTCCTATGGTGGCTTGCATGATATCTCCAACAGTTATACTGGACACAAAGTCTCGGACCGAAGACTTAGGAGGGTCATTAACACTACCCCAATCAGGTATCTTGCAAATCCTATTGAAATCCTCCAGATCCACGGTATAGAATTTATCATACAGGTCAAATAGTATGGATGATTCACGGCCAACTAAAAATTTAAATCTACGCACGAAAGAGGCAGTGAGCATAGCATACTGTTCACATTTATCTGAGAGGAATTCTTCTAACCCGGCATTGCGGACAAGTGCATCAAACTCATTCTTGAAACCTGCTTCGATCCTGAACACATCGGAAGGCCATTCACATGGTTGTACCGATGCGTCCCTTAGTTGAAAAGGTTCGGGCTCCCGAAAAGAGAGACGAGGACCTTTCTTACTTGAGGAACCACCATGAAACTTCCTCTTGAACATAATTTCCTTATGCTGAAATTTTTGAAGTTCAAGAGAAACGTGAATAAAGAACCACCACACCTTGTAGCAACTAATCCTACTAGTGCCTAGAGACAGTATCACGCGCTAAAACTACTTGGGACCAACTAAAATCAACATTTCTACCTCAAGAACAGGGTCACCAAGGTAGCAAGAAATCGCGAAGGATAAAGCACTAGAGCAAAAACTAATTGGACCAATGGAGGAGTCACTTACCAAGGAGTAATTTCCCCAAAACGGTTCGGAGAATGGTGCTTTGAGCAAGGAGATTAAAAATCACAGCCAAATGAGCAAGAACACAGGTTCGAGCTGCGAAACAATTTTTGCTAGAGGTGGAAGAAGAGGCTGGAAGCTGGAATGAGTGGAGGGGGTTCCTGTGGGCCCCACAAGCTTGCACCCCGCCACCAGGGGATAGGTGGCGGTGGCAGGGCTTGTGGCCCACTGGTCTGGCCCCTGGCCATCTCTTAGGCCCATAAATTTTCAAAAATTCCAGAACAAATCTTACTAAATTTTCAGGACCATCGGAGAACTTTTATTTTCGAGGTATTTTTCTCGGGACGCTAAAACAGAAAACAGGAAAAACTAAACTAATTCTATCATTTTTCTTCTAAGCAACAGAAAAGGAAAACTCAAAACAGAGGTATGTGACTCTTTGATTCATCCGTTTCATGGTTATCGAAAGAAATCCGTCAGTGGGATTGATCAAGTCCTTATGACAAAACCTTCTCGAATCGCAAGAGATAACGGAGAATTTTCGAATAGCCACTAAGTCACCTCAATGGGGATATGTATTTCCCCAACAAGCAAGTCATACTTCATCTTGACACGAGGAATAGGGCATTCAAAGCTGCCAATAATAATCGATGAAGTCTTTTCAATAGCATTGATGCAATGTACTGGATATCGTTTCTTCGGAAAGTGCACTGTGTGCTCATTCCCGTTGACATGGAAAGTGACATTGCCTTTGTTGCAATCTATAACAGCCCCTGCAGTGTTTAAAAAGGGTCTTCCAAGGATGATAGCCATGGCATCATCGTCGGGAATATCCAAGATAACAAAGTCTGTTAAGATAGTGGTATTAGCAACCACAACATGCACATCCTCGCAAATGCCGATAGGGAAAGCAGTTGATTTGTCGGCCATTTGCAGAGAAATTTTAGTGGCTGTCAATTATCGAACTCAAGTCTACGATAAAGAGAGAGTGGCATAACACTAACACCGGCTCCAAGGTCACATAAGGCAGTTCTTACGTAGTTTCCTCTAATAGAGCAAGGTATAGTGGGCACTCCGGGATCACCATGTTTCTTAGGAGTTCCACCTTTAAAAGTGTAATTGGCAAGCATGGTGGAGATCTCAAGATCTGGTATCTTTCGTTTATTAGTCACGACATCTTTCATGTACCGCATCTGTAGAAAGACGGGTCTTATCATCTCAATGAAGCGCTCAAAATCCTCATCATCCTTTTTCCTGGATGGCTTAGGAGGGAAGGCCATAGGTCTCTGAACCCATGGCTCCCTTTCTTTACCATGCTTCCTAGCAGTGAAGTCATTCTTTTCGTATCTCTTAGGTTGTGGATTATGAGGATTAACCGTAGGTTCAATCTCCACATCCTCATCATTGCTAGGTTGAGCATTATTATGAACATCGTTGTCCACATTGTCACCAGGTTCATGTTCATCACCTGATTGTGTTTCTGCATCAGACGAAGAAATATCATTAGGTTCTTCAGGTGTGACAGTATTTGGTGAAGTGGTGTGCAGGTTTCTATCATCATTCTTCTTCTCCTTAGATTGACTGGGTGTGTCAGCATTGATTCCTTGAGAATCTTGATCAATTCTCTTAGGATGACCTTCAGGATACAAAGGTTCCTGAGTCATTTTGCATCCTCTAGTAATGAGTCTGACAGAGTTGTCATTTAATTCATTGAGCAAGTCATTCCGAGATTTAAGTACTTGTTCTACCTGGGTAGTAATCATAGAGGCATGTTTACTCAGAAGCTTCAAAGCATTGACATTTCTGTCTAGACAAGCACTTAAATGGCTAAGCATACGAGTACTTTGTTCCAAATTTCTGCTAACATAATCATTGAAACTCTGTTGTTTGGCAACAAAGTTGTCAAATTCATCACAGCATAGACTAGCCGGTTTATCAAAAGGAATATCACTCTCCTCAAACCTACGCAGAGAATTCACTTCCACTACCTGTATCGGGTTATCGAGACCATGGATCTCTTCGATAGGTGGTAGATTTTTGACATCTTCAGATCTAATGCCTTTCTCTTGCATATATTTCTTGGCTTCTTGCATATCTTCGGGACTGAGGAATAGAATACCTCTTTCCTTAGGAGTTGGCTTAGGAGGTGGTTTGGGAATAGTCCAAGTATTATCATTGATCAAGATGTTATTCAGTAGAGTCTCAGCTTGTTCTACAGTTCGTTCCCTAAAAACACCACCGGCACAACTATCTAGGTGGTCTCTAGAGGCATCGGTAAGTCGGTTATAGAGGATATCAAGTATCTCGTTCTTCTTAAGATGGTGATCAGGCAAAGCATTATGTAGCTGGACGAGCCTCCCCAAGCTTGTGGAAGACTCTCTTCTTGGAGTTGAGCACAGTTGTATATTTCCTGCAAGACAGCTTTCTTCTTATGGGCAGGGAAATATTTCTCACAGAAGTAATAGACCATCTCCTGGGGACTACGCACACATCCAGGAGCAAGAGAGGTGAACCAGGCTTTAGCGTCATCCTTTAGAGAGAAAGGAAACATGTTAAGGATATAGTAGTGGCGAATCTTCTCCTCATTAGTGAAAAGGTTGGCTATTTGGATAGTTTGGCAAGATGGGATATGACCGTCTCAGACTCATAACCGTGAAAAGGATCAGATTTGACTAGAGAGATTATCTCACGGTCGACAGAGAATTCATAATCCTTATCGGTGACAAAGATAGGCGAAGTGGCAAATTTCGGGTCATTTTTCATCCTAGCTTCCCGAGATTTTTGCTTCCACTTGAGAAGTAATTTCTCAGCGTCATAGGCATCCTTACACGCAAGAAAATCCTCAGCTATCTCTCCCTCCATAACGTAACCCTTAGGTATATCAGGCAATTCATATCTAGGAGAGCTAGATCTAGCATGAGCAAAAGCATGTTCTATCTCAATAGTATCAGAACTTTCAGAAGCATCACGAGCATTGGCAGTAACTCTAGCAATATGAGCATCAAGGAACACTCCTAGTGGAACATCAGGCAAAGGAGTATCTCTAGCAGTATCAAGCATAGCATCTTCAGGCAAAATAGCATCTCTAGCATCATCAGCCAAAGCAGTCTCAAGCATAGCATCTCTAGCAGTATCACGCATAGTATCAAGCATAGTATCAATCATAGCATCTCTAGCAGTATCAGGCATAGTATCAAGCATAGTATCTCTAGCAATATCAGGCATAGTATCAAGCATAGCATCATCAGGCATAGTATCAAGCATAGCACCTCTAGCAGTAGTATCACAAGCATCATCAAGCACAGGCGACAAATCAAGATTTCTAGCAGGACGTGATGTCGCAAACTTACTCATAACTGAAGTTGAATCAAGTGCAGAGCTAGATGGCAATTCCTTACCTCCCCTCGTAGTTGAGGGCAAGACTTTGGTTTTCGGATCCTTCAGATTCTTCATAGTGATCAGCAGATATAAATCCCAAGTAACTCAGAGAATATAGCAATACCTCCCCGGCAACGGCGCCAGAAAAATGCTGATTGCAATCTCTCGCGATAGCTAGATGAATGCCGATGAAAACAAACCATCCCCTGCAACGACACCAGAAGAAGGCTGGTAGCACTCCCAGTAATGAAACTAGAAGAATGTTGTTGACAGCCCACCAGCGCATGGGTTCGCAGCAGTTTTCGAGGGTAGAGTATTCGACCCAATTTGTTGGTTTGCCAATCAGGAGGTGAGAGTATACTCTCAAGTATTAGCAGTTGAATTTGTCAGATTCAACCACACCTGAAATATTAGTATCTGCAAGCACAGTAGTAACAGCAAAGTAATATGATAACAACGGTGTCAGAAACGATCTGTTGATGGCAGACTATTCCTAAAAATTGTATCAATGGCGCTTCCGTTTCTGCATTGAAGGAAGTTGTCAGTTCCCGTCAACGTCCAGCGAAACAAAATTGGAGCAGGTAGCAGCAGTGTAACGAGTAACATCAGTGGCAAGGAACAACAGTAGTGACAACAGTAGGAAGTAGCAACAGTAGCAAGTGACAGTAATAGCAACGGTGGTAGCAGGAGCAGAGCAAAACAAGTAACAGCAGTAGCAACAGTAGTAGTAGCAGCAGCAGAGCAAAACAAGTAACAGAAGTAGGACAAACTCGTAGGCAATGGGTCGGTGATTATATTGGAGTTGAGTAGCTCGTAGTTGTGGGGTGTAGTAAATGCTATGTGGCTGATTTTGGCAGATTTTAGTGATTTCTTGTTTTGCTCGTAGTTGTTGATCCGTAGCTCCGTTGGAGATGATCTTTATGTGTAAATTTCTTGTAACGACGCATAGAATCACGAGAACCCATTTGTTTTGCTGTTTAACAAATAATTATATGTGTTAATTCAGATCTGGACAGAACTGTAAATTAACATGTGAGGTCATTTCGGAGGTGCTATATGTCATTTCCGACCTCATTTAAAATTCCTAGATAGGTAGATTAATTGCGCTTCACCTCTTGCCATGTTTAATCACATTTAATATTGCCGAGTACCTAATCGGGATAGAACTAAATAATTAAACGTGGAGTTTCGTCAATATGCGACTCGTTGCATATTGAATTTCACTTAACGTGTAGTGTTTGATTGTGTGATTTGCCATGCCGTGTCTTGCATGTTTTCAGCTGCTCATGCATCATTTGTGTTGTGCATCGTGTGGTGAATATCGTGTCTTGATGCTTGTTTCCGGTTTTCTCCGTCTTGATAGAGTTCCGCAAGCGTGTCGGTTGTGAGGACCCGTTCGACTACGTCGGTTCGTCTGCTTCACGGAGGTGTTCTTCTTCCAAGCGTGATCTCACGCAAGATGACCATTTCCCCATATACCATTACTATCATTCCCATGCTAGTTTTGTCGCTTCTATCGATTATGTCTCGTTGCCTACCACATGTTAAATATCAGCCTCTCAACAATGCCATGAAAACCTCCAACCTGTTCAACCTAGCAAACCACGGATTGGCTATGTTACCGCTTGATTTACCTTGTTGTTAGCGTTGCTAGTTGCAGGTGCAGTTGCTTCCATGTGACAACATGGGTTCCTTGTCATATCACCATATTAATGCTATTTAATTTAATGCACCTATATACTTGGTAAAAGGTGGAAGGCTCGGCCTTTCTTGCCTGGTGTTTTGTTCCACCTTTGCCCCCTTACTTTCGGCTACCAGTGTTATGTTCCATCTTTGAGTGCTCCTAACACGATCGGGGTTGTTATGGGGACCCTCTTGATAATTCGTTTTAGATTAAAGCTGGTCTCGCAAGGCCCAACTTTGGTACTCAATTTCCCAACATAATAATTTGATAATACTGAAATGCATAGGGAGTTAGCGCTACCCGAGGAGTAATTCTGCATAATACAGGGAGGACCAGTGCTGATGGTGCTGGTCCCAAACAGAGCACTGTGCGGGGCCAACCCAGGGCAACTTGGGTGATTTCTATTAGGCTACCATACGCGTTGCTCATCCGTCGTGTCCTGAGAACGAGATATGCCGCTCCTATCGGGATCGTCGACACGCCGGGTGGCCTTGCTGGATTAGTTTTACCTTTGACAAGATATCTTGTGCATCGGGATTCCGGTGATGCTTTGGGTAATCTCAGAGTTGAGGTTTTTCCACTAAGGAATCCGACGAGATCGCGAGTGTCGTGATCGAGGATTTCTATGCGGCTTGTGGTAATTTGTGATGGACTAGTTGGAGCACCCCTTCAGGGTTAAATCTTTCGGAAAGCCGTGCCCGCGGTTATGTGGCAACGTGGAAACTTTTTTAACACTGGTTCTAGATATCTTGAAGTAACTTAATTAAAATATGCCAACTGTGTGCGTAACCGTGACTGTCTCTTTTGTGAGTTCCTTCTCCGATCGAGGACACGGTGGGGTTATGTCTGACGTAGGAAGGTGTTTAGGATCATTCGTTTGATCATCAATAGTCACGTCCGTTATGCGTAGATCTTCCCCCTCTTATTTCTTGTACTCGTAAGTTTAGCCACCAAATATATGCTTACCCGCTTCTGCAACCTCACCACTTAACCATACCTCACCCATTAAGCATTGCTAGTCTTGATACCTTTGGAAATGAGATTGCTGAGTCCCCTGTAGCTCACAAATTACTACAACACCAGTTGCAGGTACAGGTAAAAGTTATTTGACGCGAGCGCGTTCATTGTTCCTTTGGAGTTACTTCTTCTTCTTCTTCTTCATCGATCTAGGATGGGTTCCAGGCCGGCAGCCTGGGATAGCAAGGATGGACGTCCTTCTTCTTTTCTCATTTGTTTTCTTTCATAGTTGGACTGCTCTTCTTCATGATGATTATGTATTGTACTGTTGTGACTCTGATGTAGCTTGTAGCGAGTGTAAGCCAATTCTATAAATATATCTCTTCTTTTCAGTACATGTACTTGTAACGATATCCATTCTTGTGACACGACGTGATGCGCTTCTATCCCTGACGAGGCCCTCGTGCCAAATTTAGGATAGGGTCGCATCTTGGGCGTGACAGCAAGTCCCAAAATAGAGATTTCGTCTTCCACATGGTTGCGTGTCCGTCAGCGTCATTTAGAACAGATTGTCGGCCAAGACCCTTTCCAAAGATTACACTTAAATCCTAGACCATATGAAGTATATGATCACCAGTACGGTGGTCAGGCTTCTTCCGGTGATCTACCTCACCTTTGAAATGTTTGCCTTCTTTTCTAAAGAGATGCTTGATCGGAAGAAATCGACGATGTCCCAGGTACACATTCTTCTTACATTTATGTAAATATATACTTTCGGTATCATCTAAACAGTGAGCGCATGCATGGTATCCCTTGTTTGTCTGTCCTCAAAGGTTATTAAGAGCAGTCCAATAATTGATGGCTAAAAATAGCAACGCTCGTAGGTCAAATTCCTGTTTTTGTGCTCATTCCACACATGCATGTACACCTTTGGTATCCCACAGGTGTAAAAGTTCTTCAACTAATGGCTTTAGGAACACATCAATGTCGTTGCCGGGTTTCTTGGGGACTTGGATGAGCACGGTCATCATAATGAACTTCCTCTTCATGCAGAACCAAGGAGGAAGGTTATATATACATAGAGTCACGGGCTAGGTGCTATGATTACTGCTCTACCCTCCAAAAGGTTTAATGTCGTATGCACTTAAACCAAACCAACAGTTCCTTGTGCCATCTGCAAAGTCCGACCACTCTCTCTCTTTTTTGCTCCACTGCGACCCATCAACGGGTACTCTCAACTTCCCGGCTTTCTTACGGTCGTCTTTGTGACATCGCATCAACTTGGTATGCTCTTTTTTGGAATAAACGTTTCAACCATCGTATAGGAGCATACCACATCATTTTGGAAGGAATCCTCTTCCTGGGGCCCTGGCCCTCAACATCATCACTAGGGTCATCATGGATGATCTTGTAACACAATGCACCACATACCGGGCATGCATTCCAATTCTCGTACTCCTCACCGCGGTAAAGGATGCAGTCATTAGGACATGCATGTATCTTCCGCACCTCTAATCCTAGAGGTCATATAGCTGTCTTTGCTTCGTACGTACTCTTGCACAATTCGTTCTCCTTTGGAAGCATCTTCTTTATAATTTTCGGCAACTTTTCAAATCCCTTGTCACATACACCATTCTCTGCCTTCCATTGTAGCAATTCTAGTGTGGTACGCAGCTTCTTCTTGTCATCTTCACAATTTGGGGACATCAATTTCTTGTGATCCTCTAACATGTGCTGCAACTTCAACTTCTCCTTTTCACTTGCGCAGTTTCTCTTTGCATCAACAATGGCCCGACCAAGATCATCAGCGGTCTCATCTGGTGCCTCTTCTTCAGCTTCTTCCCCCATAATAGTACCTGTTGAGTAACGTAGCATAAATTCAAAATTTTCCTACGCATATTCAGATATTCCTATGGAGAGACCAGGAACGAGAGAGGGGTGAGTGCATATTCATACCTGTGAAGATCGCTAAGCGGAAGCGTTACTAGAACGCAGTTGATGGAGTCGTACTCGTGGCGATTCTGATCACGGTGTGATTCCGATCTAGTGCCGAACTATGACACCTCCGCGTTCAACACACGTGCAGCCCGGTGACGTCTCCCGCACCTTGATCCAGCAAGGAGGAGGGAGAGGTTGGGGAAGAACTCCAGCAGCACGACGGCGGGGTGTCGATGGAGAGACGAGGTCTCCCGGCAGGGCTTCGCCAAGCACCGACAGAGAGGAGGAGAAAGAAGGGCAGGGCTGCGCCGAGGGAGAGGGAAAAGTCTGCCTCCAAAAGCCCAAAAGTGCCCACTATATATAGGAGCAGGGGAGGGGGTGACACCCCTAGGGTTCCCACCCTAGGTGGTGCGGCAGCCCCCCCAGATGGGAGGTGCGGCGGCCAGGGCAGGGAGGAGGGGTGGCGCACCCCTCTGGTCAGCCATAGGCCCACCTGTGCTAGGGTTCACCCCCCCACCTCTCCCCTCTTCCTACGCCATGGGCTGAGTGGGGTGGCGCACCAACCCACCTAGGTGCTGGTATCCTTCCCCACTTGGCCCATCTACCTTCCCGGGGTCGTTGCCCCCTTTCGGTGGACCCCCGGGGCCACCTCCGGTGGTCCCGCTGGTCCCGGTACGTTACCGGTGACGCCCGAAACACTTCCGGTGTCCTAAACCATCCGTCCTATATATCAATCTTTACCTCCAAACCATTCCGGAGCTCCTCGTGACTTCCAGGATCTCATCCGGGACTCCGAACAAGTTTCGATAACCTTGTATAACAATTTCCTATAACCCTAGCGTCATCGAACCTTAAGTGTGTAGACCCTACGGGTTCGGGAGACAAGTAGACATGACCGAGACACCTCTCTGGCCAATAACCATGAGTGGGGTCTGGATACCCATGGTGGCCCCCACTTGCTCCACGATGATCTCATCGGATGAACCACGATGTCAAGGATTCAATCAATCCCGTATACAATTCCCTTTCTCTGTCGATATAGAACTTGCCCGAGATTCGATCGTCGGTATACCTAAACCTTGTTCAATCTCATAACCGGTAAGTCTCTTTACTCATTCCGTAGCACGTCATCGTGTGACTAACTCCTTAGTCACATTGAGCTCATGATGATGTTCAACCGAGGGGGCCCAGAGATACCTCTCCGTCACACGGAGTGACAAATCCCGATCTCGATTCGTGCCAACCCAACAGACACTTTCGTAGATACCCGTAGTGCACCTTTATAGTCACCCAGTTACGTTGTGATGTTTGATACACCCAAAGCACTCCTACGGTATCCGGGAGTTGCACAATCTCACGGTCGAAGGAAAAGATACTTGACATTGGAAAAGCTTTAGCATACGAACAATACGATCTAGTGCTACGCTTAGGATTGGGTCTTGTCCATCACATCATTCTCCCAATGATGTGATCCTGTTATCAATGACATCTAATGCCCATGACCAGGAAACCATGATCATCTATTGACTAACGAGCTAGCCAACTAGAGGCTTGCTAGGGACGCATTGTGATCTATTTATTCACACATGTATTACTGTTTCCTGTTAATACAATTATAGCATGAACAATAGACATTTATCATGAACAAGGAAATATGATAATAACCATTTTATTATTGCCTCTAGGGCATATTTCCAACAGTACCATCATATTCAGGGAACAAAGGACAGCTGTCATCATCCTCGTATTCTTTGTTCTCTTCCATTAGAACCCCTCTTTCTCCATGTTTGGGCCAACATTTATAGTAGGACATGAAACATGACGTAAACACGTGGACGTGAATGACTCTTGACTTAGAGTAAGTTGTATCATTCTTAGAGACAATACATGGACAACACATAAAACCACCCCGCTGGTTTGCCTCAAACGCATGCAGAAAACCCTGCAAGCCATTAATGAACCGGGGAGAGCGTCGGTCATCATACTTCCATTGCCGGTTCATCTTCATTACACAAGACTAAAAAGACCAAATTAATGCAAGTTCATACATAAAGTTCATACACACTTATTTTCATAAAACAACATACAAGAACATCTAGCTAAAGAATTTAAATGCAATAACAAATGCGATCAAGATGGCAACTAAGGTCACAATTGT
This sequence comes from Hordeum vulgare subsp. vulgare, assembly GCF_904849725.1. Taxonomy (NCBI): domain Eukaryota; kingdom Viridiplantae; phylum Streptophyta; class Magnoliopsida; order Poales; family Poaceae; genus Hordeum; species Hordeum vulgare. Next base: position 78,941,740 of record NC_058523.1, on the reverse strand, counting down.
TCCAGCAGTATAGTGATACCAAGCCTCTTTATTAGCGGCATTTTTTTAATCTTTCTAATCTTCAAGCGCATTGCATCGATCTTATCTTGTGATCATCGACGACATCGACAACAAACAAGTCCAATTTCATCTTCTCTTCTTCAATTCTTCATTTTTCTTTCAAATAATAATTTTTTTTCTCATGTAAATTTAACTTCTCGACAAGAGGGTCCGTTGCAATTTCTGGTTCACATACCACCTAGATAAAAATATCTATATCAACTTGATGGGCATAATTGTGATAAACATGAAATGCAACAAATAGTTATAAAAGAGAATATACCACATACGAATCATAAACTGGACGAGGGCCGAGGGGGACAGATATCAACACCATGGCACTATGTATAACAAACAATCATACAAGAAAGAAAACTATCTAAATCATACAAATAATATATTTTTTATATAAAAAGATAAGAATAAGAGGCTCACCACGGTGGTACCGGTGACGGGATGGTGCAGGCAATCGACGGTGGTTAGGATGGGGAAGGGAAGGCACTAAGTAAAACACACCTACACATATGCAAACTAAGAATCTCAATGTCGGGACCCCGATCCTAAGCCATAGGAATCCAGCCTGTAACACATCGCATCTCTTTGTGGTCTCACGCACGGTTAACTCCACGGCTGCAGCCTTACCTTAGCCGGGACCGTTTGCGTCTTTTGACTCACGTATGCGATAGGTGTCGCTAGCAATCCAATGTCAAAGAACCCGGATCGACATGTCTAGTCATAAACCAAAGTGGCAGTTCCGCACAAGGACAGGCATACATGACCCAACAAAGCAGGTGTCGGTCATCAGCGAATGTAGACGAGTCGTAGCAAGCTATAAGGACTCCATTACATCGCGTGACATTTCCCCAAAGGGGACAGACACAGCAGCTAAGAAGGACACATGCCAGTCAACCAATGTGTCCGGAGCAGTAGCGAACTACCAAGGCTCGTTGGACCACAAAGGGGCATTTCCTTGTAAGGAGTGCTACTAAAGTTCACGACTAGGTAATCAAACCCCATACATATCAAGTACGACACACGTACGCATGGCATACCGGTATGTATAGATACATCGATGGCATCACAACATAACCATAAACATACAAGCTTTATTTAAGAGGCTCAGAAGAGCTACACACATAATATTATACATCAAGGGTCTCATGACCCGTAATAGCAGTCATACAATTACAAGCCAGCGGAAGAGTTATAAACTGTCTGAGTACAGACAGGGCAACTAGTAGGCACGTGGCCTGACTATACTACAGAGCCGACTTAGGGCCAGATCGTAGCTGGGACACCAGCTACTCGTCGTCGTCGATGTCTACGAAGAACCCTCCATTAGGGTCATTAGCAACCTCTGCAACATTTATTAAGCAAACATGAGTACGAAGGTACTCAGCAAGACTTTAGGAGAACTAACTACTCATGCAAGGTATCAAAAGGTATTGTGGGGTTTCATGCGGAAAGCCAGCATTTGACTCATGGCTAGACAACTTGCATTTTGAAATTAGTTTTGACAACTTGATTTCTCGCACACGAGTCCACTAACACCACAACAATACACTATCGTGGAATCATTCCGTCTCCATACGGAAATGCCGTCCACGACACTCACGCTTATCTTGACAAATTTTATGAGTAGCCATTGAAGTTATCTATGAACAACATATGTCTCCAAGTAGTCCATATCCGCGGACGCGGCTATTCGAATAGATCATAACCCTGCAGGGGTGTACTTCGTCACACACGCTCTCGCCACTTATCGCTATGTGCACGTCATGCACCTCGGCAACCTTCAAGCGGAAGCCGAGCGAGGGAGTCGGCCACGACCGTTAACCACACTAGTACCTAGTCCAGGTTTATCGCCTATCTGAGAGTAACCCGTACGGAAGTCCGGCCGAGGTTTCCGCCACGGCCTCAAACGATGTGCGCAGGGTTCCCAAGCCCACCATCCGGGTGCCACTTGGTACACCGTGCCACTGCCTACCGCATCACGGTCCACCTCTCAGGTCATCACCATGCACGGCCTCCAGCATTACTATAAACACCAGAAACTACTTGCAACTCCTGGACCGAGTACTACGCGATTAATAGGCCGAGCGGGGTCATATTTCAGGGCCCAGCATGTGGTAGTATCTAGTCTTGGATTACATACACGGAACTCAGTTCCTAAGGACGGTTCCAATGAAACAACCCGCCATGTACTCCTACACAGCCTTTCACCGGTACCTTTACCAAATCAAGTTCAACACACAACCTTTGCTCACCGAACACATTCCACATTTCTGTTCATCTCCCAGATGACAGACCATACACCACTCTAAGCATAGCATGCATAGCAGGATAAGGCACATCATAGCTCAAGCAACTACAAGGTATGCTAGGTTGCAAGGTTCGGCTATTTACTATGACAAGGTTAAGTCATGCAAAGGAAGTGGGTCCAATTATCGTGGCAAAGGCAGTTGAAGCATTTGATCCTAATGCAATAAATAGGTGCAGGAGCAAGAACATAGGAGTTATCGGGATGATCAAAAGGGATGCTTGCCTTGTTGCTCAGAGGAGGAACGATATCCGTCAGACGGATATTCGGTGGAATCCGGGGGTGCGGAGCCTACCGAGATGAATGGCAACATTCAATAACAATCATATGCAATCAAAATGATGCATGAGCATGGCATGAGAATGCAAAGTGATAAGTTATTATAATCAAGATGTTTTAGGTTTAGAGTTGATTTGAATCACATTCGAATAGCAATTCAAATGGGTATTCTCGGATACCGGTTTAATTGATTCGACCTGATGCTCAGATCAACCTAATGTTAACATGCATGAAATGTCATGTTATGGTACTGATTTATATCTAGGGCAGTGTGTGATCATTGCATTTATAATGAAGTTTGGATATTTTTGCAAATTCCATTTATAAAGTGATTAAAAGAATTGAATTATTCCTTATATCACAAATTAGGGTCCTGTTACTTTTTCAAACATAGTTGAAAATAGCATAATCCGAATCCTTGAATTTTTCTTATACTTTTTCATATATAATTTATTTTCATTGGAGTTACAGATTAGTTTCTATGATTTTTGCAATTTTTAGCAATTTCCTGAAGTAGTTTTATACTGGAAATTCCATTTATTGCATCAGGCTGACGTCAGCAGGTCAGCCGACCTGTTCAGGTCAAACCTGACAGGGGGGGCCCACTGGTCAGCCTCTCTGGGACTAATCCCGCGCTGACCAGCCCCTAATTGGGGTTTGACCAAGCGTGGGGCCCTCTGTCAGCGACTGAGGGGAGGGCGATTACGCCCTAATGGTCAGCCACGTCGACGTCTACCGGAGGGTGGTCGCCGGCGACCAGACCCGCGGCGGAGGGCTCGCCGGAGGTGACCTAGACGGCGCTGCACAGCACCAAAACGCACGCGGTTTGCAGCTACAGCATGCTCGCGAAGTGGCTGATCTGGCAGGACCAACTGGGGAGGCTCGGGTCGCCGGAAGAGGCGTCGGCGACGAGCCGGACCGGCGGCCGAAGCTCGGGCGTCGTCGGAGGCTTTGAATCAGAGGGATCTACGCTCGGTTCTTAGCTGCTACGGCATCTACGCGTCGTCCTGGAGCTGCTAGTGCCCTCGGAAGGACGAGCTGATCATCGGAGGGCTACCGGCGACGAGCGGCAGCGGCGATCCTCGTCGGGCTCCGGTGAAACTAGGGCTAGAGGAGGGGATCGACGGGGAAAACTTAGGGAAAACGACCGCATGCTCACAGGGAGTGCAGAGCAGAGCTCAGACGGCTCGGGGAAGGCCTGGGGGCGACGAATCGACGGGAGAGGTCTGGCGGCCGGAGGTAGAAGACGACGGCGTTGCGGGCGTTGCAGGGCTCGAGGAGGCTTCGGCTTCTGCAGAGACGACCAGGGCGACGAGGCGGAGCTAATGGCGTGCTCTGGGAGGCGATCCTATGGCCAGGGGCACAGCCAGCTCGAGCTCGAGCTCGGCTCTAATGGCGGTAGCAGGGAGAAGGAGGGGATCCGGGAGGAGGGGAAGAACCGAGGCGGGGAATGGATAGGGGAAGCTCTGGGGAGCTTATCCCCGTCGTCGCCAGCGCGAACCGGCGGCCAGGCAGGCACGCAGGTGCGTGGCCGCGCCGGAGGAGGGGGCGGCCACCTCCTGCTGCCTACTGGCGCGAGGGAGGGGACGAGCAGGGAGATGGGCCGGGCCTGGCTTGGGCGACAGGTAAGTTTTTTTCCATTTCCTCTGTTTTTGTTTTTCTGTTTTGCTATTTATTGCTTTGCTAATTATTTCAGCTCCAAAACAAAAAGTAAAAACTATTTTAGACCTCCTGAAATATTTGTTATAATATCCCCACTCATTTCCAAGACTTTCAACATTTTTGGAAAATTATAGTTTCTGATTTCAAATTTTAAATTTGAAACCAGTGGTTTTTGCATTTATTTAAAATGCTTAAAGTGTCAAGAAAATAGTTTTCTCCAATGCTCATTTACTTTCATGATTTATCAGAAAGTTTGAACATTTCTTGAGGCCATTTTGGGTTCATTGATTTTGAACTAGTTGAGATTTCCTTTAATTGAAATGGTGGCTAGGGTTTTGAGTTTTTCCTTTGCCACTTTGTTGTTTTTGTTGAAACTTCTTAGATGCAAATGCAAAGAAGACATGAGCACAATGCTATCTTGGTTAAGGGTTAGGGATGTGACAACTCACCCCCACTCAAAAGAATCTCGTCCCGAGATTTAGAAGTCGTCGGGAATAATGCAGGATATTCGAGTCGGAGACGATCCTCTCTTTCCCAGGTTGCCTCCTTTTCAGAATGATTTGACCATTGAACTTTAAGAAACTTGAGGTTTTGACGTCGAGTGGTACGCTCAGCTTGATCAAGAATACGCACGGGGTATTCTCGGTAAGAAAGGTTATCTTGTAGATCAAGCGTTTGGTGGGCCACTTCACGGATAGGATCCGAAAAGCAACGCGTGAGCTGCGAGACGTGGAAAACATCATGAACCTTGGAAAGATGCGGAGGAAGTTCCAACTGGTAGGCAACTTCTCCTCGTTTGGCAAGAATGCGAAAAGGTCCAATGTAACGAGGAGCCAATTTGCCCTTGATACCGAATAGATGGGTACCCTTCAAAGGTGTAACCCGAAGGTAAGCCTTCTCGTCAACTTCAAAGGTCACAACCTTATGATGACGATCATATTGGCTCTTTTGACGAGACTGGGATGTTTTCAACTTTTCACGAATAATGCGAACCTGCTCTTCTGCATCCTGGATCATGTCCGGGCCAAAGAGTTGCCTCTCTCCGGTTTCTGACCAATTAAGAGGTGTTCGACATCTTCGTCCATAGAGAACTTCAAAAGGGGCTTTGCCCAAGCTTGATTGATAACTATTGTTATAAGCGAATTCGGCGAATGGAAGACACTTCTCCCAATTCATACCGAACGATATAACACAAGCTCGGAGCATATCTTCTAGAATTTGATTCACTCTTTCTACTTGACCACTTGATTGGGGATGGAAAGCAGTGCTAAAAGATAAGTGAGTCCCCATGTCATTATGAAAACTTTCCCAGAAGCGAGAAGTAAAGATACTTCCACGGTGCGAGTTAATTTCCATGGGAACACCATGAAGAGACACTATTCGAGAGATATATAACTCTGCTAGCTGGCTAGCTGTTATACTCTCACGAACAGGAAGAAAATGAGCCACTTCGGAAAGACGGTCAATGACCACAAAGATAGCATTATTTCCTTTCTTGGTCTTGGGAAATCCGGTAATGAAATCCATGCTAACTTTATCCCATTTCCATTTAGGAATAGCTAAAGGTTGAAGGGTGCCAGCAGGCCTTTGATGTTCTGCCTTAACTCGACGACAAACATGGCAGTTAGCAACGAACTCAGCAATTTCTCTCTTCATCCTAGTCCACCAGAACCTCTGGCATAGGTCCTGATACATCTTAGTACTACCGGGATGAATGGTGAGAGGGGAATCATGAGCCTCCTTAAGGATTAACTGCCTTAGATGTGGGTTCTTAGGAACCACTAAACGATTCTGGAAGAACACCACACCTTGATCATTCATGGAAAATTCTTTAGCGTTTCCGCTAAAAATATTCTAGTTGATCCGTGATATACCCTTGTCACGCTTTTGGCCAGCTATAATTTGATCCTTAAGAGTAGGCTTCGCCACCAGGGTAGAAAGGAATCCTTGAGGAACAATATGAAGATTCAACTTCCGAAAGTCCTCATGGAGATGTGGTTGACCTTGTTGTAGCATCAAATTGTTACAATAAGATTTACGACTTAGTGCATCGGCCATAACATTGGCCTTCCCCGGGGTGTAAGTTATCCCTAAGTCGTAATCCGAGATCAACTCAACCCACCGTCTTTGCCTGAGTTTCAAATCCGGATGGGTGAAGATATATTTCAGACTTTGGTGATCAGTGAATATTTCGCAACGATTACCCAGAAGGTAATGTCGCCAGGTTTTTAGTGCATGGACCACAGCTGCAAGCTCAAGGTCATGTGTGGGATAATTATCCTCATGTGGACGCAACTGTCAAGATGCGTATGCGATCACATGACGATCTTGCATGAGAATGCAACCTAATCCTTGTCGCGAGGCGTCGCAATAGATAACAAAGTCCTTAGAAAAATCTGGTGGTAGCAACACAGGTGCGGAAGTCAGGCGTCTTTTCAGTTCCTGAAAACTATGCTCACACTATGGTGTCCACTCGAACTTTTTGTCCTTCTTGAGGAGTTCAGTCAGAGGCTTCGCAACCTTGGAGAAATTCTCGACGAAGCGGCGACAATAGCTTGCTAGACCAAGAAAACTCCTAACTTGCTTAACCGATTCAGGTTGAGTCCAATCAAGGACAGCTTGAACTCTCTCGGGATTGACAGCAATACCCTTACCAGAGATTACGTGGCCTAGATAGGTCACTTCTGGTAACCAGAATTCACATTTTGAAAATTTGGCATAAAGGCGATGCTCTCGGAGTTTCATCAATACCATCCTTAGATGATCGGCATGTTCTTGTTCATTCATTGAGTAGATGAGAATATCATCGAGGTATACTAGGACGAATTTATCCAAATACTCCATAAAGATTTAATTCATCAGCCGAGAGAAAGTGGCTGGGGCATTGGTTAAACCGAAGGACATAACGGTGTACTCATATTGGCCATAACGAGTAATAAAGGCCGTTTTTGGAATGTCCCCGTTCTTAATCTTGATTTGATGGTATCCCAACCTCAAATCCATTTTGGAGAAGACTGAGGATCCAGCGAGCTGATAGTACAGATCGTTGATCCTGGGGAGCGGATACTTGTTCTTTATAGTGACCAGGTTAACTGGTCGGTAATCTACAACCATCCGATCCGTTCCGTCTTTCTTCTTGACGAAGAGGACGGGACAAGCCCAAGGAGAAGAGCTAGGACGAATGAAACCCTTGTTCAAGGCCTCATCTAATTGCTTCTTAAGTTCGGCTAGCTCCAGGGGTGCCATCTGATAAGGTCTTCTGGCTATTGGGACAGTTCCCGGAACAAGATCTATCACAAACTCTACATCTCTGTCAGGTGGAATTCCTGGCAGTTCCTCTGGAAAAACATCCGAGAAGTCACGGACTATCGGAATGTCTTCAAGTTCCGGAAGAGGGTTGGCATTTAGGGAATAGAGCTCGCATTTGGCAACTCGAGTAGAGACATTTACTATCTCACCCGAGGGATGGGTAAGCTGGACATTTCTATAGTGAGTATCAATCATGGCATAGTGAGCTGACATCCAGTCCATGCCCAAGATGATATTAATATCCGAATATTTCAATGCTATCAATGAGGCTAGAAAAACTAGCCTGTCTACTAGAATTTCATTGTCATAGGTTATCCTAGAGGTTTGCCATTTACTACCAGGGGTTTGGACAACCAATGGGATTGGCATATCACAAAATGACATGTTATGCAACTGTGCATAACTTTCTGAAATGAAGGAATGAGAAGACCCAGTGTCAAAGAGAACGGACGCTGGGTGATGATTAACAAGAAGCGTACCCAGCATGACGTCGGGATCCTCTGCAGCTTCTTCTGCTGACACATAGTTCACACGGCCACGTGCAGGAGTTGGCTTCACATAAAACGCTTTGCCCGACTTGGCCTGCCCGACGGACTTTCCGGGTTGCTTGGCACTCACATTCTGAGGACACTCACAGGAATAATGCCCTGGTTCTCCACACTTGTAGCATATCACCTGGTTGGCACGTGGTGCCGCATTGCTAGCTGGACCACCATAAGCTTTTGATGGACGGTTGGCCTGATTCGTCTGAGGCGCCACGTAGGATGGCCTCGGAGTGTATCTTCACGGCAGAGAACTGTTTGGAACCCATAGCCTGCGTTTTGGAAACGCGGAACCAGAAGACAAGCCAAAGTCAAGGGAGTGCTTCCTTGTGGCTTCGAAGTCAGTATGACCAGTCTCCGCACTGATCGCTTTGTTGACCAGGGCTTGAAAGCTTGCACACTCATGGAGGCGCAGGTCTCGACGGAGCTCAAGGCTCAGACCCTTACGGAATCTTGCTTGCTTCTTGGCGTCAGTAGACACCTCCTCTGTTGCATAGCGGGCGAGGTTACCGAACTCGTGGCTATAGGCATCCACACACAACTTGCCCTGAGTGAAGGCACAAAACTCCTCTCTCTTTCTGTCCATCAGGCCCTCTGGAATATGGTGCAACCGGAAAGCTGCGCTGAAGTCTGCCCATGTGGCCACTGGTTCAGCGGGACGCATAGCTTCAAAATTCTCCCACCACAGATTGGCGGGTCCCTCCAGGAAATACGTCGCGAAGGTCACCTTGTCGGCCTCAGACACATTCGCAGAGCGAATCTTGCGTGAAATGCTGCACATCCAGTCATCAGCGTCGAGGGGATCGACGGAATGATGAAACTTTGGAGGATTCAGCTTCACAAAGTCATTAAGGGACACTGCAGCATTCCTAGGCTGTCGAGCCGTATTCTGCTCAATACGCTCTAGCAGTCGGTTGGTCTCCCTTTTGTTTCTTTCTGCCTCAAGCAACACCTCTGCCAGAGAAGGTGGGTGAGGCAGGTGTTCCTGCGACGCTTGACTACCCTCACCTTGCTCATGAGCACGGGCACGGTTCAACCTGGTGAACACCATCCTGACAAACAAACTCATAGCTTAGACCAATATCATATCAATACTAACTATGGATTAAGAATGTACTGAACACACGGAATGCGGAAATGAATATCCGAACAACATGGTAACAATCAACTGCTATATATACACCATGGTTCATACACACACTTACATAGTTCAGTACAAACTTACTCGAAGAGCAAACTACTGAAATGGTGGAACTACTCATCAGAGGCTTACAAGCTTCCTATACATTATTTATCTAGGCCTCCGGAATTCGTTTCACATTACTACCATACTCCACAAGTCACGCAGGACTGTGAACATACGGCTACTACCATACTATCCTTCCGCTCATAGCTCAGGCATCCGCATAGAACATCTCATAGAGATTACCTCCATGACCCGGAAGCTCAACCTGCGGATCAGGAAACACTCTAGCCTGAGATCCCTGGGATCCATAAGGACACGGATGTGGCCTTGGTCCCCTGACTGGTGGTAAGAGGGGTCCCCGAAGAGGTGTGACTCCTCCTATAGCTGGCCAGTCAACGTGGGCCGGAAGATGGGTCCTAGCAGGGTTCAGCATCTCCATCTCTCCATACCCTGTCTGGACTACCGGTGCCAGCTGCGTCAAAGCTGTCCACAGACGGGCATGGGGAGGATAAAGCTCCATGCGGAGAGCACGAGCAATCTTGTCTCTGTTCTCTAGCATCTCAACAGTGGACTGCAGAAGTGGGGCCTCCATAGAAGAATCAAAATAGACTCCACTAAGGTATCCCTCTTCACCAGACTGAGAGGCCGGAACATAGCAGAACTCTGAATTTTGCAGCAGTGCATGTCTCGTTCTCATAATGGTCAGCATAGAATAGGCAGCATCCTGTACTGCCATGTCAACGGTGACCCCCAACCCATAGGACCAATGGATTGGCTTCTCCGCTCCAGGGTAATCTGGAAATACCCTAACAGTGCAAATGTACTGGCTCTGGCTGAAGTCTCGGTACTGTTCCTCCACTGTGTACTCGGGGTACCAGCGGTAACCGCACACCGACATCACCCTGACCAGCATGGCCGTATGACCTGGCACATCAATGCACCTGGTCAGACGTACCACCTGACGAGAAGGACGGCTAGGCATCTGTAAATAGAGAGTAATGCAAAAGCATTAGAGCTCTGAATGCAAAAATTGGGCAGCATAACGGCTGTAAATGCTCAAAACAAATTTGAGACAACCCAAAGTGGAATAACGTAACCACTCAACTATCAAGTTCAACTCTGTGGTCACCAAACTTACTTCCTGCTTCCTAGGAATAAAAGAAACCCAATATCTCTCGACCTGTAGTCTTATAATCTACCGATTAGAAATACGAGCCTAGGAGAAGATGAGTAACCTAGTCCTTAATTCCCGCAGAAAAGACGAGGATGACCAGAATAGAATATCTTGAGAAGAGAACAAGAGTGTTAGGTTCCCTTCCACAAACAATTCCCTTATATATAACTAAGAACTTCTAGACTCAACTTCGACCAGTTTGGCTTAGTAATCCTACAGTCACTCAGGCTCTGATACCAACGTTGTCGGGACCCCGATCCTAAGCCATAGGAATCCAGCGTGTAACACATCGCATCTCTTTGTGGTCTCACGCACGGTTAACTCCACGGCTGCAGCCTTACCTTAGCCGGGACCGTTTGCGTCTTTTGACTCACGTATGCGATAGGTGCCGCTAGCAATCCAATGTCAAAGAACCCGGATCGACATGTCTAGTCATAAACCAAAGTGGCAGTTCCGCACAAGGACAGGCATACATGACCCAACAAAGCAGGTGTCGGTCATCAACGAATGTAGACGAGTCGTAGCAAGCTACAAGGACTCCATTACATCGCGTGACATTTCCCCAAAGGGGACATACACAGCAGCTAAGAAGGACACATGCCGGTCAACCAATGTGTCCGGAGCAGTAGCAAACTACCAAGGCTCGTTGGACCACAAAGGGGCATTTCCTTGTAAGGAGTGCTACTAAAGTTCACGACTAGGTAATCGAACCCCATACATATCAAGTACGACACACGTACGCATGGCATACCGGTATGTATAGATACATCGATGGCATCACAACATAACCATAAACATATAAGCTTTATTTAAGAGGCTCAGAAGAGCCACACACATAATATTATACATCAAGGGTCTCATGACCCGTAATAGCAGTCATACAATTCCCAAGCCAGCGGAAGAGTTATAAACTGTCTGAGTACAGACAGGGCAACTAGTAGGCACGTGGCCTGACTGTACTACAGAGCAGACGTAGGGCCAGATCGTAGCTGGGACACCAGCTACTCGTCGTCGTCGATGTCTACGAAGAACCCTCCATTAGGGTCATTAGCAACCTCTGCAACATTTATCAAGCAAACATGAGTACGAAGGTACTCAGCAAGACTTTAGGAGAACTAACTACTCATGCAAGGTATCAAAAGGTATTGTGGGGTTTCATGCGGAAAGCCAGCATTTGACTCATGGCTAGACAACTTGCATTTTGAAATTAGTTTTGACAACTTGATTTCTCACACACGAGTCCACTAACACCACAACAATACACTATCGTGGAATCATTCCGTCTCCATACGGAAATGCCGTCCACGACACTCACGCTTATCTTGACAAATTTTATGAGTAGCCATTGAAGTTATCTATGAACAACATATGTCTCCAAGTAGTCCATATCCGCGGACGCGGCTATTCGAATAGATCATAACCCTGCAGGGGTGTACTTCGTCACACACGCTCTCGCCACTTATCGCTATGTGCACGTCATGCACCTCGGCAACCTTCAAGCGGAAGCCTAGCGAGGGAGTCGGCCACGACCGTTAACCACACTAGTACCTAGTCCAGGTTTATCGCCTATCTAAGAGTAACCCGTACGGAAGACCGGCCGAGGTTTCGGCCACGACCTCAAACGATGTGCGCAGGGTTCCCAAGCCCACCATCCGGGTGCCACTTGGTACACCGTGCCACTGCCTACCGCATCACGGTCCACCTCTCAGGTCAGCACCATGCACGGCCTCCAGCATTACTATAAACACCAGAAACTACTTGCAACTCCTGGACCGAGTACTACGCGATTAATAGGCCGAGCGGGGTCATATTTCAGGGCCCAGCATGTGGTAGTATCTAGTCTTGGATTACATACACGGAACTCAGTTCCTAAGGACTGTTCCAATGAAACAACCCGCCATGTACTCCTACACAGCCTTTCACCGGTACCTTTACCAAACCAAGTTCAACACACAACCTTTGCTCACCGAACACATTCCACATTTCTGTTCATCTCCCAGATGACAGACCATACACAACTCTAAGCATAGCATGCATAGCAGGATAAGGCACATCATAGCTCAAGCAACTACAAGGTATGCTAGGTTGCAAGGTTCGGCTATTTACTGTGACAAGGTTAAGTCATGCAAAGGAAGTGGGTCCAACTATCGTGGCAAAAGCAGTTGAAGCATTTGATCCTAATGCAATAAATAGGTGCAGGAGCAAGAACATACGAGTTATCGGGGTGATCAAAAGGGATGCTTGCCTTGTTGCTCAGAGGAGGAATGATATCCGTCAGACGGATATTCGGTGGAATCCGGGGGTGCGGAGCCTACCGAGATGAATGGCAACATTCAATAACAATCATATGCAATCAAAATGATGCATGAGCATGGCATGAGAATGCAAAGTGATAAGTTATTATAATCAAGATGTTTTAGGTTTAGAGTTGATTTGAATCACATTCGAATAGCAATTCAAATGGGTATTCTCGGATACCGGTTTAATTGATTCGACCTGATGCTCAGATCAACCTAATGTTAACATGCTTGAAATGTCATGTTATGGTACTGATTTATATCTAGGGAAGTGTGTGATCATTGCATTTATAATGAAGTTTGGATATTTTTGCAAATTCCATTTATAAAGTGATTAAAAGAATTGAATTATTCCTTATTTCACAAATTAGGGTCCTGTAACTTTTTCAAACATAGTTGAAAATAGCATAATCAGAATCCTTAAATTTTTCTCATACTTTTTCATATATAATTTATTTTCATTGGAGTTACAGATTAATTTCTATGATTTTTGCAATTTTTAGCAATTTCCTGAATTAGTTTTATACTGGAAACTCTATTTATTGCATCAGGCTGACGTCTGCAGGTCAGCCGACCTGTTCAGGTCACACCTGACAGGGGGGCCCCACTGGTCAGCCTCTCTAGGACTAATCCCGCGCTGACCAGCCCCTAATTGGGGTTTGACCAGGCGTGGGGCCCTCTGTCAGTGACTGAGGGGAGGGCGATTACGCCCTAATGGTCGGCCACGTCGACGTCCACCGGAGGGTGGTCGCCGGCGACCAGACCCGCGGAGGAGGGCTCGCCGGAGGCGACCTAGACGGCGTTGCACAGCACCAAAACGCACGCGGTTTGCAGCTACAGCATACAAGAAGAAAAAGATACCAGAGGGGAGTTCGGAGGAAGCCACGAGCCAGGGAGGAGCGCCCACCCCCTTGGGCAACCGTGGGGGGCTCGTGACTCCCTCGTGGGTCCCCCTGACTTGTTCTCGACGCCATCCGCTCCTATAAAGACAAAAACCTCCAGAAATAAACCTAGATCGGGAATTCCGCCGCTGCAAGCCTCTTTAGCCACTAATAACCAATCGGGAGCCCGTTCCGGCACCCTACCACAGGGGGAATCCATCTCTAGTAGCCATCTTCATCATCCCGACGATCTCCATGACGAGGAGGGAGTAGTTCACCCTCGGGGCTAAGGGTATGTACCAATAGCTATGTGTTTGATCTCTCTCTCGTGTTCTTGAGATGTCATGATCTCGATGTACCGCAGGCTTTGCTACTATAGTTGGATCCTATGATGTTCTTCCCCCTCTCCCTTCTTGTAATGAATTGAGATTCCCCTTTGAAGTTATCTTATCGAATTGAGTCTTTAAGAACACTTTATGTATGTCTTGCACGCGTCTATCTGTCGTGACAATGGGATATTCATGTGAGTACTTGATGTATGTTTTGGTGATCAACTTGTGGGTTTCGTGACATCGGGAACCTATGCATATGGGTTGGCACACATTTTGACTCTCCGATAGAAACTTTGGGGCACTCTTTGAAGTTCTATGTGTTGGTTGAATAGATGATTCTGAGACTGTGTGATGCATATTGTATAATCATGCCCACGGATACTAGAGGTGACAATGGAGTATCTAGGTGAAATTAGGGTCTTGGTTGATGTGTGTCTTAAGGTGTTATTCTAGTACGAACTATAGGATAGATTGAACGGAAAGAATAGCTTCGTGTTATATCACTTCGGATTCTAGAATAGATCGATCAGAAAGAATAACTTTGTGGTGGTTTCGTACCCGACAATAATCTCTTCGTTTGTTCTCCGCTATTAGTGACTTTGGAGTGACTCTTTGTTGCATGTTGAGGGCTAGTTATATGATCCAATTATGTTATCATTGTTGAGAGAACTTCACAAGTGAATGTATGAACCCTAGGCTTTGTTTCCATGCATTGCATTACCGTTCGTGCTCACTTTTATTATTAATTACCTTGCTGTTTTTATAATTTCAGATTACAAAAACCTATATCTACTATCTATATTGCACTTGTATCACCATCTCTTCGCCGAACTAGTGCACCTATACAACTTACCATTGTATTGGGTGTGTTGGGGACACAAGAGACTCTTTGTTATTTTGTTGCAGGGTTGCTTGAGAGAGACCATCTTCATCCTACGCGTCCTGCGGATTGTTAAACCATAGGTCACCTACTTGAGGGAAAATTGCTACTATCCTACTAACCTCTGCACTTGGAGGCACAACAACGTCTACAAGGAGAATGTTGCGTAGTAGACATCAAAATATTTTCTGCCGCCGTTGCCGGGGAGGTTAGCGCTTGAAGGTATATATTTAGATCTTGCAATCGAATCTTTTAGTTTCTTGTTTTATCACTAGTTTAGTCTATAAAACAAAACTACAAAAAAGAATGGAATTAAGGTTTCCTCATATGCTTCATCTTTTTAATGTCTTTCGTGAAAATGATGGGAATGAAAATTGTGCTCAAGTGCTAGAAGAAGAATTACATAGAATGCTTGGCATAAAATATGTGAATGACGAGCATGATTGAAGTGTTGTTAGTATGACTTCTTTGAATACCCATGATGCTAATGATATACAAAGCAACAAGCTTGGGGATGCTATGTTTGATGAAGATGATCTTTTTAGTTCCCCCACTTTGAATGATCAAATTTATTATGATGAAAGCGTGCCCCCTATTTATCATGATTATTGTGATGATACTTATGCTATAAAGAATAAAGATGATAAAACTTGTCACAATTATGAGTACCCTTTTACTGAACATTACTCTTTTAATGTGGAAACAATTTGTAGTGTTCAAGTCTTTTACGAAACTCCCACTATTAATCATGAGAATAAATTTGCTATTGTGGAGAGTAGTACAATTTATATGCTTGTAGATCATGAAAAGAATGTTGTAGGTGCTGGTTATATTGTTGAATTCATTCATGATGCTACTGAAAATTATTATGAGAGAGGCATATGCTTTTACGTATTGCAATAATATCAAGTTTTCCCTCTATGTGTTGAAATTTTTGAAGCTATGCTTGTTTTGCCTTCCTATGCTAGATGATTCTTGCTCCAATAAGTTGTTTGTTCACAAAATCCCTATGCATAGGAAGTGGGTTAGACTTAAATGTGTTATTCATATGCTTCATGATGCTCCCATTATGTTTCAATTCTTATCTTCTATGTGAGCATCATTGAAATCATCATGCCTAGCTTGAAAGGCATTAAAGAAAAGTGCTTGTTGGAAGACAACCCAATATGTATCATTACTGTTTTTGTGTGTTCACATGATTAAGCTACCGTATTAATCATGTTTTATTGCCTTAGTTTCAATAAAGTGCCAAGTAAAGCCTTTATGATTAGTTTGGGTGATAGTTGTGTGATCATGCCGAAAAAGACAGAAACTTTGCGCTCGCGAAATCATTTCTAATTTATATAAAAAGAGTGCTTTTAGGTTGATTATTTTTTATGCTGATTGATATACAAATTGCCTTAATTTTCATAATTGTTTCAGAATTTTTGGAAGTGTAGAATTATGGTTATCATTCAGATCATTACAGACTGTTCTGTTTTTGATAGATTCTGTTTTCAATGCATACTTTGCTTGTTTTGGTGTTTCCATATATTATATTGAGTAATATAAATTGTGCAAATAGTAATATACAGTATGAATTGTGTGAAAATAATTATGAGTCTTGTTTTGACAGTACCCAAGTGATTGATTTGCTCGTTATCATACTAACCCATCTCACGAAGTTCCGTTAAGTTTTGTGTTCTGAAGTTTTCAAGTTTTGGGTAGATTTTTGATGGAATATGGAATAAGGAGTGGAAATATCCTAAGCTTGGGGATTCCCAAGGAACCCCCAAAGCCATATTCAAGGAAACCAAAGAGCCTAAGCTTGGGGATGCCCCGGGAAGGCATCCCCTCTTTCGTCTTCAATCCATCGGTAACTTTACATGGGGCTATATTTTTATTCACCACATGATACGTGTTTTCCTTGGAGCGTCATTTTCTTTTATTAGGAATTTCTTTCTGTTATTTAGATCAATGTTTTCATCATTTAGTTCAATAAAAATGTCAAGGATAGCCTTTACCATTCTTAATTTGTAAGTTTAGGAGTTGCTGTTCCAAAACAGGAAGTTTCCTTGTAGTTAAAAAATTCCCTAGAATTTTCTGTATGTCAGAATAACTTGAAATTTGAACACAGTATGCTCTTATAAATTATATACAGCATGGAATGTTTTCAGATTTTTTCGAGTTAATTAAGTATGGATCTTGCTGCATTCTTCACGGACTATTCTGTTTAAGCAGATTGCTGTTTGTTTGCATTGTTTGCATATGTGTGCTTGTTTAATGATTCCATTTGAGGATGGGAGTTTTAAATATGCAGAGGCATTTAGTATGCAATGTGAAATAATAATTTTAGTGATTTACTACAGTAGAGGATGATAAAGTTTTGCATTGATTTATACTAACCTATCTCACTAGTTTTTGTTGAGTTTTGTGTGGATGAAGTTTTTAAGATTTTGGAGACCATCATATGAGAGGAATTAAGGAGACACAAAAGCTCAAGCTTGGGGATGCCCATGTCATCCCCAATACATATTTCAAGAAGTCTCAAGCACCTAAGATTGGGGATGCCCCGGTTGGCATCCCACCTTTCTTCTTCAACAATTATCGGTTAGTATCGGTTGAACCTAAGTTTTTTCTTCTTCACATGATTCATGCTATCTTTGGAGTTTCATTTTATTTTGTTTGAATAAGGTACTTAGGATCTGAAATTCTTAGATGGGAGAGTCTTTACATAGCCAAATAATTATACAACTACTCATTGATTTTCACTTATATCTTTTGGAGTAGTTTTTCTTTTACTCTCATACTTCACTTATATCATTTCGAGAGTCTTAAATAGCATGGTAATTTTATTAGGTTATGAATCTTGTCCTAATATTATGGGCATCCAATAGGGATATAATAAAAACTTTCATATAGAGTGCATCGAATACTATGAGAAGTTTGATTCTTTGCATATAGTTTTGAGATATAAAGATGGTGATATTAGAGTCATGCTAGTGAGTAATTTTGGATTGGTAGAAATACTTGTGTTAGAGTTTGTGATTCTGGTAGCATGCATGTGTAGTGAACTGCTATGTTAGGAAGTCGGAGCATGATGTTTTTATTGATTGTCATCCTTTGTGTGGCAGTCGGGATCGCACGATGGTTAACTCCTACCAACTCTTCCCCTAGGAGCATGCGTCTAGCACTTCGTTTCAATTACTAATAAAACTTTTCCAATAAGTATGTGAGTTCTTTATGACTAATGTTGAGTCCATGGACTATACGCACTCTCACCCTTCCACCATTGCTAGCCTCTCTGGTACCGCGCAACTTTTGCTGGTGCATACACCCACCATATGTCCTTCCTCAAAATAGCCACCATACCTACCCATCATGGCATTTCCATAGCCATTCCCAGATATATTGCCATGCAACTTCCACCGTTCCGTTTATTATGACACGCATCATCATTGTCATATTGCTTTGCATGATCATGTAGTTGACATCATATTTGTGGCAAATCCACTGTTACCTTTCATACATGTCACTCATGAGTCATTGCACATCCCGGTACACTGTCGGAGGCATTCATATAAAGTCATATCTTTGTTCTAAGTATCGAGTTGTAAGTAAATAAAAGTGTGATGATCATCATTATTAGAGCATTGTCCCATGTGAGGAAAGGACGGAAGCTATGATTCCCTCACAAGTTGGGATGAGACTCCGGACTTAAAATAAAAAGAAAATAAAAGAGGCCAAAGAGTCCACCAACAAAAAATCAATGAAAAAAATGAAAAAAAGGCCAAAGAGCCCAAACAAAAAAAGAGAGAGAAAAAGAGAGAAGGGACGATGCTACTATCCTTTACCACAATTGTGCTTCAAAGTAGCACTATGATCTTCATGATAGAGAGTCTCATATATTTTCACTTTCATATACTAGTGGCAATTTTCGTTATAGAACTTCTCTTGTATATTCCAATGATTGGCATCCTTAATTGCCCTAGGTCTTCATGAGCAAGCGAGTTGGATGCACACCCACTTAGTTTCTTTTTGAGCTTTCATAAACTTATGGCTCTTGTACGTCTCTTACATGGCAATCTCTACTCATTCACATTGATATCTATTGATGGACATCTCCATAGCCTATTGATAAGCCTAGTTGATGTGACCATCTCCTCCTTTTTTCCTCACAACCCCCCACTATATTCTATTCCACCTATAGTGCTATGTCCATGGCTCACGCTCATGTATTGCGTGAGAGTTGAAAAGGTTTGAGAAAGTAAAAGTGTGAAAATAATTGCTTTACTAATACCGGGGTGCATGATTTAAATACATTGTGTGGGGAAGATGGAGCATTGCCAGACTATATGATATTGTAGGGATAACTCTCTTCGGCCATGTTATTTTGAGAAGACATGATTGCTTTCTTAGTATGCTTGAAGTATTATTGTTCTTATGTCAACATTAAACTTTTTGTCTTGAATCATATGGATCTGAATATTCATGCCACAATATATGTTAGGTAGTATTGCACATAAAAAATTCAGTTTTTATCATTTACTTACTCGAGGACGAGCAGGAACTAAGCTTGGGGATGCTCGATACGTCTCCAATGTATCTATAATTTTTTATCGTTCTATGCTATTATATTATCAACTTTGGTTGTTTTATATGCATGAATATGCTATTTTATATTATTTTTGGGACTAGCCTATTGACCTAGAGCCCAATGCCACTTCCTGTTTTTTCCTTATTTTTGACCTTTTTCAGATAGGAATATCAAACGGAGTCCAAACGGAATAAAACTTTCGCCGTCATTTTTTATGAAAAATATCAAACATACGAGAAGAAAAAGATACCAGAGGGGAGTCCCGAGGAAGCCACGAGCCAGGGAGGCACGCCCACCCCCCTGGGTGCGCCTGGGGGGCTCGTGACTCCCTCGTGGGTCCCCCTGACTTGTTCTCGACGCCATCCGCTCCTATAAATACAGAAACCTCTAGAAATAAACCTAGATCGGGAGTTCCGCCGCCGCAAGCCTATGTAGCCACCAAAAACCAATCGGGGGCCCGTTCCGGCACCCTGCCGGAGGGGGAATCCATCTCCGGTGGCCATCTTCATCACCCCGGCGATCTCCATGACGAGGAGGGAGTAATTCACCCTCGGGGTTGAGGGTATGTACCAGTAGCTATGTGTTTGATTTCTCTCTCTCTCTCTCGTGTTCTTGAGATGTCATGATCTCGATGTACCGCGGGCTTTGCTACTATAGTTGGATCCTATGATGTTTTCCCCCCTCTCCCTTCTTGTAATGAATTGAGTTTCCCCTTTGAAGTTATCTTATTGGATTGATTCTTTAAGAACACTTGATGTATGTATTGCATGTGTCTATCTGTGGTGACAATGGGATGTTCATGTGAGTACTTGATGTATGTTTTGGTGATCAACTTGCGGGTTTCGTGACATCTGGAACCTATGCATATGGGTTGGCACACGTTTTGACTCTCCGGTAGAAACTTTGGGGCACTCTTTGAAGTTCTATGTGTTGGTTGAATAGATGATTCTGAGATTGTGTGATGCATATCGTATAATCATGCCCACGGATACTTGACGTGATAATGGAGTATCTAGGTGACATTGGGGTCTTGGTTGATGTGTGTCTTAAGGTGTTATTCTAGTACGAACTCTAGGATAAATTGAACGGAAAGAATAGCTTCGTGTTATTTTACTACGGACTCTTGAATAGAACGATCAGAAAGTATAGCTTTGTGGTGGTTTCGTACCCGACAAAAATCTCTTCGTTTGTTCTCCGCTATTAGTGACTTTGGAGTGACACTTTGTTGCATGTTGAGGGCTAGTCATATGATCCAATTATGTTATCATTGTTGAGAGAACTTCACTAGTGAAAGTATGAACCCTAGGCCTTGTTTCCACGCATTGCAATACCGTTCGTGCTCACTTTTATTATTAATTACCTTGCTGTTTTTATAATTTCAGATTACAAATACCTATATCTACTATCCATATTGCACTTGTATCACCATCTCTTCGCCATACTAGTGCACCTATACAACTTACCATTGTATTGGGTGTGTTGGGGACACAAGAGACTCATTGTTATTTGGTTGCAGGGTTGCTTGAGAGAGACCATCTTCATCCTACGTCTCCCGCGGATGGATAAACCTTAGGTCACCTACTTGAGGGAAAATTGCTACTGTCCTACAAACCTCTGCACTTGGAGGCCCAACAACGTCTACAAGGGGAAGGTTGTGTAGTAGACATCAAATAACATCGAGTACGTGAAAATCGAATGTGTGTAGTAACACTCACTTGAAGTTGTAAGGAAATAATATTTTCATTTTGGTACTGGAAAACCTTAACCCTTGTACCAAGTTATTCTCTGTCTCGCGGGGATTCGTTGCGAGACTTTGGTGATGAACGAAATATGGGTCAATGAACCCAATGTCATAGATTTGTCCTCTTTTACATTTGAGAATCTTCATTGTGTAAAATTAATATAGTTAAATTGTTCTATATATGGGCATATATCGTGTACAGGAAAAATATGGCGTACAGTATATATATGGGCATACCTCCGTGCACTGCCTAAACAATTGTCAATGTTTGCCATTAAAAAAATTTCATATTTTTTTAATTTGTTTTGATTTTCTTGGATTTTACTATTCATGCTTACATCATATGAGCTTAAATTGAGATGGGGACTTTTCAGCACGTTTGTCATAAATTTAAATGACATGCAGATATAGGTGATGTTTTTCCAAACATTTTGATATCTTATTTCATTTTTTATGAGTTAGTATGAATTTGTTATGAAATTTTGATAATGATGATGATGGTATAAATGACGAGACTACTTTATGTGTATGATACGACGAGAATAATGCATGTTTATTATGATACGATGAAACTATAGTTCAGAGCAGGCACAAATACGTAGAGGGGCATAAAGACGACGGAAATTAAACATTAAAAGCAGGAATATTAGCAGTAGCGCTTTATATATTCCAGCGCTACTCCTAGCGTAGATACCAGTAGCGCTTTAAATCCAGTGCTACTAATAACAGGTTAGTTGTAGCGCGTTAGCAGTAGCGCTGCCTCCAGCGCTACTAGTAACTGAAAAACCAGCGCTACTAATAGGCTTTCTCCTATTAGTGGCTCGGTTTGGACGAAGAGTTTATACAGGAAGATCTTCAATCCCGGATGGTTATACAAACCGGGTCTTGAGGTGAACTTCTAGTCCCGGTTGATAATACCAACCGGGACTAAAGGAGCTCGCAGGGGCTTAGCGTGGCGCAACTCTGCCATGACCCCTTTAATACTGGTTGGTCGCACCGAACAGGACTAGAGGTTACCCTATCCCCGTGGCGCAACTCTGCCATGACCCTTTTAATACTGGTTGGTTGCACCAAACAGCACTAGAGGTTACCCTATCCCCGTGAGCTCCTAGCCGTTGAAACCGGGACTAATGCTAACATTAGTCCCGATTTCAAACACGACCGAGACTAAAGCTGCGGATGAAATGTCTGTTTTCTACTAATAGAGTCCTTCATAGACCAAGCTGCACCACACAATTGGCACCAACTCATTAGGGGCCACCGCCACAACGTAGAGACTCGCGTGCATTTTCATGAAGGGCTTGGTCCTCGTGTTGATTTGAATCTCTAGAGTTAACTCAGAAACGTTTGTCACGATACGATCTCGTTTGAAAGCAATTCCTTGGTTCCCTAAAAAAAAAAGGTTATTCCAAAGAATCAATAGCGTGATGTGTGAAATGCCAAAGAATCAACAGGAGAATGCGTGATGTGTGGGATCCGCCGGCTGGTTTCCATTACATGCATGATTGACACTGTTTCCTTATATAAATAATTCCATTCCTTTCTTGGCTTTCAAAACATAAGAATGCATGTGGCGCCAGAAATTTTAGTTGTTCCCGCCAGGAAATATATCGCGTACAGTATATATATGGGCATACCTCGGTGCATTCCTAAGCAACCATCACGGTAACCAGCCCAAGTCATCCATCCGTATCCATATGGAGGTGATAGACGTCGACTCACGCAGCGGCGGCGACACGCATATCTACGTCAACTCTGACGAAGAGGAAAATGCGGTCTACGCTGATGACGCCACGTCCGTGGCTGCGGTGGGCAACCCCAGCGGCACATCGGACACCATCATTGAAGGCGCCGGCGAGTCTAATGGAGATGATGACGCTGGAGGCTACTCCGACGGCGACGACAACTACACTGAAGACCGCAACGACAATGTCTCTTCGGCCTTCGCAAGTAAGTCGCAGCGAGGCCCTTATAGCTATTGGCATGAAAGAGACATATGCAGGCTCGTTAAGACAGATGGGCTCCTCAGCCGCGGCTTGAACGACATAATCATACCGTCGTCGATGCTCTATGTTGAGTTCGTGAAGGATTACCAGCCGATCTACCGTGGCAACTTGGACTCAAAAACAATCTCAGAAAAGAGGTACAAGTTGAAGAAGAAATTCTTCGACTACTGCAAGTCGGAGGCCGGCCTGAACCCGGGTCAAGAAGGTCCGGTATACGCCTGCTGCAGAGAGGCATGGCCACACATCGTCGAGAAGGCCCGCGCTGATGTTGCTAATGAGTAGATCACGGACAAGTACAATCCAGCCTTTTTCTTTTATTTCACCAATAAACAAGTGTAGTTTTCTTTCCCATTTCTTCCATCGTCAATGATACTCTGTATCCGATCTGTTTTTTCAATTCCTTTTGTCAGTTTATTTTCTTTTCCTTGATTTATATGAGATTGTTCTGATGTATATGCCATGGAGAGTCTGTATCATGCATACACTAGAACAAGAATTATCTGCAGTACTTATACTTTTGAGATATCATAGCAGTCCACAATTTTATTTCATTTTCTTTTGTTTTGTTTTGTGGCGGCAGATGTATATGTGCCATACGCTCCTCTTCATCCTGTGCTTGTATTGCATCCATGACACTTCCATGTATAACTTGGCGATGAATTTGTCAGCCTTCACATCCGCCTCAGCATCCTTGCCGCCCCCACCGTGGAGACACTCACCTTCATCGTCAACTGCTTGAGTAATCGTAGTAGTAATCGTAGTAGTACATGCAGCAAAGCTAACAAGCAAGCAAGCTAGCAGCTTGATGGATTTTGCATGCAAGTACACACGTATAATTTTGCATGCAGCAATGCTAGATCAAATCTCCTTTACACATACATGCAAGCTAGCTATATTAGCAATCAAGCAGGCAAGTTGCTGGATCGCGCACGTACAAGCGACCTGAGCTAACTTTGAACTGTATCCCTTAGCTCTCTCAACGAGAGCCGCGTAACTTGGCGTACGACACGAATGAAACTGATTTTTGCGATGTGTTTAATTTGCATCTTTTCGAGGCTTTTTCATACGTATATATAGGATACACACTCATCATGCTTAACACGCTGTCGGACTCGGCAACCAACTCGACATGACCTAACCTCAGTCGAGTTTGGTTTGGAATCGTGAACTAGCTTAGACACGGAAAAACGTAAACATGCGCTAGCGTTTCCTATACGGATTTAACCTGGTTAACTACAACATTTATCTTCTTAACCTAGTTGTTTAGTCTTTATCGTTTGCATTTCGAATTTCTTCCTCATCTTGCTGAACTTTTGTCTACCGAGGGATTTGGTGAAAATATCGGCAAACTGGTCCTTCGTATTCACGTGCTGAACCTCGATCATCCCTTCATCAATGCACATCCGGATGTGGTGGAACCGGATATCTATGTGCTTGCTCCTTTCGTGATGAACCGGATTTTTGCACACGGAGATTGCAGCTTGGTTGTCAATCTTTAATGACACCTCCCGCTTTGCAAGAATAGCTAGAAGTCTTCTCAGCCATACTAGTTGACAAGTCCCCGTGCTTGCCGCTGGGTGTTGGGGAACGTTGCATGGGAAACAAAAAAATTCTTATGCACACGAAGACCTATCATGGTGATGTCCATCTACAAGAGGAGATTTGGATCTATGTACCCTTCTAGGTCGCACAGCAGGAAGCGTTAAGAAACACGGTTGATTTAGTGGAACGTCCTCATGTCCCTCGATCCGCCCCGCGAACCGTCCCACGAAACGTCTCGCGATCCATCCCACGATCCGCTCCGATCTAGTGCCGAACGGACGGCACCTCCGCGTTCAGCATACGTACAGCTCGACGATGATCTCGGCCTTCTTGATCCAGCAAGCAAGACGGAGAGGTAGATGAATTCTCCGGCAGCGTGACGGCGATCTGGTGGTGGTGAAGGATCTACTCCTGCAGGGCTCCGCCTGAGCTCCGTAGAAATACGATCTAGAGGCAAAACTATGGTGTCTAATCTGAGTTGCACGTGGCAAAGTTCTCTCAAATCAGCCCTAAATCACCAGTATATATAGGAGGGAGGGGGAGGGACTTGCCTTGAGGGCCAAGCCCTCAAGGTGCGCCAGCCAAGAGCAGGAGTAGGACTCGTACTCCAATCTTACTCAAAATAGGATTGGAAAGTGGAGTCCTTCCCTTCCTTCCCAGCTTTTTTTTTCTATCTTTCGTTTTCTCTCTATGGCGCATAGGCCTTATTGGGTTGTCCCACCTGCCCACTAAGGGCTGGTGCGCCACCCATAAGTCCTTTGGGCTTCCCCCGGGGGGGGGGGTTGCACTCTGATAACCCACAAGTATCGGGGGTCGTAACAGTTTTCGAGGGTAGAGTATTCAACCCAAATTTATTGCTTCGACGGGGGAAGCGAAAGAATATTCTCAAGTATTAGCAGCTGAGTTTGTCAATTTCGACCACACCTGAAAGATTAGTATCTGCAAGCAAAGTATTAGTAGCAAAGTGGAATGATAGCAACGGTGCGAGAAACAAGTCTGTTGAGGGCAGACTATTCCTAACTTGTTTTATCAATGGCGCCGGTAAAGTGTTGCAGAAAGTAACAGCAGTAGTGACAGCAATAGCAAGTAACAGCAGCAGCAGCACAGCAACAGTAACAACAGTAGTGACATCAGTAGCAGCAGAGCAACAGTAACAGCTGTAGTGACTGTAGTGGCAGCAGCAGTAGTAACAGCAGAGTAACATCAGTAGCGACAGCAGTAGCAGCAAAGTAACATAGCGTGGACCGGTAGGAAAAGACTCGTAGGCAGTGGATCGGTGATGGATGAGTATACCGGATGTGATTCATCATGTAACAGCTATAACACAGAGAGATAAGTAACTAGCTCCCGTTTATCAATCTAATGTAGGCATGTATTCCGTATGTAGTCATACGTGCTTAGGGAAAAGAACTTGCATGACATCTATTGTCCATCCCTCCCGTGGCAGCGGGGTCCTAATGGAAACTACGGGATATTAAGGTTCTCCTTTTAATAAAGACCGGACCAAGGCATTAAAACGTGGTGAATACATGAACTCCTTATACTATGGTCATCTCCGGGAGTGGTTCCGGCTATTGTCACTCCGGGGTTGCCGGGTCATAACACATAGTAGGTGACTACAACTTGCAAGATAGGATCTCAAACACACATATATTGGCGACAACATAATAGGTTCAGATATGAAATCATGGCACTCGGGCCCTAGTGACAAGCATTAAGCATAGCCAAGTAGTAGCAACATCAATCTAGAACATAGTGGATACTAGGGATCAATCCCCGTCAAAACTGACTCGATTACATGATAGATCTCATCCAACTCATCACCCTCCAGCAAGCCTACGATGAGATTATTCACGAACGGTGAAGAGCATCATGGAATTGTCGATGGAGGAAGGTTGATGATGACGATGGCGACAATTTCCCCTCTCCGGAGCCCGAAACAGACTCCCAATCTGCCCTTCAGATGAAGAACAGGAGGTGGCGGCGCCACCGTATGGTAAAACGCGATGAATCCTTCTCTCTGATTTTTTTCCGGGCGAGACGGAATAAATAGAGCTGAGTTTGGAGGCGGTGGTGCCACGTGGGCCCCACAAGCCCTCACGGCGCGACCTGGGGTGTGGCCGCGGCCCAGGGGCTTGTGGCCCACTGGCACACACCCCCCGGTGGATCTTTGCGCAGGTATTTTTCATTAATTCCAGAAAAATTCTCCGTAAATTTTCAGGACATTCCAAAAACTTTTATTTCTGCACAAAAATAACACCATGCAATTCTGCTGAAAACAACGTTAGTCCAGGTTAGTTCCATTCAAATCATGCAAATTAGAGTCCAAAACAAGGGCAAAAGAGTTCGGAAAAGTAGATACTGTTGGAAATATGCCCTAGAGGCAATAATAATATGGTTATTATCATATTTCCTTGTTCATGGTAATCTTCTATTGTTCATGCTATATTTGTATTAACAGGAAACAGTAATACTTGTGTGAATGAATAGATTACAATGTGTCCCTAGCAAGCCTCTAGTTGGCTAGCTCGTTAGTCAATAGATGATCATGGTTTCCTGATCATGGGCATTAGATGTCATTGATAACGGGATGACATCATTGGGAGAACGATGTGATGGACAAGACCCAATCCTAAGCATAGCACTAGATCGTATTGTTCGTATGCTAAAGCTTTTCTAATGTCAAGTATCTTTTCCTTCGACCGTGAGATTGTGCAACTCCCGGATACCGTAGGAGTGCTTTGGGTGTATCAAACGTCACAACGTAACTGGGTGACTATAAAGGTGCACTACCGGTACCTCCGAAAGTGTCTGTTGGGTTGGCACGAATCGAGATCGGGATTTGTCACTCCGTGTGACGGAGACGTATCTCTGGGCCCACTCGGTAGAACATCATCATGAGCTCAATGTGACTAAGGAGTTAATCACACGATGACGTGCTACGGAAGGAGTAAAGAGACTTACCGGTAACGAGATTGAACAAGGTATAGGTATACCGACGATCGAATCTCGGGCAAGTTCTATACCGACAGACAAAGGGAATCGTATACGGGATTGATTGAATCCTTGACATCGTGGTTCATCCGATGAGATCATCGTGGAGCAAGTGGGAGCCACCATGGGTATCCAGACCCCGCTGATGGTTATTGGCCAGAGAGGTGTCTCGGTCATGTCTCACTCTCTCCCGAACCCGTAGGGTCTACACACTTAAGGTTCGATGACGCTAGGGTTATAGGGAATTGTTATACGAGGTTACCGAAAGTTGCTCGGAGTCCCGGATGAGATCCCGGACGTCACGAGGAGCTCCGGAATGGTCCGGAGGTAAAGATTGATATATAAGACGGATGGTTTTGGACACCGGAAGTGTTTCGGGCGTCACCGGTAATGTACCGGGACCGCCGGGACCACCGGAGGTGGCCCCGGGGGACCACCGAAGGGGGGCAACGACCCCGGGAGTCTATATGGGCTAAGTGGGGAAGGGAACCAGCCCCTATGTGGGCTGGTGCGCCCCCCACCCAGCCCATACGCACCAGAGAAGGGGGGAGGGGGGAAACCCTAGGCGCAGATGAGGCCCAAGGCCCACCTAGGGTGCGCCCCCCCCTTTCCCTGCCCTGGCCGCCGCCCCCTCCCATCTGGGGGCTGCCGCACCACCTAGGGGGGGAACCCTAGGGGTGGCGCACCCCCTCCCCCTCCTCCTATAAATATAGAGGGGATTTGGCCATTGGAGAACACACTTTGCCCTCTCCCTCGGCTCAACCCTGCTCTTCTTCCTCCTCCTCTCTACCGGTGCTTGGCGAAGCCCTGCCGGGAGACCTCGTCTCTCCATGGACACCACACCGATGTGTTGCTGGAGTTCTTCCCCAACCTCTCCCTCCTCCTTGCTGGATCAAGGCGCGGGAGACGTCACCGGGCTGCACGTGTGTTGAACGCGGAGGTGCCGTTGTTTGGCACTAGATCGGAATCACTGCGAGTACGACTCCATCAACCGCGTTCTAGCAACGCTTCCGCTTAGAGATCTTCAAAGGTATGAAGATGCTCTTACCCCTCTCTCGTTGCTGGTATCTCCATAGGAAGATCTGAATATGCGTAGGAAAATTTTGAATTTATGCTACGTTACCCAACAGTGGCATCCGAGCCAGGTTTTCTATGCGTAGATTCTATGCACGAGTAGAACACAAAAGTTGTGGGCGATGATTTGTCAATTTGCTTGCCGCTACTAGGCTTATTCTTTTCCGGCGGCATTGTGGGATGAAGCGGCCCGGACCGACTTTACACGTACACTTACGTGAGACTGGTTCCACCGACAGACATGCACATCGTGGACAAAGGTGGCTAGCGGGTGTCTGTCTCTCCTACTCTAGTCGGATTGGATGTGATGAAAAGGGTCCTTATGAAGGGTACATAGCTTTGGCATATCATCGTTGTGGCTGTCACGTAGGTAAGAAGGCGTTCTTGCTAGAAACCCAAATCAGCCACGTAAAACTTGCAACAACAATTAGAGGACGTCTAACTTGTTTTTGCAGGGTTTGACATGTGATGTGATATGGCCAAAGTTGTGATGTTGCATGTATGATGTATGAGATGATCATGTTACTGTAATAGGTTTCACGACTTGCATTTCGATGAGTATGACAACCGGCAGGAGCCATAGGAGTTGTCTTAATTTATTGTATGAGATGCAACGCCATGTGCTTACTACTTTTACTTCATTGCTAACGGTTAGCTATAGTAGTAGTGATAGTAGTAGTTGGCGTGACGACTTCACGAACACACGATGATGGAGATCATGATGATGGAGATCATGGTGTCACGCCGGTGACGATGATGATCATGCAATGCCTGAAGATGGAGATCGAAAGAGCAAAGATGATAATGGCCATATCATGTCACTATATGATTGCATTGTGATGTTTATCATGTTTTACATCTTATTGCTTAAAATGACGGTAGCATAATAAGATGATCCCTCTTAAAATTTCGAGAACGTATTCCCCTAAGTGTGCACCGTTGGGAAGGTTCGTTGTCTCGAAGCACCACGTGATGATTGGGTGTGATAGATTCTAACGTTCGCATACAACGGGTGTAAGCCAGATTTACACACGCGAAACACCTAGGTTGACTCGACGAGCTTAGCATGTACAGACATGACCTCGAATACAAGAGACCGAAAGGTCGAACATGAGTCGTATGGTTGAATACGATCAGCATGGAGTTGCTCACCATGGTGACTAGTCCGTCTCACGTGATGATCGGACACGGGTTAGTAAACATGGATCATGTATCACTTAGATGACTAGAGGGATGTCGATTTAAGTGGGAGTTCATACTTAATTTGATTAAATGAACTTAATTGTCATGAACTTAGTCTAAAAGTTGTCTTTATAAATATTGTAGATGTCCAACGTCAACCTCAATTTCAACGCATTCCTAGAGAAAAACAAGCTGAAAGATGATGGTAGCAACTATGCGGACTAGGTTCGCAACTTGAAGCTCATCCTTGAAGCAGCTAAAAAGGCTTATGTCCTTGATGCGCCGCTAGGTGACCCTCCCGCTCCCGCAGCAGCCCAGGACATTCTGAACGTGTGGCAAACGCGGAGTCATGACTACTCTCTGGTCAGGTGTGGCATGTTATACAGTTTAGAAATGGGGCTCCAAAGGAGTTTTGAGCAACACGGGGCATATGAGATGTTCCAGGAGCTGAAGCTAGTTTTTCAAGCTCATGCCCGTGTCGAGAGATATGAAGTCTCCGACAAGTTCTTCAGCTGTAAGATGGAGGAGAACAGTTCTGTTAGTGAGCACATACTCAAAATGTCTGGGTTACACGGTCGTCTGACTTCACTTGGAGTCGAACTTCCGGATGATGCTATCATTGACAGAATCCACCAGTCTCTCCCACCAAGCTACAAAGGCTTTGTGCTTAATTACAACATGCAAGGGATGGAGAAGACCATTCTCGAGTTGTACTCGATGCTCAAGTCTGCAGAAGTAGAAATCAAGAAAGAGCATCAAGTGTTGATGGTCAACAAGACCACTAGTTTCAAGAAAGGCAGGGGTAAGAAGAACTTCAAGAAATACGGCAAAGATGTTGCCGCACCAGGTAAGCCAGATGCTGGGAAGAAGAAAAAGAATGGACCCAAGCCTGAGACTGAGTGCTTCTATTGCAAGGGAAAGGGTCACTCGAAGCGGAACTGCCCCAAATATTTAGCTGACAAGAAGGCCGGCAACGTTAAAGGTATATGTGATATACATGTTATTGATGTGTACCTTACCAGCGCTCGTAGTAGCTCCTGGGTATTTGATACCGGTGTTGTTGCTCACATTTGCAACTCAAAGCAGGAACTGCGGAATAAGCGGAGACTGGCCAGGGACGAGGTGACGATGCGCGTCGGGAATGGTTAAAAGGTCGATGTGATCACCGTCGGCACGCTACCTCTACATCTACCATCAGGATTAGTTTTAAACCTTAATAATTGTTATTTAGTACCAGCTTTAAGCATGAACATTGTATCAGGGTCTTGCTTAATGCGAGACGGCTACTCATTTA
Source organism: Hordeum vulgare subsp. vulgare (assembly GCF_904849725.1). Taxonomy (NCBI): domain Eukaryota; kingdom Viridiplantae; phylum Streptophyta; class Magnoliopsida; order Poales; family Poaceae; genus Hordeum; species Hordeum vulgare. The sequence goes on along the minus strand of NC_058523.1, from coordinate 78,910,430 downwards.
AGTCAGAGAATAATGGTTGTTCTATTTATATGAGTGATATGTTTTATGGTCATGCTCCGCTGGTGAATGGTTTATTCTTGATGAATCTCGATCGTGATGTTACACATATTCATAGTGTGAGTACCAAAAGATGCAAAGTTGATAATGATAGTCCCACATACTTGTGGCACTGCCGCCTTGGTCATATCGGCGTTAAGCGCATGAAGAAGCTCCATACTGATGGACTATTAGAGTCTCTTGACTTTGAATCATTTGACACATGCGAACCGTGCCTCATGGGCAAGATGACTAAGACTCCATTCTCAGGAATAATGGAGAGAGCAACCGACTTATTGGAAATAATACATACTGATGTGTGTGGTCCAATGAACGTTGAAGCTCACGGTGGTTATCGTTATGTTCTCACTCTCACCGATGATTTGAGTAGGTATGGGTATATCTACTTGATGAAGCACAAATATGAGACATTTGAAAAGTTCAAGGAATTTCAGAGTGAGGTTGAGAATCAACGTGACAGAAAAATTAAATGTCTACGATCTGATCGTGGAGGAGAATATTTGAGTCTCGAGTTTGGCACACACCTAAGGAAGTGTGGAATCGTTTCACAACTGACGCCGCCTGGCACACCACAGCGCAACGGAGTGTCTGAACATCCTAATCGCACTTTATTAGATATGGTACGGTCTATGATGTCTCTCACCGACTTACCGCTATCATTTTGGGGATACGCATTAGAAACTGCAGCATTCACTTTAAATAGGGCACCTTCTAAATCCGTTGAGACGACACCGTATGAACTATGGTTTGGCAAGAAACCTAAGTTGTCGTTTCTTAAAGTTTGGGGCTGCGATGCTTATGTGAAGAAACTTCAACCAGAAAAGCTCGAACCCAAAGTGGAGAAATGTGTATTCATAGGATACCCTAAGGAAACTATTGGGTGTACCTTCTATCTTAGATCCGAAGGTAAAACGTTTGTTGCCAAGAACGGATCCTTTCTAGAGAAAGAGTTTCTCTCGAAAGAAGTAAGTGGGAGGAAGGTAGAACTTGATGAGGTAATTACACCCCCTCTCGAACAGGAAAGTAGCGCAGCGTGGGAAGTTATTCCTGTGGCGCCTACACCGACTGAAGAGGAAGTTAATGATGATGATCATGATGCTTCGGATCAAGTTACTACTAAACCGCGAAGGTCCACAAGGGCACGCTACACACCAGAGTGGTATGGCAACCCTGTGATGGAAATCATGTTGTTAGACAACGGTGAACCTTCGAACTATGAAGAAGCGATGGCGGGCCCGGATTCCAACAAATGGCTTGAGGCCATGAAATCAGAGATAGGATCCATGTATGAGAATAAAGTATGGACTTTGGTGGACTTGCCCGATGACCGGCGAGCCATAGAAAATAAATGGATCTTCAAGAAGAAGACTGATGCAAACGGTAATGTAACCGTTTACAAAGCTCGACTTGTCGCAAAGGGTTTTCAACAAATTCAAGGAGTTGACTACGAAGAGACTTTCTCTCCCGTAGCGAAGCTGAAATCAGTTCGAATCATGTTAGCAATTGCCGCCTTTTATGATTATGAAATTTGGCAAATGGACGTCAAAACAGCGTTCCTTAACGGGAACCTTAAGGAAGAGTTGTATATGATGCAACCAGAAGGTTTTGTCGACCCTAAGGGTGCTAACAAAGTGTGCAAGCTCCAGCGCTCCATCTATGGGCTGGTGCAAGCATCTCGGAGTTGGAACATTCGCTTTAATGAGGTGATTAAAGCATTTGGGTTCATACAGGTTTACGGAGAAGTCTGTCTGTACAAGAAAGTGAGTGGGAGCTCTGTAGCTTTCCTCATACTATATGTGGATGACATATTATTGATGAGGAATAACATAGAGATGTTGGAGAGCATAAAGGCCTATTTGAACAAGAGTTTTTCAATGAAGGACCTCGGAGAAGCTGCATACATATTAGGCATCAAGATCTATAGAGATAGATCGAGACGCCTCGTAGGTCTTTCGCAAAGTACATACCTTGACAAGATATTGAAGAAGTTCAATATGGAAAACTCAAAGAAAGGGTTCTTGCCAGTTTTGCAAGGTATGAGACTGAGTAAGACTCAGTCGCCGACCACAACAGCAGATAGAGAGGAGATGAGTTCTGTCCCCTACGCTTCAGCCGTGGGCTCTCTAATGTATGCCATGCTGTGTACCAGACCTGATATAAACCTTTCCATAAGTTTGGTAGGGAGGTACCAAAGTAATCCCGGTACGGAACACTAGACAACGGTCAAGAATATCCTTAAGTACCTGAAAAGGACTAAGGAAATGTTTCTCGTTTATGGAGGTAACGAAGAGCTCGTCATAAAGGGTTACGTCGACGCTAGCTTCAACACAGATCCGGATGACTCTAAGTCACAGACCAGATACATATATGTGTTGAATGGTGGGGCAGTGAGCTGGTGCAGCAGCAAGCAAGAAGTCGTGGCAGCATCTACATGTGAAGCGGAGTACATAGCTGCTTCAGAAGCGGCTCATGAAGGAATTTGGATGAAGGAGCTAATCACCGACCTTGGAGTGGTTCCAAGCGTGTCGGGTCCTATGACACTCTTCTGTGATAACACTGGAGCCATGGCCATAGCCAAGGAGCCCAGGTTTCACCGGAAGACGAAGCACATCAAGCGCCACTACAACTCCATCCAGGACCATGTCCAGAGTGGAGTGATAGATATTTGTAAAGTACACACGGATCTGAATATTGCAGACCCGTTGACTAAACCTCTTCCACGAGCAAAACATGATCAACACCATAATGCTATGGGTGTTCGATACATCACAATGTAACTAGATTATTGACTCTAGTGCAAGTGGAAGACTGTTGGAAATATGCCCTAGAGGCAATAGTAATATGGTTATTATCATATTTCCTTGTTCATGGTAATCGTCTATTCTTCATGCTATAATTGTATTAACAGGAAACAGTAATACATGTGTGAATGAATAGATTACAATGTGTCCCTAGAAAGCCTCTAGTTGGCTAGCTTGTTAGTCTATAGATGATCATGGTTTCCTGATCATGGGCATTAGATGTCATTGATAACGGGATCACATCATTGGGAGAATGATGTGATGGACAAGACCCAATCCTAAGCATAGCACTAGATCGTATTGTTCGTATGCTAAAGCTTTTCTAATGTCAAGTATCTTTTCCTTCGACCGTGAGATTGTGCAACTCCCGGATACCGTAGGAGTGCTTTGGGTATATCAAACGTCACAACGTAACTGGGTGACTATAAATGTGCACTACGGGCACCTCCGAAAGTGTCTGTTGGGTTGGCACGAATCGAGATCGTGATTTGTAACTCCGTGTGACGGAGAGGTATCTCTGGGCCCACTCGGTAGAACATCATCATGAGATCAATGCGACTAAGGAGTTAATCACACGATGACGTGCTACAGAACGAGTAAAGAGACTTACCGGTAACGAGATTGAAAAAGGTATAGGTATACCGACGATCGAATATCGGGCAAGTTCTATACCGACAGACAAAGGGACTCGTATACGGGATTGATTGAATCCTTGACATCGTGGTTCATCCGATGAGATCATCGTGGAGCAAGTGGGAGCCACGATGGGTATCCAGACCCCGCTGATGGTTAATGGCCAGAGAGGTGTCTCGGTCATGTCTGTCTGTCTCCCGAACCCGTAGGGTCTACACACTTAAGGTTCGATGACGCTAGGATTATAGGGAATTGTTATACGAGGTTACCGAAAGTTGTTCGGAGTCCCGGATGAGATCCTGGACGTCACGAGGAGCTCCGGAATGGTCCGGAGGTAAAGATTGATATATAGGACAGATGGTTTTGGACACCGGAAGTGTTTCGGGCGTCACCGGTAATGTACCGGGGACCACCGAAGGGGGGCAACGACCCCGGGAGGCTAGATGGGCTAAGTGGGGAAGGTAACCAGCCCCTAGGTGGGCTGGTACGCCCCGCACCCAGCCCATACGCACCAGAGAAGGGGGGAGGGGGAAATCCTAGGCGCAGATGAGGCCCAAGGCCCACCTAGGGTGCCCCCCCCCCCGTTTCCCTGCCCTGGCCGCCGCCCCCTCCCATCTGGTGGCTGCCGCACCACCTTGTGGGGGAACCCTAGGGGTGGCGCACCCCCTCCCCCTCCTCCTATAAATATATAGGGGTTTTGGCCATTGGAGAACACACTTTGCCCTCTCCCTCGGCGCAGCCCTGCTCTTCTTCCTCCTCCACTCTGCCGGTGCTTGGCGAAGCCCTGCCGGGAGACCTCGTCTCTCCATCGACACCACGCCGTCGTGTTGCTGGAGTTCTTCCCCAACCTCTCCCTCCTCCTTGCTGGATCAAGGCGCGGGAGACGTCATCGGGCTGCACGTGTGTTGAACGCGGAGGTGCCGTTGTTCGGCACTAGATCGGAATCACTGCGAGTACGACTCCATCAACCGCGTTCTAGCAATGCTTCCGCTTAGCGATCTTCAAAGGTATGAGGATGCTCTTACCCCTCTCTCGTTGCTGGTCTCTCCATAGGAAGATCTGAATATGCATAGGAAAATTTTGAATTTATGCTACGTTACCCACCAGATACGGCGGAGACGTATCAACTCCTCCAAGCATAAAGCCTTGCTTGTCCTCAAGGAATTCAGTTGACAAACTGAAAGAGACAAACATAAATTTTGACAAACTCTATTTGATCTTGTTGTTGCAACTATGTCTAACTCACAACCAGAATTTCAGCAAGATCACAAGCAAACCACATAAGCAAATGTCATCTAGGTCTCATGGTAAACTCAAATCAATGGCATAATCAACTAGCGAGCAAATAATAATGAGTCTCAAATGTCAACACTTCAATCAAAACAACATGAAGCAGTACGAACGGATGGTGTCTCGCTAGCTCTTTCTGAGACCGCAAAACATAAAAGCAGAGCACCTTCAAAGACCAAGGGCTGACTAAACATTGTAACTCATGGCAATGAAGATCCAGTCACAGTTATACTCAACACAGTTAAAAGCAAAGCATAAAAACGATAGAGGTGCTCTCTAATTGGTGCTTTTGTAATAGGAGGATGACTCAACAGGAACATAAATAGACAGGCCCTTCGCAGAGGGAAGCATTGATTTGCAGAGGTGCGAGAGCTCAAGCTTTGAAAACAGAGACAATAATTTTGGGTGGCATGCTTTCATTGTCAACGCAATGACTAAGAGTTCTCAACATCTTCCACGTTACACATTCTATAGGCGGTTCCCAAATAGAAAAGTGAAGTTTTGACTTCCCCACCACCAATCAATCACACTCCACGGCTAGCCGAATCCTCGGGTACCGTCCATACCAACATCAATCCTGGGGGAGTTTTGTTTATAATTTCTTTTTGATTTGAGCATGTCACTGGGAATTCCAATTACCGGCCCCTTTCTCGTGAATGATAATGAATAAACACATATCGAGGATAGCACGCCTAGCATGGAAGAGATCAATAGACCCCTATCACCACATGAGTGGTTCGGGCAAGCAAAACAGATTATTTCTTGAAGGTTTAGAGAGTGGCACATGCAAATTTACTTGGAACGGCAGGTAGATACCGCATATAGGTAGGTATGGTGGACTCATATGGAACAACTTTGGGTTTATTTGGAGTGGATGCACAAGCAGTATTCCCGCTTAGTACAAGTGAAGGCTAGCAAAAGACTGGGAAGCGACCAACTAGAGAGCGACAATAGTCATCAAAATGCATTGAGATTAACCATCATTGAGTGCAATCAAGAGTAGGACATAAATCACCATGAACATGAATATAATAGAGGCTATGTTGATTTTGTTTCAACTACATGCGTGAACATGCGCCAAGTCAAGCCACTTGAATCATTCAAAGGATGATACCATCCTATCATACTACAACACAATCATCTCAAAATTCATGTGGGCATTCAATACAAACCATTATAAGCTCCTAGCTAAGTAAGCATGGCATAAGCAACTATAGTCTCTAAGTTTTCATTGCAAACATGTTTCTCTCACAACAAAGCTGAATCAGGCATGATGAGCTAGTCATATTTACAAAAACAAAATAGATCGAGTTCATACCAGCTTTTCCAGGCTCAGTCACTTGATCATATATCGTCATTATTGCCTTTCACTTGCACGACCGAACGATGTGAACAATAATAAGCGTGCTCGTGCATTGGACTATGCTGGAATCTGCAGGCAAACACAAAGGAGAAGACAAAGTAATATGGCTCTATGAAAGCTAAACAGGTATGCATGCAAGAGCCACTAAACATTGTAACCAATATCTTCTACCTTGACCCAAAGAAAAAGAAAACTATTTACACGGGAAAGCTCCCAACAAGCAAAAGAAGACAAAAAAATATTTTGGGGTTATCTCAAACTAGACAGACACACGAAAAGAAAATGAGAAAAAGAAAATAAAACTAGCATGGATGCTACAGTGGCAAAGTGTGAACACCGACGAACAAAGCGAAAGCATAAGCAAGAATGTAAAGTCGATGAGAACACGTACTCCCCCAAGCTTAGGCTTTTGGCCTAAGTTGGTCTACTCCCAAGGAGGGAAGTAAGCAGCTCGGGGATACTCCGGAGTGGACTGAGGATGCCACTGCTGTGTGAGCTCCTCGGGCTCCCACTGATAAACTGGCGTCTGGTACTCGACTGGTGGCTCGGGCATGAGCACCTGTGGTTGGGCTAAGCCCCAATATGCGTAGATGTCCGAGGGCATAATAATGTACCTGCCTGCATGAATATTGAACAAAGAAGGAGTAGGCAAAGTAATAGTCTCATGAGTACCCTGACTAAATACCAGGTTATAAATCATCATTCTACTTATATCTTTATCAAGAAACTCATGGCGAACCATGCTATCATAATCTAGATATCTCTCGGGAAGAAGAACCTCTTCTTCGTCCTCCAGTCTAATAGGTATCTCAAAGTGTGTGGCAAGACGGGTAGCATAGAGACCTCCATAGGCAACACCTTTAGAACGGTTAAGGTTCAACCGTTGAGCTACTATAGCGACCAAGCTATAAGTTTTATCGTTATAAAGTGCTTTGCGCAAGACCGGAAGGTCTGGGGAACTAAGTGACCAAGCTTTCCCACGGCCAATCAAAAAATTTCCCACAAAAAGTGAGAAGTACCGAAGCACGGGAAAATGTATGCTAGCAGCTCTAGCGCAAGACACTCCTCTCTCCTCTCCTACAACAATTGTACCGATGAAAGCTTCCAAGTCCCGTGGACGAGGTTCATGAATATCCCCAACGTAAGGTAATTTGCAGACATAGCAAAAATCTTGGAGTGACATGCGCTGGGGGATATCATAAATTTTGAACTCAACCATAGGAGGATTCTTCCTCGGATGGAAGTTAACGCTTTGTACGAAGATATTAGTGAGGAGGACGTATTGCGGACACTTATCTTCAACGAAGGCGGTCAGGCCTGCCTTTTCCACCAAGTGATAAAAGTCCTCATAAATTCCAGCGGCGCGTAAAAACACGTCGCTTGGCCACTAGCAAGCTCGAATTTCTGCGACTCGAGGAACCAGATACTTGGGCTTCTTCTCACTTCCATCATCCTTGGGGTCACGGCTTGAAGAGCCTCTTAAGAACCTCCTCATCTTTTCCCTTTTCTATCTCTGAAAATTTCTGAAATTTTTAGTGATTCTAAGGAAAAGTGAATAAGGCCCAACGAAACTCGTAGCAACTACTCCAACAAGTGCCTAGAGGCCATATTACGCCTCAAAACTACTTGGGACCAGCTAAAATTAGCATGCAAAGCTCAAGAACATGGTCACCAAGGCAGCAAAAATACGCGGAGTATAAGGCACTAGAGCAAAAACTAATTGGACTAATGGAGGAGTCACTTACCAAGGAGTAATTTCCCCAAAACAGTTTGGATAATGGTGATTTGAGCAAAGTGATCGAAAATCCCAGCAAGAGGCGCAAGAACACGGGTTGAGCTGCAAAACGATTTTTTCTGGAGGTAGGAGAAGGAGATAAGAGCAAGAATGTGTGGAGGGGATCCCTGTGGGCCCCACAAGCCTGGGTGGCGCCGCCAGGGGGGTGCACGCGCCCCTAGGGCTTGTGGCCCCCAGACAACCTCTTTGTCTCAGATTTTTTCAAAAATTCCAGAAAAAATCATACTTGATTTTCACGACGTTCGGAGAACTTTTATTTTCGGGGTACTTGTCCACCGTACGCTAAAACAGACAACTGGGAAAACTAAACTAAACCTATCATTTTTCTTCTAAGCAACCAAAGATGAAAGCTTGGAACAGAGGTTTGTGACTCCTCGATTCACCCATCTCATGGTCATCGAAAGAAATCCGTCAGTGAGGTTGATCAAGCCTCTTTGACAAACCTTTCCGAATCGCAAAAGAGAAAGGAGAATTTTCGAATAGTCACTAGGTCACCTCAATGGGGATGTGTATTTCTCCAACAAGCAAATCATACTTCATCTTGACACGAGGAATAGGGCATTCAAATCTCCCAATAAGTATCGATGAAGTTTTTTCGATAGCATTAATGCAATGTACACGATATTGTTTCTTCGGAAAGTGCACCGTATGCTCATTACCGTTGACATGGAAAGTGACATTGCCTTTGTTGCAATCTATACAGCCCCTGCAGTGTTTAAAAAGGGTCTTCCGAGGATGACTGCCATGGCATCGTCCTCTCGAATATCCAAGATAACAAAGTCTGTTAAGATAGTGACATTAGCAACCACAACAGGCAGATCCTCGCAAATGCCGATAGGGAAAGCAGTTGATTTGTTAGCCATTTGTAGAGAGATTTCAGTGGGTTTCAACTTATCTATTTCAAGTCTACGATAAAGAGAGAGAGAGGCATAACACTAACCCCGGATCCAAGGTCGCATAAAGCAGTTCTCACGTAGTTTCCTTTAATGGAGCAAAGTATAGTGGGCACATCGGGATCACCTAGTTTCTTAGGATTTCCACCCTTGAAGGTATAGTTAGCAAGCATGGTGGAAATCTCAACCTCAGGTATCCTCCTCTTATTAGTCACAATATCCTTCATGTACTTAGCATGTGGAGACATTTTGAGCATATCTGTCAAACGCATTTGCAGAAAGACAGGTTTTATCATTTCAACGAATCGCTCAAAATCCTCATCATCTTTTTTCTTGGATGGTTTGGGAGGAAAAGGCATGGGTTTCTGATCCCATGGTTCCCTTTCTTTACCATGCTTCCTAGCAGTGAAGTCATTCTTATCGTATCTCCTATTCTTAGGCTATGGATTATCAAGATCATCAGGTTCAATCTCCACATCCTTTTCATTGCTTGGTTGAGCATCAACATGAACATCACTATTGATATTATCATTAGGCTCATGTTCATCACCAGATTGTGTTTCAGCATCAGAGGCAGAGGCATCGTTTGGACTCTCAGGTGTAGCAGCAATAGGGTTGCTAGCGTGCAGATTCCTATCATCTTTCTTCTTCTTTCTAGGATGACTAGGTGCGTCAGTGCTAACTCCTTGAGAATCTTGTTCAATTCTCTTCGGATGACCCTCAGGATACAAAGGCTCCTGGGTCATCGTACCGCCTCTAGTGACGACTCTGACAGAATTTCATTCAACTCATTGAGCAAGTCATTTTGAGCCTTAAGTACTTGTTCTTCCTGAGTAGTAACCATAGAGGCATGTTTACTCAGAACCTTAAGATCATTGACATTTCTGTCAACACAAGCACTTAAATGACTAAGCATACGAGCATTCTGTTCCAATTGTCTGCTAACATAATCATTGAAACTCTGTTGTTTGGCAACAAAGTTATCAAATTCATCCAGGCATAAGCTAGCAGGTTTATCAAAAGGAATATCACTCTCATCAAACCTACGCAGAGAATTTACTTCTACTACCTCTATCAGGTTATCAAGACCATGGATCTCTTTGATAGGTGGCAGATTTTTGACATATTTAGATTTAATGCCTTTCTCTCGCATAGATTTCTTGGCTTCTTGCATATCTTCTGGACTGAGGAATAGAATACCTCTTTTCTTCGGAGTTGGCTTAGGAGGTGGTTCGGGAATAGTCCAACCATTCTCATTGCACAAGATGTTATTCAGTAGAATCTCAGCTTGTTCTACAATCCGTTCCCTAAAAACACAACCAGCACAACTATCTAGGTGGTCTTTGGAAGCATCGGTAAGTCCATTATAGAAGATGTCAAGTATTTCATTCTTCTCAAGGGGGTGATCATGCAAAGCATTCAGTAGCTGGATGAGCCTCCCCCAAGCTTGTGGGAGACTCTCTTCTTCAACTTGAGAAAAGTTGTATATTTCCTGCAAGGCAGCTTGCTTCTTATGGGCAGGGAAATATTTTTCAGAGAAGTAGTAGACCATATCCTGGGGGGGACGCACACAACCAGGAGCAAGAGAAGTGAACCAAGTCTTAGCATCATCCTTCAGCGAGAAAGGAAGCAGCTTGAGGATGTAGTAGTGGCGGATCTTTTCCTCACTAGTGAATAGAGTGGCTATATCATGCAGTTTGGTAAGATGGGCTACAACCGTTTCAGACTCATAACCGTGAAAAGGATCATATTCGACCAGAGTGATTAACCCAGGGTAGACAGAGAATTTATAATCCTTATCGGTCACAAAGATAGGCGAAGTAGCAAACTTTTGGTCGTATTTCATCCTAGCGTTCAGAGATTTTTCTTTCCACTTGAGCTATGCTTACACGCAAGAAAATTCTCGGCTATCTCTCCCTCCAGAACATAGCGTTCAGGCATAACATACAATTCAGGCATAGTAGCAGGTTCTACTTCAATAGCATCAGAAGTTTCAGAAGTATCATCACATCTAGCAGCAACTCTAGCAAGTTGTGGATCAAGGAAAACACCTAGTGGCAAAGCAGTATCTAGCATCGCATCATCAGGCATAGTATCAAGTATAGCATCATGAGGCATAGTCTCAAGCATAACATCATCAGGCATAGTATCAAGCATAGCATCATCATAAGCATCATGGGTAGCAGAAGTAGCATCATCAAGCACAATAGTATCAAGCACATGCGACATATCAAGATTTCTAGCAGGAGGCAAAGTCGCAAACTTACTCATAAATGAAGGTGAATCAAGTGTAGAGCTAGATGGCAGTTCCTTCCCTGCCCTCATAGTGGAAGGCAAGATTTCAGTTCTTGGATCTTTCGGATTCCTCATAGTGACCAGCAGACGTCAATCCCAACTGACTCAAAGAATATAGCTGTGCTTCCCCGGCAACGGCGCCAGAATTTATTGGTTGGACACGGGAAGCGAAAGAATATTCTCAAGTATTAGCAGCTGAGTTTGTCAATTTCAACCACACCTGAAAGATTAGTGTCTGCAAGCAAAGTATCAGTAGCAAGTAACAGCAGTAGTGACAGCAGTAGCAAGTAACAGCAGTAGCAGCAGAGCAACAGTAACAACAGTAGTGACAGCCGTAGCAAGTAACAGCAATAGCCGCAGAGCAAGAGTAACAACAGTAGTGACAGCAGTAGCAGCAGCAGTAGTAACAGCAGAGTAACAACAGTAGCGACAACAGTAGCAGCAAAGTAACATAGCAAGGACCGGTAGTAAAAGACTCATAGGTAGTGGATCGGTGATGGATGAGTATACCGGATGTGATTCATCATATAACAGCTCTAACACGGAGAGATAAGTAACTAGCACTACTGGAATTGAGAATTTTGCCGTCTGCCTTGCCTTTGCCGTCTGCTGACGCATGGCAAACGTACTCTTTTCTGTCAGTTGGCACAGTGCTGACGGCAAAGAGGTTGCTGATGGCAAAGGTTTTATTTGCCGTCGGCCACCTCTTTGTCGTCTGCTGCCGGACGGCAAAGGAGCCCTATGCGGACAGCAAAGGGTGGGCAGACGGCAAAGCCCCCCAACGGCCGATACCCCACCCCCACACACCCCGCCCCTTTGCCATTCGCCACCCTCCCTTTGCATACGGCAAAGGGGACATGGCCCTAACGGCTTGGGCGCCTCCCCTAACGGCTCCCACCTCCACCCACGCCCTGCCCGCCTACCCCCCCTCTCTCTCTGTCTCGCGCGCGCACGCGCTGTCGTCTGCCCACCCGCCGCCGCGGTAGCTCCCCTCCCCAGCCACCTGCGCAGCCGCCCTCCCGAGCGCCGCCCCCCTCCCACCTCCCTCCCAACCGCCGCCCCCTCCCACCTCCTTCCCGACCGCCGCCCCCCTCCCACCTACCTCCCGACCGCCGCGCCCCCTCCTACATCTCTCCCGGCCGTCGCGGCCCCCTCCCACCTCCCTCCCGGTGCCCCCCATCCTACCTCCCTCCTGACCGCCGCCCCCTCCCGTCTCCCTCCCATTCGTCGCCGGCCCTCCCACCTCCTTCCCGGTCGCCGCCCCAGCCACACCTCCCCTGTGCCGGCGACCCCGATGCCCTCCCCTCCGGTTAGTGTTTTTCTTTTTTCTTTTGTTTTTGTTCCTGTTGTTTCTTCTTCTTTTTTGCTAGAAAGTCCGAATAATAAAAAGAAACAGTAGTAAAAGTAGAAGAAGAATATGTAGTTTAGTGCTAGGTTTAGTTTTTTTTTCTTCTATTTTTTATGTTAAATTAGATAGTTAGTTTATTAGGTAGAAAAAGTAGATAGAAAAGAAAAAATAGATAAAAAAACTTAGAAGAAAATAAGAGAATAATAAACTAGAAGAAAAAAGGAGAAGAAGAAGAAGAAGAAGAAGAAGAATAAAGAGGAGAGGAGGAGAAAGATAAAAGAAAGAAGAAGAAGAGGAGGAGGAGGAGGAGGAGAAAAAAGACGAATAATAATAATAATAAGATGATCAAGAAGAAGAAGAAAAAGAGGAGAGAGGAGAAGAAGAAAGAAGAGGACCCTGAGCCCCGACCCGCGTCCCCCGACCACCGGCGCCCGACGCCACCAACCCCCGACCCTCGACCCCTACCTCCGACGCCACTGACACCCGACTCCCGACCCTCAACACCCGACACCACTGACCCCCGACACCCGACGCTCGCCCCCGACGCCCGATGCCACCAACCCTCGACGCCCGACGCCACCAACCCCCGACCCTCGACCCCCGACCCCCGACGCCAATGACACCCGACTCCCGACCCCCGACCCCCGACGCCTGACACCACTGACCCCCGACCCCCAACTCCCGACGCCCGACACCACTGACCCCCGACCCCCGACCTCCAACCCCCTACTCCCGACCCCGACCCCCGACGCCACTGACCCTCGACCCCCGACCCCCTACCCCCAACCCCCGACGCCACTAACCCCCAACCCCGGGCCGCCGACACCTCTTTGGTCTCTTGTTGATCGAAAAGACCCCAACCCCCGACAGTAGTGACCCTCGACCCCCGATGACACTGACCCCCGACCATGGACGAATTTAACCCGACTCCCGACCACCGACACCTGACATCACCGACCTTCGACGACACGGACTCCTGACACCACTAAGCCCCGACCCCCGACACCTCTTCTGCCTTCTGTTGAACGAGAAGGTGCTTTTCGGCCTTCTAGAGGCACACGGGGTCATAATTTTGTAAATTATGAGTTAGGTCACATATTTTCCGATTATGTTAATTATAGAAACATCGTATTTGTGTTGATCGTGTGAATTTCAATGCGCAGTTGTTCAACGACCTCCACGTGCGTTGGACGAGCTCCGCCCTTGCGTTTGTTGGTGAGCACAAATGACTTCTCCTCCTACCCCCTTAATTTGCTCTGTCCCGATCTTCGTGCCGATGAAACTTGCTAGCTATAGGTTTCTTCAATCATGAGTATGCGTGACCAGTATGCGTCTCCCGTTCGAAAGGGCGACATCTACAAATATGCATTTCTTTGCATATTTATAACCGCCATCCTTTCGACTTGTCCAACATTATCCATGGACAGCCCGAGTATGTGTAGATTGGGTTCATTTTCCCGTATGCTGTGCTCCGGATCCGATGCGGAATTTCGATAGTGCCTCCACTGTTGTTCTCCGGGTACACATCCTCTCTGCTTATTGCCGAGATGTGTATCAGGAGAACAGCGGGGAGGTGCTGCCGAAATTCTGCGTCGCATCTGGATGAGAGCATGGGAAAACAAACCCAGTCGGGTGGGATTAGGACCTATCTTTACCTATTAGCGTGTAGGTTGCATGGACGTAATAAAACTGACAAACTTGATTAGCGTATGAATATAGATGATGAATTATATATTTATTTATTGTGCCCCCATAGGTAGCTAGGCAACATGAGTGATCGTGCTTGGATGTACACTGGTCACCCTAGTCAGAAAGACATGACCCATGTATGGTTAACAAAAACCAAGGGGTTTGTGAGAGTCGCATTTGCAAATGGCCAACATAAAACATGGTGCCCCTGTCCCAACTGCGACAACTGGAAAAAGCAGACAGAGTTTGAAATGGGTAAACACCTGCAGAAGTGGGGTTTTACGCCTAATTATACGGTGTGGACTTTTCATGGTGAGTCTGACCAATGTGCCAGAGCTGAGGTGATTCGTCGTCGCACCGACGAGCATGGTACCTAGATTGAAGACATGGTCCAAGACTTTGATGATGCTCGTGATTCGGACGATGAGATGGAGGAATCTGCAAAGGCCTTCTATGAAATGTTGGAGTCTTCAAAACATCCTCTCCACGAGCAGACTGAGCTTTGTCAGTTGGATGCCATCACGCAAGTAATGGCTCTGAAGGCTCAATTCAACCTAGGCAGAGAATGCTACGACGCGATGATGACGATATTTGGATGCATTCTACCCAAAGGCCATGTACTGCCTGCAAACCTGTACCAGTCAGAGAAAATCCTCCGTGTACTTAAGATGGCCTATGAGAAGATACATGCCTGTGAGAATGGATGTGCCTTATTTAGGCTTGAGTATGCGGCCTTGAACTATTGCCCCATTTGCAATTCTTCTAGGTATATTGTGGTAGACAACGGCATGGGTGAGAAGAATCAGACCAAAATCCCCATTGGTTTTCTTCTTCTTCTCCTCTCCTTCTCCTTCTCCCCCTCCTCCTCCTCCTCCTTCTTTTACTTCTTCTTCTCTTTCTCTTCTTCTACGTAGCTTAGACTCATCCAAGAATGGCTAAATTGGCTAATTATCCATCTAAATGACATAATTAGCTTAGTTAGCTCCAAAATGACCTATTTAATAAAAAATGACCTATACTTAGCTAATTATCCTCGAAATGACATAATTAGATCCAAAAAGGTATTCTTACCCAATTTAGCCTGAAGAAGGGGACAAGACGAGAAGAAAGAGGAAAAATGAAAGGAAGGAAGAAGAAGAAGAGGAGAAGAAGAAGAAGGAGAGGGAGGCGGATAAGAAGAAGGAGAAGGAGGAGAAGAAGGAGAAGGAGCTCCTCCTTCTCCTTCTTCTTCCTTCTTCTTCCTCTTTCTCCTTCTCCTTCTTCTTTTCTTCTTCTTCTCCTCTCCTTCTCCTTCTCCCCCTCCTCCTCCTCCTCCTCCTTCTTTTACTTCTTCTTCTCTTTCTCTTCTTCTACGTAGCTTAGACGCATCCAAGAATGGCTAAATTGGCTAATTATCCATCTAAATGACATAATTAGCTTAGTTAGCTCCAAAATGACCTATTTAGTAAAAAATGACCTATACTTAGCTAATTATCCTCGAAATGACATAATTAGCTCCAAAAAGGCATTCTTAGCCAATTTAGCCCGAAGAAGGGGACAAGAGGAGAAGAAAGAGGAAAAATGAAAGGAAGGAAGAAGAAGAAGAGGAGAAGAAGAAGAAGGAGAGGGAGGAGGATAAGAAGAAGGAGAAGGAGGAGAAGAAGGAGAAGGAGCTCCTCCTTCTCCTTCTTCTTCCTTCTTCTTCCTCCTTCTCCTTCTCCTTCTTCTTTTCTTCTTCTTCTCCTCTCCTCCTTCTCCTCCTCCTCCTCCTCCTCCTTCTTTTACTTCTTATTCTCTTTCTCTTCTTCTACATAGCTTAGACTCATCCAAGAAAGGCTAAATTGGCTAATTATCCATCTAAATGACATAATTAGCTTAGTTAGCTCCAAAATGACCTATTTAATAAAAAATGACCTATACTTAGCTAATTATCCTCGAAATGACATAATTAGCTCCAAAAAGGCATTCTTAGCCAATTTAGCCCGAAGAAGGGGACAAGAGGAGAAGAAAGAGGAAAAATGAAAGGAAGGAAGAAGAAGAAGAGGAGAAGAAGAAGAAGGAGACGGAGGAGGATAAGAAGAAGGAGAAGGAGGAGAAGAAGGAGAAGGAGCTCCTCCTTCTCCTTCTTCTTCCTTCTTCTTCCTCCTTCTCCTTCTCCTTCTTCTTTTCTTCTTCTTGTCCTCTCCTTCTCCTTCTCCTCCTCCTCCTCCTCCTCCTCCTTCTTTTACTTCTTCTTCTCTTTCTCTTCTTCAACGTAGCTTAGACTCATCCAAGAAAGGCTAAATTGGCTAATTATCCATCTAAATGACATAATTAGCTTAGTTAGCTCCAAAATGACCTATTTAATAAAAAATGACCTATACTTAGCTAATTATCCTCGAAATGACATAATTAGATCCAAAAAGGCATTCTTACCCAATTTAGCCCGAAGAAGGGGTCAAGACGAGAAGAAAGAGGAAAAATGAAAGGAAGGAAGAAGAAGAAGAGGAGAAGAAGAAGAAGGAGAGGGAGGAGGATAAGAAGAAGGAGAATAAGGAGGAGAAGAAGGAGAAGGAGCTCCTCCTTCTCCTTCTGCTTCCTCCTACTTCCTCCTTCTCCTTCTCCGTCTTCTTTTCTTCTTCTTCTCCTCTTTTTTCTCCTTCTCCTCCTCCTCCTCCTTCTTTTACTTCTTCTTCTCTTTCTCTTCTTCTACGTAGCTTATACTCATCCAAGAAAGGCTAAATTGGCTAATTATCCATATAAACGACATAATTAGCTTAGTTAGCTCCAAAATGACCTATTTAATAAAACATGACCTGTACTTCGCTAATTATCCTCGAAATAACATAATTAGCTCCCAAAAGGCATTCTTAGCCAATTTAGCCAAAGAAGGGGACAAGACGAGAACAAAGAGGAAAAATGAAAGGAAGGAAGAAGAAGAAGAGGAGAAGAAGAAGAAGGAGAGGGAGGAGGATAAGAAGAAGGAGAAGAAGGAGGAGAAGAAGGAGAAGGAGCTCCTCCTTCTCCGTCTTCTTCCTCCTTCTTCCCCCTTCTCCTTCTCCTTCTTCTTTTCTTCTTCTTCTCCTCTTCCTTCTCCTTCTCCTCCTCCTCCTCCTCCTCCTTCTTCTTTTACTTCTTCTTCTCTTTCTCTTCTTCTACGTAGCTTAGACTCTTCAAAGAAAGCCTAAATTGGTTAATTATCCATCTAAATGACATAATTAGCTTAGTTAGCTCCAAAATGACCTATTTAATGAAACACGACCTGTACTTAGCTAATTATCCTCGAAATGACATAATTAGCTCCAAAAAGGCATTCTTAGCCAATTTAGCCCGAAGAAGGGGACAAGATGAGAAGAAAGAGGAAAAATGAAAGGAAGGAAGAAGAAGAGGAGAAGAAGAAGAATGAGAGGGAGGAGGATAAGAAGAAGGAGAAGAAGGAGGAGAAGAAGGGGAAGGAGCTCCTCCTTCTCCTTCTTCTTCCTCCTTCTTCCTCCTTCTCCTTCTCCTTCTTCTTTTCTTCTTCTCCTCCTCCTCGTCCTCCTCGTCCTCCTTCTTTTACTTCTTCTTCTCTTTCTCTTCTTCTACGTAGCTTAGACTCATCCAAGAAAGGCTAAATTGGCCAATTATCCTACGTAATGACATAATTAGCTTAGTTAGCTCTTAAATGGTCTATTTAATAAAACATGACCTATAGTTAGCTAAGTTCTCTCCTAAATGACATAAGAAGGGGAAGGAGCTCCTCCTTCTCCTTCTCCTTCTCCTCCTCCTCCTCCTCCTCCTCCTCCTGCTCCTCCTCCTCCTTCTTTTACTTCTTCTTCTCTTTCTCTTCTTCTACGTAGCTTAGACTCATCCAAGAAAGGCTAAATTGGCTAATTATCCATCTAAATGACATAATTAGCTTAGTTAGCTCCAAAATGACCTATTTAATAAAAAATGACCTATACTTAGCTAATTATCCTCGAAATGACATAATTAGCTCCAAAAAGGCATTCTTAGCCAATTTAGCCCGAAGAAGGGGACAAGAGGAGAAGAAAGAGGAAAAATGAAAGGAAGGAAGAAGAAGAAGAGGAGAAGAAGAAGAAGGAGAGGGAGGAGGATAAGAAGAAGGAGAAGGAGGAGAAGAAGGAGCAGGAGCTCCTCCTTCTCCTTCTTCTTCCTTCTTCTTCCTCCTTCTCCTTCTCCTTCTTCTTTTCTTCTTCTTCTCCTCTCCTTCTCCTTCTCGCCCTCCTCCTCCTCCTCCTTCTTTTACTTCTTCTTCTCTTTCTCTTCTTCTACGTAGCTTAGACTCATCCAAGAATGGCTAAATTGGCTAATTATCCATCTAAATGACATAATTAGCTTAGTTAGTTCCAAAATGACCTATTTAATAAAAAATGACCTATACTTAGCTAATTATCCTCGAAATGACATAATTAGATCCAAAAAGGCCTTCTTACCCAATTTAGCCCGAAGAAGGGGACAAGACGAGAAGAAAGAGGAAAAATGAAAGAAGGAAGAAGAAGAAGAGGAGAAGAAGAAGGAGAGGGAGGAGGATAAGAAGAAGGAGAAGGAGGAGAAGAAGGAGAAGGAGCTCCTCCTTCTCCTTCTTCTTCCTTCTTCTTCCTCCTTCTCCTTCTCCTTCTTCTTTTCTTCTTCTTCTCCTCTCCTTCTCCTTCTCCCCCTCCTCCTCCTCCTCCTTCTTTTACTTCTTCTTCTCTTTCTCTTCTTCTACGTGGCTTAGACTCATCCAAGAATGGCTAAATTGGCTAATTATCCATCTAAATGACATAATTAGCTTAGTTAGCTCCAAAATAACCTATTTAATAAAAAATGACCTATACTTAGCTAATTATCCTCGAAATGACATAATTAGCTCCAAAAAGGCATTCTTAGCCAATTTAGCCCGAAGAAGGGGACAAGAGGAGAAGAAAGAGGAAAAATGAAAGGAAGGAAGAAGAAGAAGAGGAGAAGAAGAAGAAGGAGACGGAGGAGGATAAGAAGAAGGAGAAGGAGGAGAAGAAGGAGAAGGAGCTCCTCCTTCTCCTTCTTCTTCCTTCTTCTTCCTCCTTCTCCTTCTCCTTCTTCTTTTCTTCTTCTTGTCCTCTCCTTCTCCTTCTCCTCCTCCTCCTCCTCCTCCTCCTTCTTTTACTTCTTCTTCTCTTTCTCTTCTTCAACGTAGCTTAGACTCATCCAAGAAAGGCTAAATTGGCTAATTATCCATCTAAATGACATAATTAGCTTAGTTAGCTCCAAAATGACCTATTTAATAAAAAATGACCTATACTTAGCTAATTATCCTCGAAATGACATAATTAGATCCAAAAAGGCATTCTTACCCAATTTAGCCCGAAGAAGGGGTCAAGACGAGAAGAAAGAGGAAAAATGAAAGGAAGGAAGAAGAAGAAGAGGAGAAGAAGAAGAAGGAGAGGGAGGAGGATAAGAAGAAGGAGAATAAGGAGGAGAAGAAGGAGAAGGAGCTCCTCCTTCTCCTTCTGCTTCCTCCTACTTCCTCCTTCTCCTTCTCCGTCTTCTTTTCTTCTTCTTCTCCTCTTTTTTCTCCTTCTCCTCCTCCTCCTCCTTCTTTTACTTCTTCTTCTCTTTCTCTTCTTCTACGTAGCTTATACTCATCCAAGAAAGGCTAAATTGGCTAATTATCCATATAAACGACATAATTAGCTTAGTTAGCTCCAAAATGACCTATTTAATAAAACATGACCTGTACTTCGCTAATTATCCTCGAAATGACATAATTAGCTCCCAAAAGGCATTCTTAGCCAATTTAGCCAAAGAAGGGGACAAGACGAGAACAAAGAGGAAAAATGAAAGGAAGGAAGAAGAAGAAGAGGAGAAGAAGAAGAAGGAGAGGGAGGAGGATAAGAAGAAGGAGAAGAAGGAGGAGAAGAAGGAGAAGGAGCTCCTCCTTCTCCGTCTTCTTCCTCCTTCTTCCCCCTTCTCCTTCTCCTTCTTCTTTTCTTCTTCTTCTCCTCTTCCTTCTCCTTCTCCTCCTCCTCCTCCTCCTCCTTCTTCTTTTACTTCTTCTTCTCTTTCTCTTCTTCTACGTAGCTTAGACTCTTCAAAGAAAGCCTAAATTGGTTAATTATCCATCTAAATGACATAATTAGCTTAGTTAGCTCCAAAATGACCTATTTAATGAAACACGACCTGTACTTAGCTAATTATCCTCGAAATGACATAATTAGCTCCAAAAAGGCATTCTTAGCCAATTTAGCCCGAAGAAGGGGACAAGATGAGAAGAAAGAGGAAAAATGAAAGGAAGGAAGAAGAAGAGGAGAAGAAGAAGAATGAGAGGGAGGAGGATAAGAAGAAGGACAAGAAGGAGGAGAAGAAGGGGAAGGAGCTCCTCCTTCTCCTTATTCTTCCTCCTTCTTCCTCCTTCTCCTTCTCCTTCTTCTTTTCTTCTTCTCCTCCTCCTCGTCCTCCTCCTCCTCCTTCTTTTACTTCTTCTTCTCTTTCTCTTCTTCTACGTAGCTTAGACTCATCCAAGAAAGGCTAAATTGGCCAATTATCCTACGTAATGACATAATTAGCTTAGTTAGCTCTTAAATGGTCTATTTAATAAAACATGACCTATAGTTAGCTAAGTTCTCTCCTAAATGACATATGAAGGGGAAGGAGCTCCTCCTTCTCCTTCTCCTTCTCCTCCTCCTCCTCCTCCTCCTCCTCCTGCTCCTCCTCCTCCTTCTTTTACTTCTTCTTCTCTTTCTCTTCTTCTACGTAGCTTAGACTCATCCAAGAAAGGCTAAATTGGCTAATTATCCATCTAAATGACATAATTAGCTTAGTTAGCTCCAAAATGACCTATTTAATAAAAAATGACCTATACTTAGCTAATTATCCTCGAAATGACATAATTAGCTCCAAAAAGGCATTCTTAGCCAATTTAGCCCGAAGAAGGGGACAAGAGGAGAAGAAAGAGGAAAAATGAAAGGAAGGAAGAAGAAGAAGAGGAGAAGAAGAAGAAGGAGAGGGAGGAGGATAAGAAGAAGGAGAAGGAGGAGAAGAAGGAGAAGGAGCTCCTCCTTCTCCTTCTTCTTCCTTCTTCTTCCTCCTTCTCCTTCTCCTTCTTCTTTTCTTCTTCTTCTCCTCTCCTTCTCCTTCTCGCCCTCCTCCTCCTCCTCCTTCTTTTACTTCTTCTTCTCTTTCTCTTCTTCTACGTAGCTTAGACTCATCCAAGAATGGCTAAATTGGCTAATTATCCATCTAAATGACATAATTAGCTTAGTTAGCTCCAAAATGACCTATTTAATAAAAAATGACCTATACATAGCTAATTATCCTCGAAATAACATAATTAGATCCAAAAAGGCCTTCTTACCCAATTTAGCCCGAAGATGGGGACAAGACGAGAAGAAAGAGGAAAAATGAAAGAAGGAAGAAGAAGAAGAGGAGAAGAAGAAGAAGGAGAGGGAGGAGGATAAGAAGAAGCAGAAGGAGGAGAAGAAGGAGAAGGAGCTCCTCCTTCTCCTTCTTCTTCCTTCTTCTTCCTCCTTCTCCTTCTCCTTCTTCTTTTCTTCTTCTTCTCCTCTCCTTCTCCTTCTCCCCCTCCTCCTCCTCCTCCTTCTTTTACTTCTTCTTCTCTTTCTCTTCTTCTACGTGGCTTAGACTCATCCAAGAATGGCTAAATTGGCTAATTATCCATCTAAATGACATAATTACCTTAGTTAGCTCCAAAATAACCTATTTAATAAAAAATGACCTATACTTAGCTAATTATCCTCGAAATGACATAATTAGCTCCAAAAAGGCATTCTTAGCCAATTTAGCCCGAAGAAGGGGACAAGACGAGAAGAAAGAGGAAAAATGAAAGGAAGGAAGAAGAAGAAGAGGAGAAGAAGAAGAAGGAGAGGGAGGAGGATAAGAAGAAGGAGAATCAAGAGGAGAAGAAGGAGAAGGAGCTCCTCCTTCTCCTTCTGCTTCCTCCTACTTCCTCCTTCTCCTTCTCCGTCTTCTTTTCTTCTTCTTCTCCTCTTCTTTCTCCTTCTCCTCCTCCTCCTCCTCCTCCTTCTTTTACTTCTTCTTCTCTTTCTCTTCTTCTACGTAGCTTAGACTCATCCAAGAATGGCTAAATTGGCTAATTATCCATCTAAATTACATTATTAGCTTAGTTAGCTCCAAAATGACCTATTTAATAAAAAATGACCTATACTTAGCTAATTATCCTCGAAATGACATAATTAGCTCCAAAAAGGCATTCTTAGCCAATTTAGGCCGAAGAAGGGGACAAGACGAGAAGAAAGAGGAAAAATGAAAGGAAGGAAGAAGAAGAAGAGGAGAAGAAGAAGAAGGAGGGGGAGGAGGATAAGAAGAAGGAGAATAAGGAGGAGAAGAAGGAGAAGGAGCTCCTCCTTCTCCTTCTGCTTCCTCCTACTTCCTCCTTCTCCTTCTCCGTCTTCTTTTCTTCTTCTTCTCCTCTCCTTTCTCCTTCTCCTCCTCCTCCTCCTCCTCCTCCTCCTTCTTTTACTTCTTATTCTCTTTCTCTTCTTCTACGTAGCTTAGACTCATCCAAGAAAGGCTAAATTGGCTAATTATCCATATAAACGACATAATTAGCTTAGTTAGCTCCAAAATGACCTATTTAATAAAACATGACCTGTACTTAGCTAATTATCCTCGAAATGACATAATTAGCTCCAAAAAGGCATTCTTAGCCAATTTAGCCTGAAGAAGGGGACAAGACGAGAAGAAAGAGGAAAAATGAAAGGAAGGAAGAAGAAGAAGAGGAGAAGAAGAAGAAGGAGAGGGAGGAGGATAAGAAGAAGGAGAAGAAGGAGGAGAAGAAGGAGAAGGCGCTCCTCCTTCTCCTTCTTCTTCCTCCTTCTTCCCCCTTCTCCTTCTCCTTCTTCTTTTCTTATTCTTTTCCTCTTCCTTCTCCTTCTCCTCCTCCTCCTCCTCATCCTTCTTCTTTTACTTCTTCTTCTCTTTCTCCTCTTCTACGTAGCTTAGACTCTTCAAAGAAAGCCTAAATTGGTTAATTATCCATCTAAATGACATAATTAGCTTAGTTAGCTCCAAAATGACCTATTTAATGAAACACGACCTGTACTTAGCTAATTATCCTCGAAATGACATAATTAGCTCCAAAAAGGCATTCTTAGCCAATTTAGCCCGAAGAAGGGGACAAGATGAGAAGAAAGAGGAAAAATGAAAGGAAGGAAGAAGAAGAGGAGAAGAAGAAGAATGAGAGGGAGGAGGATAAGAAGAAGGAGAAGAAGGAGGAGAAGAAGGGGAAGGAGCTCCTCCTTCTCCTTCTTCTTCCTCTTTCTTCCTCCTTCTCCTTCTCCTTCTTCTTTTCTTCTTCTCCTCCTCCTCATCCTCCTCCTCCTCCTTAATTTACTTCTTCTTCTCTTTCTCTTCTTCTACGTAGCTTAGACTCATCCAAGAAAGGCTAAATTGGCTAATTATCCTACGTAGTGACATAATTAGCTTAGTTAGCTCTTAAATGGTCTATTTAATAAAACATGACCTATAGTTAGCTAAGTTCTCTCCTAAATGACATAAGAAGGGGAAGGAGCTTCTCCTTCTCCTTCTCCTTCTCCTCCTCCTTCTCCTCCTCCTCCTCCTCCTCCTTCTTTTACTTCTTCTTCTCTTTCTCTTCTTCTACGTAGCTTAGACTCATCCAAGAAAGGCTAAATTGGCTAATTATCCATCTAAATGACATAATTAGCTTAGTTAGCTCCAAAATGACCTATTTAAAAAAAAATGACCTATACTTAGCTAATTATCCTCGAAATGACATAATTAGCTCCAAAAAGGCATTCTTAGCCAATTTAGCCCGAAGAAGGGGACAAGAGGAGAAGAAAGAGGAAAAATGAAAGGAAGGAAGAAGAAGAAGAGGAGAAGAAGAAGAAGGAGAGGGAGGAGGATAAGAAGAAGGAGAAGGAGGAGAAGAAGGAGAAGGAGCTCCTCCTTCTCCTTCTTCTTCCTTCTTCTTCCTCCTTCTCCTTCTCCTTCTTCTTTTCTTCTTCTTCTCCTCTCCTTCTCCTTCTCCTCCTCCTCCTCCTCCTCCTCCTTCTTTTACTTCTTCTTCTCTTTCTCTTCTTCTACGTAGCTTATACTCATCCAAGAAAGGCTAAATTGGCTAATTATCCATCTAAATGACATAATTAGCTTAGTTAGCTCCAAAATGACCTATTTAATAAAAAATGACCTATACTTAGCTAATTATCCTCGAAATGACATAATTAGCTCCAAAAAGGCATTCTTAGCCAATTTAGCCCGAAGAAGGGGACAAGAGGAGAAGAAAGAGGAAAAATGAAAGGAAGGAAGAAGAAGAAGAGGAGAAGAA
The DNA here is from genome assembly GCF_904849725.1 of Hordeum vulgare subsp. vulgare. Lineage (NCBI taxonomy): Eukaryota > Viridiplantae > Streptophyta > Magnoliopsida > Poales > Poaceae > Hordeum > Hordeum vulgare. Next base: position 78,886,023 of record NC_058523.1, on the reverse strand, counting down.
GAAGAAGGAGAGGGAGGAGGATAAGAAGAAGGAGAAGGAGGAGAAGAAGGAGAAGGAGCTCCTCCTTCTCCTTCTTCTTCCTTCTTCTTCCTCTTCTCCTTCTCCTTCTTCTTCTCCTCTTCTTTCTCCTTCTCCTCCTCCTCCTCCTCCTCCTCCTTCTTTTACTTCTTATTCTCTTTCTCTTCTTCTACGTAGCTTAGACTCATCCAAGAAAGGCTAAATTGGCTAATTATCCATATAAACGACATAATTAGATTAGTTAGCTCCAAAATGACCTATTTAATAAAACATGACCTGTACTTAGCTAATTATCCTCGAAATGACATAATTAGATCCAAAAAGGCATTCTTAGCCAATTTAGCCTGAAGAAGGGGACAAGACGAGAAGAAAGAGGAAAAATGAAAGGAAGGAAGAAGAAGAAGAGGAGAAGAAGAAGAAGGAGAGGGAGGAGGATAAGAAGAAGGAGAAGAAGGAGGAGAAGAAGGAGAAGGAGCTCCTCCTTCTCCTTCTTCTTCCTCCTTCTTCCCCCTTCTCCTTCTCCTTCTTCTTTTCTTATTCTTCTCCTCTTCCTTCTCCTTCTCCTCCTCCTCCTCCTCATCCTTCTTCTTTTACTTCTTCTTCTCTTTCTCCTCTTCTACGTAGCTTAGACTCTTCAAAGAAAGCCTAAATTGGTTAATTATCCATCTAAATGACATAATTAGCTTAGTTAGCTCCAAAATGACCTATTTAATGAAACATGACCTGTACTTAGCTAATTATCCTCGAAATGACATAATTAGCTCCAAAAAGGCATTCTTAGCCAATTTAGCCCGAAGAAGGGGACAAGATGAGAAGAAAGAGGAAAAATGAAAGGAAGGAAGAAGAAGAGGAGAAGAAGAAGAATGAGAGGGAGGAGGATAAGAAGAAGGAGAAGAAGGAGGAGAAGAAGGGGAAGGAGCTCCTCCTTCTCCTTCTTCTTCCTCCTTCTTCCTCCTTCTCCTTCTCCTTCTTCTTTTCCTCTTCTCCTCCTCCTCATCCTCCTCCTCCTCCTTCTTTTACTTCTTCTTCTCTTTCTCTTCTTCTACGTAGCTTAGACTCATCCAAGAAAGGCTAAATTGGCTAATTATCCTACGTAGTGACATAATTAGCTTAGTTAGCTCTTAAATGGTCTATTTAATAAATCATGACCTATAGTTAGCTAAGTTCTCTCCTAAATGACATAAGAAGGGGAAGGAGCTTCTCCTTCTCCTTCTCCTTCTCCTCCTCCTTCTCCTCCTCCTCCTCCTCCTCCTCCTCCTCCTTCTTTTACTTCTTCTTCTCTTTCTCTTCTTCTACGTAGCTTAGACTCATCAAAGAAAGGCTAAATTGGCTAATTATCCATCTAAATGACATAATTAGCTTAGTTAGCTCCAAAATGACCTATTTAAAAAAAATGACCTATACTTAGCTAATTATCCTCGAAATGACATAATTAGCTCCAAAAAGGCATTCTTAGCCAATTTAGCCCGAAGAAGGGGACAAGAGGAGAAGAAAGAGGAAAAATGAAAGGAAGGAAGAAGAAGAAGAGGAGAAGAAGAAGAAGGAGAGGGAGGAGGATAAGAAGAAGGAGAAGGAGGAGAAGAAGGAGAAGGAGGTCCTTCTTCTTCCTTCTTCTTCCTCCTTCTCCTTCTCCTTCTTCTTTTCTTCTTCTTCTCCTCTCCTTCTCCTTCTCCTCCTCCTCCTCCTCCTCCTCCTCCTTCTTTTACTTCTTCTTCTCTTTCTCTTCTTCTACGTAGCTTATACTCATCCAAGAAAGGCTAAATTGGCTAATTATCCATCTAAATGACATAATTAGCTTAGTTAGCTCCAAAATGACCTATTTAATAAAAAATGACCTATACTTAGCTAATTATCCTCGAAATGACATAATTAGCTCCAAAAAGGCATTCTTAGCCAATTTAGCCCGAAGAAGGGGACAAGAGGAGAAGAAAGAGGAAAAATGAAAGGAAGGAAGAAGAAGAAGAGGAGAAGAAGAAGAAGGAGAGGGAGGAGGATAAGAAGAAGGAGAAGGAGGAGAAGAAGGAGAAGGAGCTCCTCCTTCTCCTTCTTCTTCCTTCTTCTTCCTCTTCTCCTTCTCCTTCTTCTTTTCTTCTTCTTCTCCTCTCCTTCTCCTTCTCCCCCTCCTCCTCCTCCTCCTCCTTCTTTTACTTCTTCTTCTCTTTCTGTTCTTCTACGTAGCTTAGACTCATCCAAGAATGGCTAAATTGGCTAATTATCCATCTAAATGACATAATTAGCTTAGTTAGCTCCAAAATGACCTATTTAATAAAAAATGACCTATACTTAGCTAATTATCCTCGAAATGACATAATTAGATCCAAAAAGGCATTCTTACCCAATTTAGCCCGAAGCAGGGGACAAGACGAGAAGAAAGAGGAAAAATGAAAGGAAGGAAGAAGAAGAAGAGGAGAAGAAGAAGAAGGAGGGGGAGGAGGATAAGAAGAAGGAGAATAAGGAGGAGAAGAAGGAGAAGGAGCTCCTCCTTCTCCTTCTGCTTCCTCCTACTTCCTCCTTCTCCTTCTCCGTCTTCTTTTCTTCTTCTTCTCCTCTTCTTTCTCCTTCTCCTCCTCCTCCTCCTCCTCCTCCTCCTTCTTTTACTTCTTATTCTCTTTCTCTTCTTCTACGTAGCTTAGACTCATCCAAGAAAGGCTAAATTGGCTAATTATCCATATAAACGACATAATTAGCTTAGTTAGCTCCAAAATGACCTATTTAATAAAACATGACCTGTACTTAGCTAATTATCCTCGAAATGACATAATTAGCTCCAAAAAGGCATTCTTAGCCAATTTAGCCTGAAGAAGGGGACAAGACGAGAAGAAAGAGGAAAAATGAAAGGAAGGAAGAAGAAGAAGAGGAGAAGAAGAAGAAGGAGAGGGAGGAGGATAAGAAGGAGAAGAAGGAGGAGAAGAAGGAGAAGGAGCTCCTCCTTCTCCTTCTTCTTCCTCCTTCTTCCCCCTTCTCCTTCTCCTTCTTCTTTTCTTATTCTTCTCCTCTTCCTTCTCCTTCTCCTCCTCCTCCTCCTCATCCTTCTTCTTTTACTTCTTCTTCTCTTTCTCCTCTTCTACGTAGCTTAGACTCTTCAAAGAAAGCCTAAATTGGTTAATTATCCATCTAAATGACATAATTAGCTTAGTTAGCTCCAAAATGACCTATTTAATGAAACATGACCTGTACTTAGCTAATTATCCTCGAAATGACATAATTAGCTCCAAAAAGGCATTCTTAGCCAATTTAGCCCGAAGAAGGGGACAAGATGAGAAGAAAGAGGAAAAATGAAAGGAAGGAAGAAGAAGAGGAGAAGAAGAAGAATGAGAGGGAGGAGGATAAGAAGAAGGAGAAGAAGGAGGAGAAGAAGGGGAAGGAGCTCCTCCTTCTCCTTCTTCTTCCTCCTTCTTCCTCCTTCTCCTTCTCCTTCTTCTTTTCCTCTTCTCCTCCTCCTCATCCTCCTCCTCCTCCTTCTTTTACTTCTTCTTCGCTTTCTCTTCTTCTACGTAGCTTAGACTCATCCAAGAAAGGCTAAATTGGCTAATTATCCTACGTAGTGACATAATTAGCTTAGTTAGCTCTTAAATGGTCTATTTAATAAAACATGACCTATAGTTAGCTAAGTTCTCTCCTAAATGACATAAGAAGGGGAAGGAGCTTCTCCTTCTCGTCCTCCTCCTCCTCCTCCTTCTTTTACTTCTTCTTCTCTTTCTCTTCTTCTACGTAGCTTAGACTCATCCAAGAAAGCCTAAATTGGCTAATTATCCATCTAAATGACATAATTAGCTTAGTTAGCTCCAAAATGACCTATTTAAAAAAAAATGACCTATACTTAGCTAATTATCCTCGAAATGACATAATTAGCTCCAAAAAGGCATTCTTAGCCAATTTAGCCCGAAGAAGGGGACAAGAGGAGAAGAAAGAGGAAAAATGAAAGGAAGGAAGAAGAAGAAGAGGAGAAGAAGAAGAAGGAGAGGGAGGAGGATAAGAAGAAGGAGAAGGAGGAGAAGAAGGAGAAGGAGCTCCTCCTTCTCCTTCTTCTTCCTTCTTCTTCCTCCTTCTCCTTCTCCTTCTTCTTTTCTTCTTCTTCTCCTCTCCTTCTCCTTCTCCTCCTCCTCCTCCTCCTCCTCCTCCTTCTTTTACTTCTTCTTCTCTTTCTCTTCTTCTACGTAGCTTATACTCATCTAAGAAAGGCTAAATTGGCTAATTATCCATCTAAATGACATAATTAGCTTAGTTAGCTCCAAAATGACCTATTTAATAAAAAATGACCTATACTTAGCTAATTATCCTCGAAATGACATAATTAGCTCCAAAAAGGCATTCTTAGCCAATTTAGCCCGAAGAAGGGGACAAGAGGAGAAGAAAGAGGAAAAATGAAAGGAAGGAAGAAGAAGAAGAGGAGAAGAAGAAGAAGGAGAGGGAGGAGGATAAGAAGAAGGAGAAGGAGGAGAAGAAGGAGAAGGAGGTCCTTCTTCTTCCTTCTTCTTCCTCCTTCTCCTTCTCCTTCTTCTTTTCTTCTTCTTCTCCTCTCCTTCTCCTTCTCCTCCTCCTCCTCCTCCTCCTCCTTCTTTTACTTCTTCTTCTCTTTCTCTTCTTCTACGTAGCTTATACTCATCCAAGAAAGGCTAAATTGGCTAATTGTCCATCTAAATGACATAATTAGCTTAGTTAGCTCCAAAATGACCTATTTAATAAAAAATGACCTATACTTAGCTAATTATCCTCGAAATGACATAATTAGATCCAAAAAGGCATTCTTAGCCAATTTAGCCCGAAGAAGGGGACAAGAGGAGAAGAAAGAGGAAAAATGAAAGGAAGGAAGAAGAAGAAGAGGAGAAGAAGAAGAAGGAGAGGGAGGAGGATAAGAAGAAGGAGAAGGAGGAGAAGAAGGAGAAGGAGCTCCTCCTTCTCCTTCTTCTTCCTTCTTCTTCCTCTTCTCCTTCTCCTTCTTCTTTTCTTCTTCTTCTCCTCTCCTTCTCCTTCTCCCCCTCCTCCTCCTCCTCCTCCTTCTTTTACTTCTTCTTCTCTTTCTGTTCTTCTACGTAGCTTAGACTCATCCAAGAATGGCTAAATTGGCTAATTATCCATCTAAATGACATAATTAGCTTAGTTAGCTCCAAAATGACCTATTTAATAAAAAATGACCTATACTTAGCTAATTATCCTCGAAATGACATAATTAGATCCAAAAAGGCATTCTTACCCAATTTAGCCCGAAGCAGGGGACAAGACGAGAAGAAAGAGGAAAAATGAAAGGAAGGAAGAAGAAGAAGAGGAGAAGAAGAAGAAGGAGGGGGAGGAGGATAAGAAGAAGGAGAATAAGGAGGAGAAGAAGGAGAAGGAGCTCCTCCTTCTCCTTCTGCTTCCTCCTACTTCCTCCTTCTCCTTCTCCGTCTTCTTTTCTTCTTCTTCTCCTCTTCTTTCTCCTTCTCCTCCTCCTCCTCCTCCTCCTCCTCCTTCTTTTACTTCTTATTCTCTTTCTCTTCTTCTACATAGCTTAGACTCATCCAAGAAAGGCTAAATTGGCTAATTATCCATATAAACGACATAATTAGCTTAGTTAGCTCCAAAATGACCTATTTAATAAAACATGACCTGTACTTAGCTAATTATCCTCGAAATGACATAATTAGCTCCAAAAAGGCATTCTTAGCCAATTTAGCCTGAAGAAGGGGACAAGACGAGAAGAAAGAGGAAAAATGAAAGGAAGGAAGAAGAAGAAGAGGAGAAGAAGAAGAAGGAGAGGGAGGAGGATAAGAAGAAGGAGAAGAAGGAGGAGAAGATGGAGAAGGAGCTCCTCCTTCTCCTTCTTCTTCCTCCTTCTTCCCCCTTCTCCTTCTCCTTGTTCTTTTCTTATTCTTCTCCTCTTCCTTCTCCTTCTCCTCCTCCTCCTCCTCATCCTTCTTCTTTTACTTCTTCTTCTCTTTCTCCTCTTCTACGTAGCTTAGACTCTTCAAAGAAAGCCTAAATTGGTTAATTATCCATCTAAATGACATAATTAGCTTAGTTAGCTCCAAAATGACCTATTTAATGAAACATGACCTGTACTTAGCTAATTATCCTCGAAATGACATAATTAGCTCCAAAAAGGCATTCTTAGCCAATTTAGCCCGAAGAAGGGGACAAGATGAGAAGAAAGAGGAAAAATGAAAGGAAGGAAGAAGAAGAGGAGAAGAAGAAGAATGAGAGGGAGGAGGATAAGAAGAAGGAGAAGAAGGAGGAGAAGAAGGGGAAGGAGCTCCTCCTTCTCCTTCTTCTTCCTCCTTCTTCCTCCTTCTCCTTCTCCTTCTTCTTTTCCTCTTCTCCTCCTCCTCATCCTCCTCCTCCTCCTTCTTTTACTTCTTCTTCTCTTTCTCTTCTTCTACGTAGCTTAGACTCATCCAAGAAAGGCTAAATTGGCTAATTATCCTATGTAGTGACATAATTAGCTTAGTTAGCTCTTAAATGGTCTATTTAATAAAACATGACCTATAGTTAGCTAAGTTCTCTCCTAAATGACATAAGAAGGGGAAGGAGCTTCTCCTTCTCCTCCTCCTCCTCCTCCTCCTTCTTTTACTTCTTCTTCTCTTTCTCTTCTTCTACGTAGCTTAGACTCATCCAAGAAAGGCTAAATTGGCTAATTATCCATCTAAATGACATAATTAGCTTAGTTAGCTCCAAAATGAACTATTTAAAAAAAAATGACCTATACTTAGCTAATTATCCTCGAAATGACATAATTAGCTCCAAAAAGGCATTCTTAGCCAATTTAGCCCGAAGAAGGGGACAAGAGGAGAAGAAAGAGGAAAAATGAAAGGAAGGAAGAAGAAGAAGGAGAGGGAGGAGGATAAGAAGAAGGAGAAGGAGGAGAAGAAGGAGAAGGAGCTCCTCCTTCTCCTTCTTCTTCCTTCTTCTTCCTCCTTCTCCTTCTCCTTCTTCTTTTCTTCTTCTTCTCCTCTCCTTCTCCTTCTCCTCCTCCTCCTCCTCCTCCTCCTCCTTCTTTTACTTCTTCTTCTCTTTCTCTTCTTCTACGTAGCTTATACTCATCTAAGAAAGGCTAAATTGGCTAATTATCCATCTAAATGACATAATTAGCTTAGTTAGCTCCAAAATGACCTATTTAATAAAAAATGACCTATACTTAGCTAATTATCCTCGAAATGACATAATTAGCTCCAAAAAGGCATTCTTAGCCAATTTAGCCCGAAGAAGGGGACAAGAGGAGAAGAAAGAGGAAAAATGAAAGGAAGGAAGAAGAAGAAGAGGAGAAGAAGAAGAAGGAGAGGGAGGAGGATAAGAAGAAGGAGAAGGAGGAGAAGAAGGAGAAGGAGCTCCTCCTTCTCCTTCTTCTTCCTTCTTCTTCCTCTTCTCCTTCTCCTTCTTCTTTTCTTCTTCTTCTCCTCTCCTTCTCCTTCTCCCCCTCCTCCTCCTCCTCCTCCTTCTTTTACTTCTTCTTCTCTTTCTGTTCTTCTACGTAGCTTAGACTCATCCAAGAATGGCTAAATTGGCTAATTATCCATCTAAATGACATAATTAGCTTAGTTAGCTCCAAAATGACCTATTTAATAAAAAATGACCTATACTTAGCTAATTATCCTCGAAATGACATAATTAGATCCAAAAAGGCATTCTTACCCAATTTAGCCCGAAGCAGGGGACAAGACGAGAAGAAAGAGGAAAAATGAAAGGAAGGAAGAAGAAGAAGAGGAGAAGAAGAAGAAGGAGAGGGAGGAGGATAAGAAGAAGGAGAAGGAGGAGAAGAAGGAGAAGGAGCTCCTCCTTCTCCTTCTTCTTCCTTCTTCTTCCTCCTTCTCCTTCTCCTTCTTCTTTTCTTCTTCTTCTCCTCTCCTTCTCCTTCTCCCCCTCCTCCTCCTCCTCCTTCTTCTTTTACTTCTTCTTCTCTTTCTCTTCTTCTACGTAGCTTAGAGTCATCCAAGAATGGCTAAATTGGCTAATTATCCATCTAATTGACATAATTAGCTTAGTTAGCTCCAAAATGACCTATTTAATAAAAAATGACCTATACTTAGCGAATTATCCTCGAAATGACATAATTAGCTCCAAAAAGGCATTCTTAGCCAATTTAGCCCGAAGAAGGGGACAGGACGAGAAGAAAGAGGAAAAATGAAAGGAAGGAAGAAGAAGAAGAAGGAGAGGGAGGAGGATAAGAAGAAGGAGAATAAGGAGGAGAAGAAGGAGAAGGAGCTCCTCCTTCTCCTTCTGCTTCCTCCTACTTCCTCCTTCTCCTTCTCCGTCTTCTTTTCTTCTTCTCCTCCTCTTCTTTCTCTTTCTCATCCTCCTCCTCCTCCTCCTCCTTCTTTTACTTCTTCTTCTCTTTCTCTTCTTCTACGTAGCTTAGACTCATCCAAGAATGGCTAAATTGGCTAAATATCCATCTAAATTACATAATTAGCTTAGTTAGCTCCAAAATGACCTATTTAACAAAAAATGACCTATACTTAGCTAATTATCCTCGAAATGACATAATTAGCTCCAAAAAGGCATTCTTAGCCAATTTAGCCCGAAGAAGGGGACAAGACGAGAACAAAGAGGAAAAATAAAAGGAAGGAAGAAGAAGAAGAGGAGAAGAAGAAGAAGGAGGGGGAGGAGGATAAGAAGAAGGAGAATAAGGAGGAGAAGAAGGAGAAGGAGCTCCTCCTTCTCCTTCTACTTCCTCCTACTTCCTCCTTCTCCTTCTCCGTCTTCTTTTCTTCTTCTTCTCCTCTTCTTTCTCCTTCTCCTCCTCCTCCTCCTCCTCCTTCTTTTACTTCTTCTTCTCTTTCTCTTCTTCTCTTTCTCTTCTTCTACGTAGCTTAGACTCATCCAAGAAAGGCTAAATTGGCTAATTATCCATATAAACTACATAATTAGCTTAGTTAGCTCCAAAATGACCTATTTAATAAAACATGACCTGTACTTAGCTAATTATCCTCGAAATGACATAATTAGCTCCAAAAAGGCATTCTTAGCAAATTTAGCCCGAAGAAGGGGACAAGACGAGAAGAAAGAGGAAAAATGAAAGGAAGGAAGAAGAAGAAGAGGAGAAGAAGAAGAAGGAGAGGGAGGAGGATAAGAAGAAGGAGAAGAAGGAGGAGAAGAAGGAGAAGGAGGAGCTCCTTCTCCTTTTTCTCCCTCCTTCTTCCCCCTTCTCCTTCTCCTTCTTCTTTTCTTCTTCTTCTCCTCTTCCTTCTCCTTCTCCTCCTCCTCCTCCTCCTCCTTCTTCTTTTACTTCTTCTTCTCTTTCTCTTCTTCTACGTAGCTTAGACTCTTCCAAGAAAGCCTAAATTGGTTAATTATCCATCTAAATGACATAATTAGCTTAGTTAGCTCCAAAATGACCTATTTAATGAAACATGACCTGTCCTTAGCTAATTATCCTCGAAATGACATAATTAGCTCCAAAAAGGCATTCTTAGCCAATTTAGCCCAAAGAAGGGGACAAGATGAGAAGAAAGATGAAAAATAAAAGGAAGGAAGAAGAAGAAGAGGAGAAGAAGAAGAATAAGAGGGAGGAGGATAAGAAGAAGGAGAAGAAGGAGGAGAAGAAGGGAAAGGAGCTCCTCCTTCTCCCTCTTCTTCCTCCTTCTTCCTCCTTCTCCTTCTCCTTCTTCTTTTCTTCTTCTTCTCCTCCTCCTCCTCCTCCTCCTCCTTCTTTTACTTCTTCTTCTCTTTCTCTTCTTCTACGTAGCTTAGACTCATCCAAGAAAGGCTAAATTGGTTAATTATCCTACGTAATGACATAATTAGCTTAGTTAGCTCTTAAATGGTATATTTAATAAAACATGACCTATAGTTAGCTAAGTTCTCTCCTAAATGACATAATAAGGCTGACGTAGCTGCAACATGACCTATTCGCCCTAACTTAGGTATTAAATGGCCTATAATTAACCTAGCTAGACCAAAAATGGCTTAATAAGCATAGTTTGCTCTGGAATAACCTATTTTACCCAAGTTAGATCCGAAACGACCTATAGTTAGCTAGGGTTCCACCTAAATGACATAATTAGCTTAGCTAGCTCCTAAATGGTGTATACTTAGCTAATTTCTCTCCGAAATAACCTATATATACACTACATCATCTAGTATTATTCTTCTAACTTTATTATTTGTCATTTTGCAGATTACATTCACTTCACGGGAAGCTTGGAAAATATTGATGGAATGCTTGAAGATGATTTCTTGTACCATGGGATGTATCGAAACTATTGTAGTATATGAATATATGAAACTCTGTATGCACGTGGACGAAACTGGTGTAATATATGGTTTGGTACGGATGCAACTTGAAAGCTAGATATAAGAGGTTATTTTAATATGGTTATGAGTATGGAAAGAAATTTATTTATGTCAAATATATATATTTATATATCCTGATTATTGTTAAAAATGCTGGATATAACAAAAAATAAATAAATAAGGGGCTGGTTCCCCTCTTTGCTGTCTGCCCCCACATGGCAAAGGGGGGAAGGCAGACAACAATGGGGGGAATCTGCCCCCTCTCTCTCCCCTCTTTGCCGTCTGCCCCCACGTGGCAAAGGGGGGAAGGAAAACGGCAAAGAGAGGAGGCCTGCCGTTAACACTTAACGGGGACGTCGCAAATATTTGTCGTCCCATTTATTTTGCCGTCTGCCCCCTCATGGCAAAGATTCTTTGCCGTCCACTTTGGGAAAGCTGACGGCGAAGAACCTCTTCACCGGATTTTTTTTGCCGTCTACTTTGCCGTCAGCTGACCGACGGCAAAGCCTTTGCCGTCCGTGGTTGCACCCTTTGCCGTCCGCCTTGGCAGACGGCAAATTTCTGAATTTCAGTAGTGTAGCTCCCGTTCGTCAATCTAATGTAGGCATATATTCCGTATTTAGTCATACGTGCCTAGGGAAAAGAACTTGCATGACATCTATTGTTCATCCCTCCCTTGGCCGCAGGGTCCTAATGGAAACTACGGGATATTAAGGTTCTCCTTTTAATAAAGAACCGGACCAATGCATTAACACATGGTGAATACATGAACTCCTCATACTATGGTCATCTCCGGGAGTGATTCCGTCTATTGTCACTCCGGGCTTGCCGGGTCATAACACATAGTAGGTGACTACAACTTGCAAGATAGGATCTAAAACACACATATATTGGCGACAACATAATAGGTTCAGATCTGAAATCATAGCCAAGTAGTAGCAACATCAATCAAGAACATAGTGGATACTAGGGATCAATCCCCATCAAAACTAACTCGATTACATGATAGATCTCAGCCAACTCATCACCGTCCAGCAAGCCTGCGATGAGATTACTCACGAACGGTGAAGATCATCATGGAATTCTCGATGGAGGAAGGTTGATGATGACGATGGCGACGATTTCCCCTCTCCGGAGCCCGGAACGGACTCCAGATCTGCCCTCCGGATGAAGAACAGGAGGTGGCGGCGCCTCCGTATCGTAAAACAAGATGAATCCTTCTCTGTGATTTTTTTTCCGGACGAGACGAAATAAATAGAGCTGAGTTTGGAGGCGGTGGTGCCACGTTGGCCCCACAAGCCCTCACCACGCGTCTGGGGGGGGGGGCCGCAGCCTAGGGGCTTGTGGCCCACTAGCACACTCCCTCCAGTGGATCTTTGTGCAGGTATTTTTCATTAATTCCATAAAAATTCGCTGTAAATTTTCAGGACATTCCGAGAACTTTTATTTCTACACAAAAACAACACCATGGCAATTCTGCTGAAAACAGCGTTAGTCCGGGTTAGTTCCATTCAAATCATGCAAATTAGAGTGCAAAACAAGGGCAAAAGAGTTCAGAAAAGTAGATACGTCGGAGACGTATCACCCCCCTCCTTGTGAACTTCCTGAACCCATTCATCACTCCCGGTGCATTCCCGGTAATGCCCAATAACTTTCCAGTAACCAAATGAAGTCATCCTATATATCAATCTTCGTCTCTGGACCATTCTGGAAACCTTTGTGACGTCCGTGATCTCATCTGGGACTCCGAACAACATTCGGTAACCACGCATATAACTCAACTATACTAAAACATCGCCAAACCTACGTGCCCGTTTTTCCCGTTTCCTCACGTTCACGTTTTTTGCAACACGGCCCCCGTGCCCGTTTTTTCCCGTTACCTCACGTTCACATTTTTTTGGCCCGTGTGGCCGTACGTGCATCCTTCCATGCCACGCACATGCACTAGTAGAAAAAGGGCCTTTTGTCCCAGTTCGTAAGGGCCTTCTGGCCCGGTGTTGGAACCGGGACAAAAAGGTCGTTACTAATGCCCTTGGACTTTAGTCTCGGTTCTTACACGAACCGGGACAGATGGGCCTCCACGTGCCCGGAGCGGCGAGCCCAGGCAGGAGGCCCTTTGGTCCCGGTTGGTGGCACCAACCGGGACCAATAGGCATCCATGCGTCAGCAATTCAGGTGCTCGGGTTTTAGTTTTTTTAAAGGGGGGGGGGGTTTGGGGGTTTTGGGGGTTTAATTTAGGTGTTTCATATATTGTGTTAGCTAGCTAATTAATAGAGAGAAGTGTCCTCTCTTATATCCGTGCTTGGTCGATGCTACGTACTATACATATAGAGAGGACTAGACACGCTAGCTAGTAAGCAAATGAAGGAAACAGAAGATCGTCATGAACATATGCATACAGAGAGAAGTGATACCGACCACCTCTCCTTCTCTGAGAGATTGGTCGAACAACAAGTTCTTGTATATCTATCCGATGCTACTGGCTACATATATACAATATAATTATATATTACAATATAATTTCCTAATTAAAATTCAACTGATTAGGGTTCACATGGTATTTTCCGTCTCTAGCGATCACGTGGTCAAAAAAGAATGCCGTCAATTCCTCTTGAATTCCTCGCATACGATCTGCTAGTAGGAGTTCATTCCACATCCAAAATATCTAATTTGAAGAAGGGGTCAATACATATATATGAATAAATGAAACTGAACACAAATGATGGTAATAAAATAAAATTGTGAATATTATTATTTACTTACTTCATATTGTTTCTCAGAGTAGCCCCGCTCACAGGTCGTGTGGCGGAAGGACTCGTAAATGTAGTATCCAAAGTAATCATTCCCTGGTTCCTACCACAACCACTTTACAAGAAATAGATGTCAATCAAACTGATAGTTCGCAAGCATGCTAAATGGTATTGATGAAACTAGCGCTTGAATCACTAGGAGATGCGTGGAACATGCTACTATAGTACTTACTTTCGGGTGTCTAAATTGCAGCTTCTTCGACATTCCCAGGGTTTTTGAGGTGAATTTTTTCCAAACCCTGCCAGAGAAAGAAAAAAATTACTTTATATCAGGAAATGAACAAAGTTGCCGATATGGTGCGATAATGATCGATTTAACTTACTTCTGTAGTATTTCAGTCATGCCAGCATACTCCTTGGGATCTCTTCGTCTCGAGTATAAGATGGTTACTATTCCCTGCTCAAGCTTAATCTCTAGGAGAATATAGTGGAAGCTGTGCACGCATGCATAACTCATCAATTACATTACTGTAACCTTGACTAATAGGGGAAACCGAATATGCACAAGATAGTAACACTCAGTGGAATTCGTAAGGGAAGAGTATTATAGCTTTGTTTTGATTCAATACAAACGATTGTAGCAGGTTGGCCACGGTATCTTTGGCCTGAAATTCAACCATAAATGCGTCTACGAGATTTGTGTTAATCAACCCAATATCACCGATTTGTCTTTTCTTCAATTCGATGATCTTCAATCTGCATATAATATAGTGAGGATAATTAAAAATTCATGCAATGAAAGAGCTGACCTATATATAGAGACTTAATGGCAAAAGTAGTACTACTTAGAGGCAGTAGCAAGTGATCATTAATTTATCGAGGGCCAGGAGATTGAAAAACGGGAAGAACTCCTCAAATGGAACATTCAACAGTTCAATTCCAACGAGGTCATCCTCCTCTCTAACTCTCAGCGTCAAAATATTACTCCCCTCATACTCTCTGCAGGTTTTCATGTACCAATCATGGAATCTTCGCATCATCGTTGTTAGAGATCTGTCATCTTTGACGAGAGGCTTCCCGTACATGTATTTGTGTTCGTCCACCTCCAAGAAATCAAAAGGTGCATCGTCGGGCAGGTAATCTACAGGATTGGTATTGGGCAACAAGATCCCCAGATTATTAGCGACGATATCGCTAGACACCTTGAGCGGGGGGACGATTGGTTCGCTTGTTCTTCGAGGTGGGCTACTTTTTTCTCAGCTCGTCATTCTGCTAACCTTTGACCCCTGCCAGTACTTCCCGACCGCTCCGCTTCGATAAATGACTTTGTAATAATGTGCTCATAGATGCCTTTCGCGAGAGACTTTGGTGGTTTCTTTAGGGCAGCCAGAGTATGCTTCGCTATTACCGGATCTATCTTCTCCTCCGGAGGTGGATGTTTCTTTGCTTTCACCCCTTCAAAGAAGTTTTTCATTTCAGCTTGCATGATCTTCGCGTTTCTCTCCTGGCTCCTCTCGTATGGTAACTTCTCTGGAGTCTTCTTAGAAGGACCGTATTTGTATTGTCTGCCTCTGGCTGTACGGCTAGACGTCGGAGTAGATGGAGCGACTGCGGCTGTCTTTCCTTTCTTACGAGGCGGAGTAGAAGGAGGACGCGCCGGAGCAGCCGAAGCAGCGGCGGGTCTCTTCCGCCCTTGTTGACGAGGCGGAGAAGGAGGAGGCTGGCTGCTCGGGTGCGCCGGCGCACGTGGAGAAGGAGGCGGAGTGCCGCCACGCGCCGGACAAGGAGAGTGAGTGCCCTGATCACTCACCGGGGGAGGAGGCAGAGGTGGAGGCTGAGGAGGAGAAGGAGACTGAGTGCCCTGATCACTCGCCGGAGGAGGAGGCGGAGGAGGAGAAGGAGAATGAGTGCCCTGATCACTCGCCGGAGGAGGAGGCGGAGGAGGAGGCGGAGTGCCCTGACTCGCCGGAGGAGGAGGAGGAGGCGGGGGCGTCCAGTTCGGAAGGTTGATGAGCTCCTTCCGCCATAGGCATGAAGTCTTCAGAGAAGAACCCAGCCGAATCTCCCCTTCACCCGTAGGGTGGTCAAGCTCAAGGTCCTCAAATCCGTATGTTATTTGATCCACCATCGCCCTAGCATATCATTCTGGAATCGACCGACCGTGGTAGGTTGTGCCAGGTTCAGTAGGTAAAGCAACTCCAACAGCCGCCTTGACTTTCAATGTTATCCATCGCGCCATAAGGTGGCAATGTTGACACTCCGTGATAGCATCAATGTGATAGCTAGCAGGAGACATGAAGACAGGCTCCAGCTGCTGAGTTTGCTCGGTGGAAGCCACGCTCCTTCTACGCTGAGATGGAGGGGTAGCTTCAAGGGAAGCTTCGGCAGGTCGTTTGCTGCGATATGCTTCTCGTTCCTCTAGCCCTTGTACCCTTTCGTGCAGCGCCTGCAGTTGGCTATGCTCCACTTTCTTCCTCCTCTCCTGGCATTTGTAACCCCCTGCGTCCGGAAACCCAACCTTCCATAGAACGGAACCTGGCGTGCCTCGTGTCCGTCGAGGGTGCTGAGGATTCCCGAGGGCCATGGTGATCTCGTCCTTCTCTCTGTCTCGAACGAATGTCCCTTGCCGCGCTTTCTCGATGTACTCCTTAAGCCTCGTGACGGGTATTCGCAGTTGCTCTTCCGTCCAAACGCACTTCCCTGAGAGAGGGTCCAAGGTTCCGCCAACCTCGAAGAACCAAGTGAGGGAACGGTTTGGCCAATTCAATGTCTCTGGCTCGACCCCTTTAGCATTCAGGTCATTCTCAGCCTTGTCCCACAATGGTCGGGCTTTGAGGTAGCCACCTGACCCCGTGCGATGGTGATGCTTCTTCTTTGCAACATTTTCCTTGTTTGTCGTTGACATCTTCTTACTCTTTTCCGATGTCTTGTGGGCCAAAAATGCGGGCCAGTGATCTCTGATCTTCTCAAACCGGCCGGTAAATTCTGGTGTAATTTCTTTGTCGACAAACATTTTTAGCTCATTCTTCCACCTACTGAATAGTTCTGCCATCTTCTTAAGAGCATGAGACTTGATCAATTGCTCCATAACTGGCTTCTACGGATCCTCCTATAGCGGTAGGGTGAAATTTGCCTTAAGCGTTATCGAAAGATCTTCTTTCTACATAGCGGAGACATAAGACACCTCAGGGTCTTCCTTCTTAGGCTTTAACCATTGCTGGATAATGATCGGGATCTTGTCCCTAACAAGATCCCCGCACTGATTAGCAAATGCTTCCTTTGTCCGGTACCGTTCTATCAGCTTGCCATCGCGCGCGCTTGGTATGATCTCAAACCTTTCATCTGAGCTCAACTTTTTCTTCGGGCCTTGTCTCTTTACCGAAGTTCTGCTCGATCCGGAGGGCTAGAAAAAGAAGAAATACGAGAGTTAATTAATATGTGTACATACGAAAACAAGGAATGCATCAATTAGCTAGTCAGCACAGGCTTAACTAATATATATACATGGCCGGACTCGGTTTGGTCACCGGAGCCACCATAATCATAGCCTTCTTCTTGTACCGGCATTAATGGGTCACCGGAGCCATCATAATCATAGCCTTCTTCTTCGCCCTCTCCTTCCAGACCATCGGTGTCATTGAGAAACGACAAGACGACATCACTTCCTTTTGCGATTATTTCGCCAAACATCTCTTCTATTGCTTTGTCTCGGGGGTGCTCCATAGTTTCTACAAATATTTACAACATGGCAATTATTATTCAAACATGACAGATGGAAATATATTAGTGGCAAACTTAAAACTATCTAGCTAATCACAATAAGGAATCATATTAGTGGCCTCGATGCTGCTTCTCTAGGGTTTGGGATGGCCTGGCTACACTTCAAGGGTTTGGGGTGGCCTCGACAACGCTTCAAGGGTTTGGGGTGGCCTCGACAACAACGCTCTTTTAACTTGGTAAATTTTGGTGGCCTCGAGAGAGTTTGTCGGGTAGGGGCAGGGCGGGAGGGGGTAGGATACTAACATCGTATTTTCTAGGGTTTGGGTGTCCTCGAGGGTTTTGGTCGAGCGAGAGGGCCGGGGGGGGGGGTGCTCCTGTGGTATAAGTTATCACGGTCGAGAGGGGGTATATATATCGACCGCCCCTCATGTCGAAGTTATCCGGGAGGGGGTCGATAATTAAAGCAGAGTTTCTGCTCTCCCACTATGTGAATCTCCAATCACGTTTGCTCCAATATCAAAACCAAACCAGTTAAAAGCAGTCATGTGGGCTCACTAAATATCTCATGGGTACAAACTGCAGTGGTACACACTACACAAAGCAGAAATATTAGAACTTTATGCTCCCACCATGCAAATATTAGAACTCTATCCATGTAGCCAAGTGAAAATTTTCCAGTGCACTTCGCATTCCCACCAACTTCATGCATTACCATATTTAGAACAAGAAATTACACTCATGAATAACTTAATAGCAAAATCATAAAATGCAAAAATCATGAGTTCTTTGTCTTTAATGACATTGACATATGACAGGAAAGGCACTAGGCAATATACTTGATTTAGTGGGAAAATAAACATAAACTCTAGGGAATAAATTTGATTGAGCAGAAAAGTAATCAAAGATGTCGTAAATTAGCATATCCACATATGCATATGTAGAGGCGGCATTGCCGAGAAGCCGAGAAAAAGACACACTTTATAAAAGAGAGCATCGGTAGAAAAAGTTCCTCTCGTGGCATGGTACCGTGAATATCGTTTCTTTTGTAAACATCCTCAAAATTCTTATATATCAAAAAAATTGTATTGGCTTGAACAAGCAACATGGATCTAAAAATGAAGCCACTTTCTGGGGAAGTACAATCCTTCCCAACAAACTTGTGGTTTAGAACTAAGAACTGGCAGGTGCCCCCTGTCTTCCTAGTTGAACCCAGGTTGTGGTTCAGAAGTTAGTATAGAATAAAAGCAACCAAATGCAATGCAAAGCCATCTTCCAAATATTTAAATTTTCAGGATATTTAGATAACACAGAAGCTGGTGACCATGAACGGTGACAAATGTTCATATTTCCGCCGAATACATGTCTAACAAACCCCCAAGTGCATAATCTGATTTAATTATGCCAAAATATTAAACAAACAAATTCGGTATAATGCGCCATCATAATAAATAATAATTTAGTTGGCTACATCATTACTTATAACTCTTCAAGTTACTTAATAAAAATAATATAACTTAGTGTACCACACCATTACATCACAATTATGCCAAAACATTAAGCAGAAAGCAACAAAATCTGCGTTTCATCAGCATGAACAGCTCTTGTTGGGGATATTACCTGTTAATGACCCGCCCTAGATGGGCCGGGATACTAATCAGGCGATTCACCCAAACAGTTATTCGGGCCTTGGCCTGGCCGGATCAAGGTCGCGTGACGGTTATGATTTATGGAAGGTTTCCAAGTTTTGAAGGACGGCGACTTGGAGACCACAGGGTTCACGATTTTTAGGAAGGAAAGTACCCTTGTAAGCCCTAGGGGTTCGACCTGTATATAAAGGCGAGTCCCAGGGGAGGAGAGGGCAGGTTAGAAATCATCGAGTGCTAGGTTCGGCGAGTTACGCCCTCCTTGTAATCGAAACCACATCAATACACACCAAAGCAGGACGTAGGCTTTTACCTCCTCACGAGGGGCCGAACCTGGGTAAATCGCCGTGTCTCTCCCGATTAACCCCTTTGAGTCGCCACCAAGGTGAGATGGCTCCAGTACTAAGTCCTTCCATGAGGACATCTGCCGTGACAAAACCACGACATCTCTTGAAATTTATTATCCCGAGAGTATCTGAGGATTTTGCTGTGCCATTGCAACCTAATGGCACGATCTGTCTAAGCTTTTCGATGTACCTAAGGAGGTGGTCGAGCAAGGGAGGGCGGAGAGGAGGGCCTCACAGTAGACGCCGGCGGGCTTGTCCACCACGGCGAGCCACTCGTCCTCGAACACGACGGCGGTGGAGGAGTAGGCACTAGAGGGGAAGAAGAAGATAGGGGCAGGGGCGACGACGGCGTTGATGCGGCGGGTCGGGGGCACGCGGCGTCGGTGTAGAGGACGGCAGCGTGGTCGGTGTAGAGGACGGTGACATGGTCCAGGCAGGGGCAGCGTCGGGGGCAGGGACGGCGTCGGTGTCGGGATCGAATGGAGAGAGGGGGGGAGGTCAAAATTTCTAAACTGCCGCTTAAATAGCCCCACCTTTAGTCCCGGTTGGTGGCACCAACCGCGACTAATGGGGGGCATTGGTCCCGGTTGGTGTCACCAACCGGGACCAAATGTCTCTTTTCTGCAGCCCGAAGGGCGGGAAGCGGAGGCCTTTGGTCCCGGTTGGTGGCACCAACCGGGACTAAAGGGGGGCATTGATACCGGTTGGTTGCACCAACTGGGACCAAAGGTCTCTTTTCAGCAGCCCGAAGGGCGGGAAGCAGAGGCCTTTGGTCCCTGTTGGTGGCACCAACTGGTACCAATGCCCCCCTTTAGTCCCGGTTGGTGCCGCTAACCGGGACCAAAGGCCTTGCGCGGTGCAATGCTATGTTTAGTCCCACCTCGCTAGCCGAGAGGGGCTCGGAGTGGTTTATAAGCCCTGTCGAACCAACCACTTCGAGCTCCTCTCTACTGCAGGCTTACGGTCCTAAAATCATTCTATGTGCTTGTGGGCCTATTGGACCTACTGCGGGCATGCATCCTGGCCCTAGTAATGGGTTTCTAGTCGTATGCTGGCCATGGTGGCCCAGTAGGTGGCACTTTTTTTACAAAAAAATCCAGTTTTTTCCTTTCTTTTTGTTTCTAATTAATTATTTATTTTCTTTTATGATAATTCTTTTTGCTATTAAATTTTGTAACAAAATTCTAATTACTCTTTTTATGATAATTCTTTTTGCTTTTAATGTTTTCAACAAAAAATACTTTGATAATTTTAGTTGCATAAATTCTATATAATTTTAGTTTCAATAATACTAGAGGTTTATAAAAGATCTTTAGTTGATTCCTTTAGTACCAGTTCTAAGGCTGTTACAAAGGCATTTTATTTGGTACATGTTCTAAGGCTCGGGCCCCACGAGCACCTTTTAGTACCGGTTCGTGGCATGAACCGGTAAAAGAGCTTTTTAGTTGATTCTTTCTGCAACAGTTTTTTAGTCCCACCTGGCCAAGCGAGAGGCACATGCAGCGGTTTATAAGCCCTGAGTGTAGAGACAATGAAGGGAGAGCCGCAGTGCTCACCTACACGTTGCTTAGCTTCAAGAAAGATGGAATTTGGCACATTGCTTAGCTTCAAGAAGGGAGAGGCGCAGTGCTCACCTGCACGATGAAGGGAGAGGCACGGTGCTTACCCACATAGTATGTGCGAGAAAGTTGAGAGGGTTATGAAAAAAACTGGATGCACTTCGTGTACAAAACGGACAATCTCTTTCAAAGTATGAGGGTTGTTTCATACGGAAACTCGTGTGTTACAAAGGGATTTCATATATTTGAACTTATTTGAACTCCATGGTTTTTCTTTGTTCACAATGCACCATTCAAAGCCAAATCATCAATTGACAACCCTTTCTGACTTCATTTGTTATTTTTCATGCATTTACTAATTATTTTGAGCTATAGGACCACGAAATTGAAAAGCATTTGAAATGAACTCTGAAAATGTTCCAAGTTGGCATGGTATCGTCATTTCACCCACATAGCACGTGCGAGAAAGTTGAGAGGGTTACTGCAAAAACGGGATGCACTTCGTGTACAAAACGGACAATCTCTTTTGAAGTATGAGTGTTTCAAACGGAAACTCGTGTGTTTCGAAGGGATTTCATTTTTTTTGAACTTATTTGAACTCCATAGTTTTTGTGTGTTCAAAATGCACCATTCAAAGCCACATAATCAATTTACAACCCTTTTTGACTTCATTTGTTAGTTTTCATGCATTTAGTGATTATTTTGAGCTATAAGACCATGAAATTGAAAATCATTTGAAATGAACTCTGAAATGGTTCCAAGTTGGCATGGTATCATCATTTCACCCACATAGCATGTGCGAGAAAGTTGAGAGGATTACGGCAAAAACTGGATGCACTTTGTGTACAAAACGGACAATCTGTTTCGAAGTATCAGCGTTTCTTACGGAAACTCGTGTGTTACAAAGGGATTTCATTTTTTTGAACTTATTTGAACGCCATAGTTTTTCTGTGTTCAAAATACACCATTCAAAGCCACATCATCAATTTACAACCCTTTCTGACTTCATTCGTTATTTTTCATGCATTTACTGATTATTTTGAGCTATAAGACCATGAAATTCAAAAGCATTTGAAATGAACTCTGAAAAGGTTCCGAGTTGGCATGGTATCATCATTTCACCCACATAGCATATGTGAGAAAGTTGAGAGGGTTACAACAAAAACTGGATGTTGTTCGTGTACAAAACGGACAATCTCTTTCGAAGTATCATTGTTTCATACGGAAACTTGTGTTTTACAAAGGGATTTCATTTTTTTGAACTTATTAGAACTCCATAGTTTTTGTTTGTTCAAAATGCACCATTCAAAGCCACATCATCAATGTACAACCCTTTCTAACTTTATTTGTTATTTTTCATGCATTGACTGATTATTTTGAGGTATAAGACCATGAAATTGAAAAGCATTTGAAATGAACTCTGAAAAGGTTCCAAGTTGGCATGGTATCATCATTTCACCCACATAGCATGTGCGAGAAAGTTGAGAGGGTTACGGCAAAAACTGGATGCATTCGTGTACAAAACGGACAATCTCTTTCAAAGTATCAGCGTTTCATACGGAAGCTCGTGTGTTACAAAGGGATTTCATTTTTTGAACTTATTTGAAATCCATAGTTTTTCTGTGTTCAAAATGCACCATTCAAAGCCACATCATCAATTTACAACCCTTTCTGACTTCATTTGTTATTTTTCGTGCATTTACTGATTATATTGAGCTATAAGACCATGAAATTCAAAAGCATTTGAAATGAACTCTAAAAATGGTTCCGAGTTGGCATGGTATCATCATTTCACCCACATAGCATATGCGAGAAAGTTGAGAGGGTTACGACAAAAACTGGATGCACTTCATGTACAAAACGGACAATCTCTTTCGAAGTATCACTTTTTCATACGAAAACTCATGTGTTACAAAGGGATTTCATTTTTTTTTATCTTATTTGAACTTCATAGTTTTTCTTTGTTCAAACTACACCATTCAAAGCCACATCATCAATTTACAACCCTTTCTGACATCATTTGTTATTTTTCATGCATTTACTAATTATTTTGAGCTATAACACCATGAAATTGAAAAGTATTTGAAATGAACTCTGAAAAGGTTCCAAGTTGGCATGGTATCATCATTTCACCCACATGGCATGTGCGAGAAAGTTGAGAGGGTTACGGCAAAAACTGGATGTACTTCGTGTACAAAACGGACAATCTCTTTCGAAGTATCAGGGTTTCATAGGGAAACTCGTGTGTGGGATTTCATTTTTTTGAACTTATTTGAAGTCCATAGTTTTTCTGTGTTCAAAATGCACCATTCAAAGCCGCATCATCAATTTATAACCCTTTCTGACTTCATTTGTTATTTTTCATGCATTTAGTGATTATTTTGAGCTATAAGACCATGAAATTGAAAAGCATTTGAAATGAACTCTAAAATGGTTCCAAGTTGGCATGGTATCATCATTTCACCCACATAGCATGTGTGAGAAAGCTGAGAGGGTTACGGCAGAAACTGGTTTCACTTCGTGCACAAATCGGACAATCTCTTTTGAAGTATCAGGGTTTCATACGGAAACTCGTGTGTTACAAAGGGATTTCATTTTTTTGAACTTATTTGAACTCCATAGTTTTTCTGTTTTCAAAATGCACCATTCAAAGCCAAATCATCAATTTACAACCCTTTCTGACTTCATTTGGTATTTTTCATGCACTTACTTATTATTTTGAGCTATAACACCATGAAATTGAAAAGCATTTGAAATGAACTCTGAAAAGGTTCCAAGTTGGCATGGTATCATCATTTCACCCACATAGCATGTGCGAGAAAGTTGAGAGGGTTACGGCAAAAACTTTATGCACTTCGTGTACAAAACGGACAATCTCTTTCGAAGTATCAGGGTTTCATACGGAAACTCATGTGTTACAAAGGGATTTCATTTTTTGAACTTATTTGAACTCCATAGTTTTTCTGTGTTCAAAATGCACCATTTAAAGCCACATCATCAATTTACAACCCTTTCTGACTTCATTTGTTATTTTTCATGTATTTACTAATTATTTTGAGATATAAAACCATGAAATTGAAAAGCATTTGAAATGAACTCTAAAAAGGTTCCAATTTGGCATGGTATCATCATTTCAACCACATAGCATGTGCGAGAAAGTTGAGAGGGTTACGGCAAAAACTGGATGAACTTTGTGTACAAAACGGACAATCTCTTTCGAAGTATCGGGGTTTCATATGGAAACTCGTGTGTTACAAAGGGATTTTATTTTGTTGAACTTATTTGAACTCCATAGTTTTTTTGTGTTCAAAATGTACCATTCAAAGCCACATCATCGATTTACAACCCTTTCTGACTTCATTTGTTATTTTTCATGCATTTACTGATTATTTTGAGCTATAACACCATGAAATTGAAAAGCATTTGAAATGAACTCGGAAAAGGTTCCAAGTTGGCATTGATGGGGTCATACTCCTAGGGTAGGGTCATAGGCCTGCCATACAGGTCCTACCCAAGGACTACCCCACACAAAGGACAGGACCCTAAGTCTGCCCCGACTGAATTAAGGAGTCCCCATCATCTAGTCGGTAACAGGTCCTGAATCATCCAGTCGGAGACTAGCATTCGGAGGATACCAGGCTAACCGACTGGATACACTCGGTACGTCGTAACCTCTCTGGAGGGAAACTGCCGTACGTTTCCGGGTGCATTTATTAGCATTTAGGGCATACGTTACCTGTAACGTATGCATTCAACCCCCGTTACTCCACCCCTGTACCGGAACCGTTGTGGAGGGCAGCGCAATCTATATAAGCCGCCCTCCCCCACTGGTAGAGGGGTTAGCAAATCATTGTATTCCATATTACATTCGACAACAAGCTCCAAGAGCACTGAGACGTAGGGCTGTTACCTCCACCGCAGAGGAGCCTAAACTCATACAACCTCGCCGTAGCTAGGACTCTACCCATCTCATTTGTACCCTACACATCTACTGTCAGGCTTATACCCACGACAGTTGGCGCCCACAGTGGGGCAGGCGTCTAAGCGACTTCCGGCGAGTTTGCGACTACTTCCTTTCGTCATGTCAACCGGTGGAGATTCGAGCATGGGCACCAGATCTTTTTCGGCGCTCTCTCCTTCACCATGAACGATTCGGCGTGGCTTCGGGAGGCACCTCTCGACGTCGAGGCGCTTCCCTGTCACGGGGCCACACACTTCCATGCCAGCGCCCGCGGCATTCTTCTTCTCCAACAATCGGTTCCGGTGTCGACCTGCACCCCTGTCATTCGCCGCAACAAGCGGTCCCGCCGTCCGCGTCTCCAACGTTGGGTGCAGCATGCCCGAGCGCGTCAAATCGCGTCTTCTCAAGTGGCAGTTCTGGAGTCTGTTGTGGTTGCCCCGCGTTCCCAGCGCTCGGGCTCAGTTCCGACTGAGTTTGCTTCCGAGTACACGGGTCGCGGGCCTGCAGCAGAAGTACACATGGCCAACTCCCATGAAGATCCCCGTCAAGCTGGTCGAAGCGAGCGCGAGGTCGGCGAAGCATCCGGTGCGCGCCGTCCAATTCGCCATTCTGCCAGTAGACACACTCCGCGGAGCAACGTGGAGTTGTTCCACACGACCCTCCTCAACTTGGCTGCGGCTGCCAAGATAGCCGATTCCCTCCAGCCGACTGATTCGGAGGCAGGAAGGGGGATTGAGCAGATCCGACCTCTGTTGCACACGGCGCAGCAGCAGAATTCGGCAGTTTCTCAGTCGCACAACCGGATCTACAATAGTTCCGTCCACGCGAATACACATCGGTCGGTTCACAGCCCTGGTTCCCATCAGCGCCACAGGGGAGGCAGCCGTTCCATAATCCATGAAGATCGTCGCCGCTCACGCACCCCTCCGCGGGGTGGGCCCTATGGGTCCCGACATCATGATGATCGGCGTTCAGTCGGCGACACTTACGACCCAAGACCCGACGCAAGAGGGCGAATCGCCCAGCGAAGAGTCGACAGGGGTCGAGCCCACCGTGATGGTCATGATATGGACCGTCCAAGTGGAAGCAGGACCATCGTGTCCGGCCCCGAGTGTTTTAGTCGAGCCATCCGCTCGGCTGACATCCCGCCCAACTTCCGATTGGCAGCGGGAATCGGTAAATTCACGGGAGAATCCAAGCCTGAAACATGGTTAGACGACTACCGAGTGGCAGTCCAGATTGGAGGAGGGGACGACCACGGCGCCATGAAGCACCTCCCCCTGATGCTCGACGGCTCGGCGCGAGCGTGGCTGAACCAGTTGGCCCCCTCGAGCATTTACAGTTGGGCAGATCTGGCACGAGTGTTCATCAGGACCTTCGAAGGGACGTGCAAACGCCCTGCAGGCCTCGTGGAGCTCCAGCACTGTGTCCAGAAGCCGAATGAGCCCCTGCGCGACTTCATCCAGCGTTGGACAATCCTCTACCACACGGTGGAGAACATCACCGAGCATCAAGGAGTCTGCGCCTTCAAGGCAGGCGTGCGGTACAGAGAGCTATACCTAAAGTTCGGTCGAACAGGCGACATCTCCATGAGCAAGATGATGGAGATAGCGGCTCGCTATGCAAATGGCGAGGAAGAGGACCGCATCCGGAGCGGCAAGCACAAGACAGTCGGCGATGTCGACGGAGGTAACACTCGGAAGCCGAAACAGAAGGTTCCGCCCACACCACAAGCAGAAGCTGCAGCCGTGACCAGTGCCAAGTTCAAGGGCAAAGGGAAGGCGCAGTTTACCCCCAAGAAGAAGCCGTTCAACAATCCCATCCTGGACCAGCCTTGTCCGATTCACTCGAAGATGGACGAAGAAGGCAACCCCATATACGCGAAGCATACCACTCGATAGTGTCGTCTCCTGATCCAGGGGTTCAGCGAGGTACAACCGAGTGAGAAGGATCCTGAACAAGATGAGGAGGATAAGGAGGATCCGTTCCCCCAAGTCCATGCAACCCTCATCATTTTTGCTGACATCGAAAGCAATAGTCGACTGAAGCTGGTGAACAGGAAGGTCAACATGGCCGTTCCGACCAACCCCAAGTTCCTTAAATAGTCTCAGACTGCGTTCACCTTTGACCAGTCGGATCATCCAGCGCATATTCCCACCCCAGGGAAGACAGGCTCTGGTCGTCGACCCGGTGGTGGAAGGAGTCCGACTGCGCAAAGTCCTCATGGATGGCGGTAGCAGACTGAACATCATGTACGCCGACACTCTCAAGGGAATGGGCATTCCGATGTCCAGACTCAGCGAGAGCAGTATGCAGTTCCACGGAGTCGTCCCTGGACGGAAGGCCAAGTCACTCGGCCAGATCGCATTGGACGTCGTTTTCGGCTCCGACAAGAACTTTCGCAAGGAGAAGCTCACATTTGAGGTGGTGGATTTCCAGAGCGCTTACCACACAATTCTGGGCCGTCCAGCATATGTGAGCTTCATGGCACGTCCATGCTATATATACTTGAAGTTGAAGATGCCAGGCCCAAAAGGCGTGATCACCATCACAGGCAACCGTCAACGAGCCGAAGAGTGTCTGCAGCAGGGATCAAGAATCGCCGACCAGCATATGGCTGTACTCGAGCTCGACGAGTTCAAGAACACAGTCGACCCTGCTGACCTGATGCGCTCAAAGAAACCAGCTTCTGAGTCCGCGTTTCAGTCGGCGGGGGAGATGAAGAAGGTCAGCATCCACCCGACGGACGACTCTGCCGCCCCGACGAACAACTCCACCACCCTCGATCCTAAATAGGAAGCCGAGCTCACCCAATTCCTCCGTGAGAACTGGGACATCTTCGCATGGAAACCCTCTGACATGCCAGGTGTGCCCAGGGAGTTGGCTGAGCACCGACTGCATGTGGATCCCGTCGCTCGGCCCATCTGAGAGCGCCTGCGCCGGTCCGCCGCGCACAAGAGGAAGGCAATTGGAGAAGAGGTGGCCAAGCTGTTGGCCGCCAACTTCATTCGCGAGGTTCACCACTCCGAGTGGCTCGCCAATGTTGTCATGGTGCCCAAGAAGGACAAGTCGCTCCGAATGTGCATCGACTTCAAGCATCTCAATAAGGTCTGCCCGAAAGACCATTTTCCGCTCCCCCGCATAGATCAAATTGTCGATTCGACTGCGGTATGCGAGCGTTTGTCGTTTCTTGATGCCTACTCGGGCTATCATCAGATCCGTCTGTATGGTCCCGATGAGTTAAAAACAGCCTTCATCACCCCATTCGGGTGCTTCTGCTACATCACTATGCCTTTCGGTCCGAAGAATGTAGGAGCTACCTTTATGTGCATGATCCAAAAATGTCTCCTCGACCAGATCGGTCGCAATGTGGAGGCATATATGGATGATATCGTATTCAAGTCACGCAAGGGTTCCGACCTGCTGACTGACTTGGAAAGAAACATTCGCCAACCTTCGTAGGTACGATATCAAGCTCAACCCAGCCAAATGTTCATTCGGTGTTCCTAGCGGAAAGTTACTCGGTTTGTTCGTTTCGGAACGAGGGATCGTCGTCAACCCCGAAAAGATCGGGACCATCGTCCGAATGGAGAGGCCGGTCAGAATACACGATGTTCAACGGCTCACAGGTTGCCTAGCGGCTTTGAGCAGGTTCATCAGTAGACTCGGCGAAAAAGCACTTCCTCTGTACCGACTCATGAAGAAATCAGACACCTTCGAGTGGACAAACGAAGCCCAAGACGCATTCGACGACCTCAAAGTCCTACTTTCCACCCAGCCGGTTCTTAGTGCTCCGCTAAGTAAAGAGCCCCTTCTTCTATATATCGCGGCTACAAATCAAGTCGTCAGTACTGTTCTTACAGTCGAGCGAGAAGAAGAAGGCAAAGCATACAAAGTTCAGCGGCCAGTGTACTACCTCTCCGAAGTCCTGACTCGTTCCAAGCAGAGGTATCCCCATTATCAAAAACTTATCTATGGGATCTATATGACTGCGAAGAAGGTGGCTCATTATTTCCAAGACCACTCAGTATCTGTCATTTCTGATGCTCCGTTGTCGGAAATTCTCCACAATCGAGACGCATCAGGCCGAGTGGCGAAGTGGGCAATGGAGATGCTGTACTGTGACATCAAGTTTGAGGCCAAGAAAGCTATTAAGTCTCAAGCCCTGGCTGACTTTATAGCAGAATGGGTAGAACAACAGCAACCAACCCACATCTACTCGGCTCATTGGACAATGTTCTTCGATGGGTCTAAGATGTTGAATGGCTCCAGCGCTGGTGTTGTGATTATATCACCGAAGGGCGACAAGCTCAAGTACGTGCTGCAGATACACTTTAATTCCTCCAACAACGAGGCAGAGTATGAAGCTCTCCTCTACGGATTGCGCATGGCCATCTCACTCGGCGTTCGTCGCCTCATGGTCTACGGCGATTCAGATTTGGTGGTCAATCAAGTGATGAAAGAGTGGGACGTAAGGAACCCCACCATGACCACATACTGCAATGCAGTGAGGAAGCTGGAGAAGAAGTTTGAAGGTCTGGAGCTTCACCATGTTCCGAGACTGAAGAACCAAGTAGCTGATGAGCTGGCAAAACTCGGATCCACTCGTAGACCAGTCCCGAGTGATGTCTGGCTCGAGCACCTCCACCTTCCCTCAGTCAAGGAAGATCCCTTCACAGAGGAACCAGTACAACCCAAGAGCTCAACAGATCTGACTGAAGTCGATGTAGCTGCTGTGGTTGATCTGGTCATGGAGATTCTGGCTGTCATTCCCGATTGGATTGTGCCGATCATTGCATATATCCTGAGGCAAGAACTTCCAGAAGACGAAGTCCAAGCCAGGCAAATAGTCCGCAGGTCGAAGGCATTCACTGTCATTGATGGTCAATTGTACAAGGAGAGTGTTTCAGGCGTTCTTCAACGTTGCATTTCCCTAGAGGAAGGGCAGTTGATCCTAGAGGATATTCACTCGGGAACCTACGGTCATCATGCTTCTTCGAGAGCAATTGTCGCCAAGGCATTCAAAGCTGGTTTCTTTTGGCTGCAGGCGAACGAGATGGCTAAAGCTATGGTCGACCGATGTGAAGGCTGTCAGTTCTACTCCAACAAGTCCCACAAGCCAACATCTGCATTAAAGACGATCCCTCTTGTGTGGCCGTTTGTAGTTTGGGGATTCGATACAGTCGGACCATTCAAGACAGGCCAAGGAGGCTACACACATCTGTTGGTGGCAGTCGACAAGTTCACAAAATGGATAGAAGCCAAGCCCATCAAGAAACTCGACGCCTCA
Source organism: Hordeum vulgare subsp. vulgare (assembly GCF_904849725.1). Classification (NCBI taxonomy): domain Eukaryota; kingdom Viridiplantae; phylum Streptophyta; class Magnoliopsida; order Poales; family Poaceae; genus Hordeum; species Hordeum vulgare. The sequence goes on along the minus strand of NC_058523.1, from coordinate 78,856,529 downwards.
ACGGCTGTCAAGTTTGCCAGGGACATCATTTCCAGATTCGGGGTACCTCACAGCATAATCACGGACAACGGGACAAACTTCGACTCGGACAGATTCAAAGGCTTCTGTGCGAGTCAGGGTATCCGAGTGGATTTTGCTTTCGTAGCACGTCCTCAATCCAACGGACAAGCTGAGCGGGCGAATGGGCTTATTCTTCAGGGTTTGAAGCCCCGACTCCTGCGAGAGGTGGGACACAATGCTGGTGCATGGGTCATCGAGTTACCTTCAGTGCTTTGGGGCCTCCGCACCACTCCGAATAGATCAACGGGGCGATCACCGTTCTTCCTCGTTTATGGAGCAGAAGCGGTCCTTCCGAGTGACCTGCTTCACAATGCCCCACGAGTCGAAATCTTCTCCGAAGCTGAAGCAGAACAAGCAAGGCAAGATGTTGTCGATCTTCTAGAGGAGGAACATGAGATGGCACTCACTCGCTCAACAATTTACCAGCAAGATTTGCGACGCTTTCATAAGCGTCACGTCAGGAGTCGCACATTCCAAGAAGGCGATTTAGTGCTCCGACTGGATCAGCAAAGACCCCACAAGTTGGCTCCGGCCTGGGAAGGGCCTTTCATCATCTCCAAGGTGCTGAACAACGGAGCATACAGACTCTACAACATTCAGAGGGAGACAGAGGATCCACGCGCATGGAACGGAGACCTCCTCAAGCGCTTCTATACGTGATCGTCAACTGAAGAAGTGTAACGAACAAGTTTTGATGAAATAATATACAGTAGATTCAGTTATTTGCAGATTCAGAGTTCTTCCACAGTCGCAGACTCCGGTCACACACACACACAAAAAAAACTTAGTTGCGATCCTGAATCGCCTAAGTTATACCTTCCTCCGAGTGTGCACTACACGTCGCACTCGGGGACTTAGCTGTGCTCAAGAATCACCTAAGTAATAACTTCCACCGAGTGTGCACTAGACGTCGCACTCGGGGACTTAGCTGTGATCAAGCATCACCTAAGTTCTACCTTCCTCCGAGTGTGCACTACACGTCGCACTGGGGGACTTAGCTGTGATCAAGAATAACCTAAGTAATAACTTCCTCCGAGTGTGCACTACACGTTGCACTCGGGGACTTAGCTGTGATCAAGCATCACCTAAGTTCTACCTTCCTCCGAGTGTGCACTACACGTCGCACTCGGGGACTTAGCTGTGATCAAGAATCACCTAAGTAATAACTACCTCTGAGTGTGCACTACAAGTCGCACTCGTGGACTTAGCTATGATCAAGAATCACCTAAGTAATAACTTCCTCCGAGTGCGCACTAAACGTCGCACTCGGAGACTTAGCTGTGATCAAGAATCACCAAAGTAATAACTTCCTCCGAGTGAGCAGTAAACGTCCCACTCAGAGACTTAGCTGTGATCAAGAATCACCGAAGTAATAACTTCCTCCGAGTGAGCACTAAACGTCGCACTCGGGGACTTAGATGTGATCAAGAATCACCTAAGTATTAATCTTCTCCGAGTATGCACTAAACATCGCACTCGAAACAGCCTTCAAACAAAAGAGTAAACGCTTTCATTCCGATTCCAAAAGTCTAGAAAGGATAGCTAAATCGGTGCGGATCAAGCTTACCCACCCGATTTAAAAGTATGACAGCCAACAGAAGTGGCCAAAGTAATTTACAGATAAACACTCGGCATACCGAGGATAAAGTTTTACTACGCGTCAGCTGGGCTGGCGCTAGGACTGGAGGGCTCCATGAAGGTGTCCAAGTCGATCCCATCGGCGATGCGGGTAGCACTCTCAAGGAACGTCTCCATGAAGTCTTCGAATCGAAGCTTCTTCGTGTTGGCGACCTTCAGTGTCTTCAGCTTCTCTTCCCGCACCTCCTTGCAATGGACTCGGACCAAATACAGGGCAACATCAGCACCGCAACGCGCTGCCGATTTCTTCCACGATTGCACTCGGCTCGGAATCTCCTCCAGTCGCGCCATCAGGGTCTCCATCTCCTGCCGCGACTCGTCTTCTGGCCAAAGTTCCTTGTCAATTCGGCCAACGACCTCTCTGAGTCGACCGATGAAAGGACCCACTTTGCCTATGCGGATATGCGCCCGAAGCAGATCCCGATTGGCGTCCTCGCCGAGTGGCACGTTGTCCTGAATGGACAGCTCCACAGCCGCTGCTTCAGCTTCAGCATCAACGCAAAAGTGTGCAAAAAAAGGGCAAGTATACAATAAAAACCGAGTGTAACGCACACGGTACAAGCACTCGGCAAAACATAATACTTACCAGCCAGACGAGTCATCATCTACCCAGCCCAGTCGTTGACATACTTCTCCTGAGCTATGCATCGTTTGTTCAGGACAGCCATCTGATTGTGTAGAGCAGTCCTCTGTTTCTTCATTCTTTCCACCTCCTCCGTCAAAACCTTGTTTGCCTCCCGAGCCTCCTCCAACGACTTCTCTCGTCCCTCCAGAGCATCCTTCATGCTGGCCATGGCGAGCATAGCCGCATGAAGTTCACCGGCGAACTGGTTCCTCTCCGCTCTCAGAGCCTCATAGGCCGTCCCCATTTCACAAGTGTTCTGCCACCAAGAAACAAGGGACTATCAGAAAATTCAACAGTTAGCAGTCTAAGTTCTTCAGACCCCTGCCGATGCAAACAGTCGACAGCGGTCTCGGGGACTACACCCAGTAGGTTCACTAAGAGTGACCCCACTGGCATGCACCTCAAGCAGGCCTGCCCTATTGAGATGCATGTTACCACCTACGCCTCCGAGGCCAATACTACCCAACCTGAGTACAACTTACTCTCGGGAACTCTTACCGTAAGTGAACTCCGACTGCAACAACTACTCGCACTCGGTAATCCTATCTACAGACACAACCAAACTCAAGGCAAAATGTATAAAGACAACTGTCGGTGCAAACACTCGACAGAAGTCTCGGGGACTACACCCACTGGGTTCACTCAGAGTGAACCCATTGCAAAAACAGCTCCTATTCAAGACCACACAGTGGGTTACAAGAGAAAAGTAATTACTTACTAGACCACTTACTCGGATGTCGTCTCGCAGCTCCAAACTCCGTTGGTACAATGCTGCAATGGAGTCATAGGCCCTCTTGGCTTCTCCAGCCATCAGTTCCGCCTGCACCATAGCCCCCTTGGCTGCCCCCACCTGCTCCTCCGGAAGACGCTGGATGCTGAATTCAACATTCGACGAGCCTGGAATTGTCGGAAGCTCCTGAGGCATCCAAAGGTCCGCCCTAGTCGGCTCCTCCACCACCAGCACTGGTTCAGTCTGCGGCGGCACCTCAGTCGGCAGAACGTCGGCGGCAGGAACAGCAGCAGGAGGAGCAGCCTCAAGAATGGGCTCCACAGCGGGGTCAGCTCTCCCCTGGTCGTCCTCGTCCAGGCAAATCGCCCCTGACAGGCCGAATGACATGACGTCTCAGAAAAAGAAAGAAACAAGACCTATGGTAGAATTTGAGACGCGATGGGATAAAACACTCGACGCTACTACAACGCACCTGGCTGGGACGAAACGACGTCGTCTGTGTCCATGGGGTCGTCTCCTTGGCGCGCCGGAGAGGTGATGGAGGTAGCGACCCTATCGAGTGAAATCCATTCGGCCAGTAAACAGAAGTTCACTCGGATAACAGAAAGAACCGAAAGCTGGATACACTTACGTGGAGGTGACAGGGATGGCAACCCTCATTCGTGGCAGAGCCTTCCGAGGCTTAGGCCCACTCGGCTTGGGCGCCTTAGAATACTGGCCCACGGGCTCAGCGGCGGTGTCCCTGGCCCTCTTGGTGCTTCGAACGGTCGGGACCACCGGAGCAGTAGGTGGAGCGCTCGACGACGCAGGAGGAGCCGAAGGAACGGCGGGCTCGTGTTGGCGCTTGGTCCGATGCTCTGGTCGTGGAGGTGGCGAGTCTTGCTCCTTGTCTTCATCCTCTTCTTCGCTATCCTCCTCCTCCGATTCCCCGCTGTCGGAGACGTACTCGGCGCTCTCCATGCTGCCCTCTTGGCTGCCTTCCTCCTCTTCCTCCTCCGGATTCCCATTCGAGACGGGGGAGAACCAGTTGGTCCTCGCTTGCATAAAGTTCAGTCGGAGACATTAGACATCACACGAAGATATAGACAAACGACTGGAATTAAGACAGTTCAATGCACTCGACAAGTGCCACCCACCTGATTCGGTGGAGGATGATGCGCGCTGTAAGGCTTCACTCGCCGAGCTCCTTTGGGGTTCTCGCAGGGACCCGTGATTTGGAGCACCCACGAGGTCACCCTCTCCTCAGTCACGCCCACCATGATGGTCCGAGTGGAGTCTTCGGGCCCCGTGTAATGCCACATGGCATGGTCGCGAGCCTGCAGAGGCTGGATCCGCCGACCAAGGAAGACTTCCAGCAGGTCTATTCCGGTGACCCCCCTCCTGACGACATCCACGAGTGCCTCAACCAAGGGCTGGATGTTGTTCTTCTCGGCCTTCGAGAGCGCGAGCTGCTTAGGCGGGGCGGGCCGATCTAGACTAAAAGGAGGCAGCCCAGTCGATGCATTCGGACAGGCGATATCCTAGTAGTAGATCCACGTCGACTGCCAGTTCCTAGCCGACTCACTTAATTGGAGAGCAGGATAGCTACTCCGTCTCTTCTTCTGGAATCCTAAACCTCCGCAGAGCTGGAGGAGGTGCGTCTTATCATCCGACTGGCTAAGTCGTTTGATAGTTTGGGATCGGGCGGAGAAGATGTGTTTGAACAAACCCCAATGGGGAGGGCAACCGATGAAACACTCGCACAAAACAATAAAGGCAGAAAGATGGGCGATGGCATTCGGAGGAAAGTGGTGAAGTTGGGCCCCGAAGTGATTCATGATGCCCTTAAAGAAAGGATGCGGAGGCAAAGAAAAACCTCGGTGGACATGGCTGAGGAGCAGGACGCGCTCCCCCTCCCGAGGTGCTGGCTCGACCTCGTCCTCCGCCGGCAGTCTCCAGGACTTATGCACGAGCATTCCATGCTCCACCAGCTCCAGCAGATCTCCCTCCGTCACCGTGGAGGGAAGGAAGTCTCCTTGGATCCACCCCGCCGGCAGCGGCCGCTGAGCAGGCGCCGCCGCGTTGCCCTTCTTCTTCCTCACCTCCATCTTGCTGGTCTGACCCTTGGTCATGGAGGCGACGGCGAACCCTCGAGAGGGAGGAGAAGGAAGGAGTGTATGAGCGCTGGAGGTGGCGAGGAAGACGGAGCAGGCGAGAGCGAAAGATTCGGCGAGCGTAACGAAGAAGCCTCGCCGCCCAGATTTAAATAGAGTTCCGGCTGGGTCACTGGCGAGTGGCCCCGAAACCTTATCCGCCCGACCGGCCGTGGCGATATCAGTGGAGGAGTTGAAGGCGCAAGAATCGAGGCGTCAGGCGCTACTCGAGCGCACTGGCGTCATCCCCGCTCAGCGCGCGGAACCCAAAATTTGAGATCCCGGAAAATCCGCCGCTGTCAGTTGACCAGTCGCATCAAAAGATGCCGCAGAAACACTCGGTTCCCGACAGTATGTTTCGCAAGCATTTCCACTCGGATCGTTGGTCAGGAAAGATAAAATGGATGGACGCAAGCAATGCCCAAGCCGAATCTAGTCCCGTCGGATCTGAACTTCAAGCACCGCTTCGTCGTTTCAACCCGAATCCATTCGGGGACTAATGATGGGGTCATAGTCCTAGGGTAGGGTCATAGGCCTGCCATACAGGTCCTACCCAAGGACTACCCCACACAAAGGACAGGACCCTAAGTCTGCCCCGACTGAATTAAGGAGTCCCCATCATCCAGTCGGTAACAAGTCCTGAATCATCCAGTCGGAGACTAGCATTCGGAGGATACCAGGCTAAACGACTGGATACACTCCGTACATCGTAACCTCTCTGGAGGGAAACTGTCGTATGTTTCCAGGTGCATTTATTAGCATTTAGGGCATACGTAACCTGTAACGTACGCATTCAACCCCCATTACTCCACCCCTGTACCGCAACCGTTGCGGAGGGCAGCGCACTCTATATAAGCCGCCCTCCCCCACTGGTAGAGGGGTTAGCAAATCATTGTATTCCATATTACACTCGACAATAAGCTCCAAGAGCACTGAGACGTAGGGCTGTTACCTCCACCGCAGAGGGGCCTGAACTTACACAACCTCGCCGTAGCTAGGACTCTGCCCATCTCATTCGTACCCTACACATCTATTGTCAGGCTTATACCCATGACAGGCATGGTATCATCATTTCACCCACATAGCATGTATGAGAAAGTTGAGAGGGCTACGGCAAAAACTGGATGCACTTCATGTACAAAACGGACAATCTCTTTCGAAGTATCACGGTTTCATACGGAAACTCGTGTGCTACAAAGGGATTTCATTTTTTTGAACTTATTTGAATTCCATAGTTTTTCTGTGTTCAAAATGCACCATTCAAAGCCAAATCATCAATTTACAACCCTTTTTGACTTCATTTGTTATTTTTCATGCATTTACTTATTATTTTGAGCTATAACACCATGAAATTGAAAGGCATTTGAAATGAACTCTAAAAAGGTTCCAATTCGGCATGGTATCATCATTTCACCCACATAGCATGTGCGAGAAAGTTGAGAGGGTTACGGCAAAAACTGGATGCACTTCGTGTATAAAACGGACAATCTCTTTCGAAGTATCTGGGCTTCATACGGAAACTCGTGTGTTACAAAGGGATTTCATTTTTTTGAACTTATTTGAACTCCATAGTTTTTCTGTGTTCAAAATGCACCATTCAAAGCCACATCATCAATTTACAACCCTTTCTGACTTCATTTGTTATTTTTCATGCATTTACTGATTATTTTGAGATATAACACCATGAAATTGAAAAGCATTTGAAATGAACTCTGAAAAGGTTCCAATTTGGCATGGTATCATCATTTCACCCACATAGCATGTGCGAGAAAGTTGAGAGGGTTACGGCAAAAACTGGATGCACTTCGTGCAAAACGGACAATCTCTTTCAAAGTATCACGGTTTCATACGGAAACTCGTGTCTTACAAAGGGATTTTATTTTGTTGAACTTATTTGAACTCCATAGTTTTTCTGTGTTCAAAATGTACCATTCAAAGCCACATCATCGATTTACAACCCTTTGTGACTTCATTCTGATTTTTCATGCATTTACTTATTATTTTGAGCTATAACACCATGAAATTGAAAAGCAGTTGAAATGAACTCTGAAAAGGTTCCAAGCTGGCATGGTATCATCATTTCACCCACATAGCATGTGTGAGAAAGTTGAGAGGGTTACGGCAAAAACTGGATGCACTTCATGTAGAAAACGGACAATCTCTTTCGAAGTATCACGGTATCATACGGGAACTCGTGTGTTACAAAGGGATTTCATTTTTTTGAACTTATTTGAATTCCATAGTTTTTCTGTACTCAAAATGCACCATTCAAAGCCAAATCATCAATTTACAACCCTTTCTGACTTCATTTGTTATTTTTCATGCATTTACTTATTATTTTGAGCTATAACACCATGAAATTAAAAAGCATTTGAAATGAACTCTGAAAAGGTTTGAAGTTGGCATGGTATCATCATTTCACCCACATAGCATGTGCGAGAAAGTTGAGAGGGTTACAGCAAAAACTTGATGCACTTCGTGTACAAAACGGACAATCTCTTTCGAAGTATGAGGGTTTCATATGGAAACTCTGGTGTTACAAAGGGATTTCATTTTTTTGAACTTATTTGAACTCCATAGTTTTTCTGTGTTCAAAATGCACCATTCAAAGCCACATCATCAATTTACAACCTTTTCTAACTTCATTTGTTATTTTTCATGCATTTACTGATTATTTTGAGATATAACACCATGAAATTGAAAAGCATTTGAAATGAACTCTGAAAAGGTTCCAATTTGGCATGGTATCATCGTTTCACCCACATAGCATGTGCGAGAAAGTTTAGAGGGTTACGGAAAAAACTGGATGCACCTCGTGTATAAAACGGACAATCTCTTTCGAAGTATCAGGGCTTCATACGGAAACTCGTGTGTTACAAAGTGATTTCATTTTTTTGAACTTATTTGAACTCCATAGTTTTTCTGTGTTCAAAATGCACCATTCAAAGCCACATCATCAATTTACAACCCTTTCTGACTTCATTCTTAATTTTCATACATTTACTGATTATTTTGAGCTATAAGACCATGAAATTGAAAATCATTTCAAATGAACTCTGAAAAGGTTCCAAGTTGTCATGGTATAATAATTTCACCCACATAGCATATGCGAGAAAGTTGAGAGGGTTATGGCAAAAACTGGATGCACTTCGTGTACAAAACGGACAATCTCTTTCAAAGTATCACGGTTTCATACGGAAACTCGTGTCTTACAAAGGGATTTTATTTTGTTGAACTTATTTGAACTCCATAGTTTTTCTGTGTTCAAAATGTACCATTCAAAGCCACATCATCGATTTACAACCCTTTGTGACTTCATTTTTTATTTTTCATGCATTTACTTATTATTTTGAGCTATAACACCATGAAATTGAAAAGCAGTTGAAATGAACTCCGAAAAGGTTCCAAGCTGGCATGGTATCATCATTTCACCCACATAGCATGTGTGAGAAAGTTGAGAGGGTTACGGCAAAAACTGGATGCACTTCATGTAGAAAACGGACAATCTCTTTCGAAGTATCACGGTATCATACGGGAACTCGTGTGTTACAAAGGGATTTCATTTTTTTGAACTTATTTGAATTCCATAGTTTTTCTGTATTCAAAATGCACCATTCAAAGCCAAATCATCAATTTACAACCCTTTCTGACTTCATTTGTTATTTTTCATGCATTTACTTATTATTTTGAGCTATAACACCATGAAATTAAAAAGCATTTGAAATGAACTCTGAAAAGGTTTGAAGTTGGCATGGTATCATCATTTCACCCACATAGCATGTGCGAGAAAGTTGAGAGGGTTACAGCAAAAACTTGATGCACTTCGTGTACAAAACGGACAATCTCTTTCGAAGTATGAGGGTTTCATATGGAAACTCTGGTGTTACAAAGATTTTCATTTTTTTGAAGTTATTTGAACTCCATAGTTTTTCTGTGTTCAAAATGCACCATTCAAAGCCACATCATCAATTTACAACCTTTTCTGACTTCATTTGTTATTTTTCATGCATTTACTGATTATTTTGAGATATAACACCATGAAATTGAAAAGCATTTGAAATGAACTCTGAAAAGGTTCCAATTTGGCATGGTATTATCGTTTCACCCACATAGCATGTGCGAGAAAGTTGAGAGGGTTACGGAAAAAACTGGATGCACTTCGTGTATAAAACGGACAATCTCTTTCGAAGTATCACGGCTTCATACGGAAACTCGTGTGTTACAAAGGGATTTCATTTTTTTGAACTTATTTGAACTCCATAGTTTTTCTGTGTTCAAAATGCACCATTCAAAGCCACATCATCAATTTACAACCCTTTCTGACTTCGTTCTTATTTTTCATACATTTACTGATTATTTTGAGCTATCAGACCATGAAATTGAAAAGCATTTCAAATGAACTCTGCAAAGGTTCCAAGTTGTCATGGTATCATCATTTCAACCACATAGCATATGCGAGAAAGTTGAGAGGGTTACGTCAAAAACTGGATACACTTCGTGTACAAAACGGACAATCTCTTTCGAAGTATGACGGTTTCATACGGAAACTCGTGTGTTACAAAGGGATTTCATTTTTTTGAACTTATTTGAACTCCATAGTTTTTCTGTGTTCAAAATGCACCATTCAAAGCCACATCATCAATTTACAACCCTTTCTGACTTCATTTGTTATTTTTCATGCATTTACTGATTATTTTGAGATATACCACCATGAAATTGAAAAGCATTTGAAATGAACTCTAAAAAGGTTCCAATTTGGCATGGTATCATCATTTCACCCACATAGCATGTGCGAGAAAGTTGAGAGGGTTACGGAAAAAACTGGATGCACTTCGTGTATAAAACGGACAATCTCTTTCGAAGTATCAGGGCTTCATACGAAACTCGTGTGTTACAAAGGGATTTCATTTTTTTGATGTCACATCCCTAACCCCTTAAGCAAGTTAGTATTGTGCTCATGTCTTCTTTGCATTGCATCTAAGAAATCTTCAACAAGAACAAAGAAAGAGGTGAAGGAAAAACTCAAACCCTAGCCACTTCTTCAAATAAAGGAAATCTCAAAACTAGTTAAAATCAATGAACCCAAAATGGCCTCAAGAAAAGTTCAAACTTTCTGATAAATCATGAAAGTAAATGAGCAATGAAGAACACCATTTTCTTGACACTTTAAGCATTTTAAATAAATGCAAAAAGCTACTGGTTTCAAGTTTTAAATTTGAAATCAGAAACTTTAAATATTCAAAAATGTTGAAAACTTTGGAAATGGTTGGGAATATTCCAACAAATATTCAGGTGCGTTTAAAATAGTTTTTACAACCCGTTTTGGAGCTGAAATAAATAGCAAAACAATAGTTAGCAAAACAGAAACAAAATAGAAAAGAAATAAGAGAAAGAAATAACTTACCTCTGTTTGTCGCCGGCCCAGCCCACCAGGGGCACGGTTGTCTTCTTCCTCTTGCCAGGAGGAGAAGCAGCTGCGTGCCGACGCGCCGGCGAGCGCGGCCACGTTCCCTGGCCAACTCCTGCTTGCCCGAGCCACGCAGACGGCGGGGATGAGTACCCCGTGCACGTCTCTCCCTTCTCCACCCATCTCTAGCTCCCCTCCATCTCTCTCTCGCCTTATCCCACCATGGCCGAGCCTGCTTGTCGCCGCCGATCGTCGTAGCCGTGGCCACGAGCCCCCTCCAGCCCAGCTGATGTGCCCCAAAGCCCCGCCGTGCTCCTCCTCGTCCCCTGGAAGAAGGAATCAAGCCCGGAGGCCCCCTGTCATCGCCTCGCCGCCATCTTCTCCACCTCCGGCCGCCGGACCTCTTCCGTCGATTCGCTCCCTCCGGCGCACCCCCGAGCCCTACAACAACACCATCGGAACCGCCATGAGCTCGTCATCATTTCCCCTCTCAGCCCACGCTCTTCCGCGCACCGTAGCCCCGTTCCCCACCAAGGCCGAGAGCTCCTCACCGCTGGTCATGTCGTCGTCGTCGCTGTGGTGTCTCTTCCACGCGCTCGAGCTAGGGATCGAGCTCCTGGAGCCACCAGGAATGTGATGAGCCCATCAGCTGTCATCGCCGTGCCCTGGAGCCATCACCCGCGGAAGGCCGAGCTTCGGCCGCCGGTTCGGCTCGTCGCCGGCGCCTCTCCCGGCGACCCTAGCTTCTCCTGATGCCCCTGCCAGATCGGCAGCTTCGCCAGCATCCCGTAGCTACAAACCGCGCTCGATTTGGTGTCGTGTAGCGCCGTTTAGGTCGTCTCCGGCGAGCCCTCCGCCGCGGGCTTGGTCGCCGGCGACCACCCTCCGGTGGGCGTCGACGTGGCCGACCATTAGGGCGTAATTATCCTTCCCTCAGTCACTGCCAGAGGGCCCCACGCCTGGTCAAACCCCAATTAGGGGCTGGTCAGCGCGGGGTTAGCCCCTGGCTCACTGACCAGTGGACCCCACTGGTCAGGTTTGACCTGGCCCATGCTTAGTTGACGTGCTGACGTCAGTAGTGATGCAATATTAGTATTTCTGTTTATAAAATAAATCCAGGAAATTGCTAAAACTTGTAAAAATCATAGAAATTAAAATATAACTCGGATGAAAATAATTTATATATGAAAAAGTATCAGAAAAATCCGAGGAATCTGATTATGGCATTTTCATGCATGTTTGGAAAAGTTACAGAACCGAAACATGTAGATTAATGAATAAGTCAATTCTTATAATTACTTTATAAATGGAATTTCGAAAATATTCAAATTTCATTATGAATGACATGATCACACATTGTTCTAATAACAAACCAGTACCTTAACATAAAATCTCATGCATGCTAACATCAAGTTGATCTGAGCATCACGTCGAGTCAATTAAATCGGTATCCGAGAATACCTCGTTTGAATTGATATTTGAATGTGATTCAAATCAACTTCAAACCTAACACATGTTGATTATAATAGTTTATCACCTTGCATTCTCATGCCATGCTCATGCATCATCTTGTTTGCATATGATTGTTATTGATTGTTGCCATTCATTTCGGTAGGCTCCGCACCCCCGGATTCCACCGAATATCCGTCTGACGGATATTGTCCCTCCTCTGAGCAACAAAGCAAGCAACCATTTTTGATCATCCCGATAAATCCCATGTTCTTGCTCCTGCAATTATTTATTGCATTAGGATCAAATGCTTCAACTGCTTTTGCCACGATTAGTTGAACCCACTTCCTTTGCATGACCTAACCTTGTCACAGTAAATAGCCGAACCTTGCAACCTAGCATACCTGGTAGTTGCTTCAGCCTTGATGTGCCTTATCCTGCTATGCATGCTATGCTTAGAGTTGTGTATGGTCTGTCATCTGGGAGATGAACAGAATTGTGAGAATGTGTTCGGTAAGAAAAGGTTGTGTGTTGAACCTGATTTGGTAAAGGTACCGGTGAAAGGCTGTGTAGGAGTACATGGCGGGTTGTTTCATTGGAACCGTCCTTAGGAACTGAGTTCCGTGTATGTAATCCAAGACTAGATACTACCACACGTTGGGATACTTAATTGACCCTCTCGACTTATTAATCGCTTAGTACTCGGTCCAGGAGTTGCAAGTAGTTTATGGTGTTTATAGTAATGCTGGAGGCCGTGCATGGTGCTGACCTGAGAGGTGGGCTGTGATGCGGTAGGCAGTGGCACGGTGTACCAAGTGGCACCCGGATGGTGGGCTTGGGAACCCTGCGCACATCGTTTGAGGCCGTGGCGGAAACCTCGGCCGGACTTCCGTACGGGTTACTCTCAGATAGGCGATAAACCTGGACTAGGTACTAGTGTGGTTAACGGTCGTGGCCGACTCCTTCGCTGGGCTTCCGCTTGAAGGTTGCCGAGGTGCATGACGTGCACATGGGGATAAGTGGCGAGAGCGTGTGTGACGAAGTACACCCCTGCAGGGTTATGATCTATTCGAATAGCCGCGTCCGTGGATACGGACTACTTGGAGACATATGTTGTTCATAGATAACTTCAATGGCTACTCATAAAATTGCCAAGATAAGCGTGAGTGTCGTGGACGGCATTTCCGTATGGAGAGGGAATGATTCCACGATAGTGTATTGTTCTGGTGTTAGTGTACTCGTGTGCGAGAAATCAAGTTGTCAAAATTATTTAAAAATGCAAGTTGTCTAGCCACGAGTCAGACGCTGGCTTTCCGCATGAAACCCCACAATACCCTTTTGATACCTTGCATGAGTAGTTAGTTATCCTAAAGTCTTGCTGAGTACCTTCGTACTCATGTTTGTTTAATAAATGTTGCAGAGGTTGCTAATCACTACTGAAATCAGAGAATTTGCCGTATGCCGCCTCTTTGTCGTCCGCTGACTGATGGCAAAGAAGCTCTTTGTCGTCAGCTACAAAAAAATAGATGGCAAAGAGCTGACAGACGGCAAAGAAGTACTTTGCCATGAGTCGCTTCTTTGCCGTCCGCTAGCGGACGGCAAAGATGGACCAAGCTGATGGCAAAGACACGGCTGACGGCAAAGATGACCCATGCAGACGGCAAAGAAAAATCGCAGGTGTAGGCATTGCGTTTGCCATGGGCCGCTCTTTGCCGTCCGCCAAAAACCCCTTTGCCGTCTGCCCTGGAGTACAGCGGACGGCAAAGGGGATGACCAATGCAGACGGCAAAGAAAAATCGCAGGTGTAGGCATTGCCTTTGCCATGTGCCGCTCTTTGCCGTCCGCCGGAAACCCCTTTGCCGTCTGCCTGGGAATACAGCGGACGGCAAAGGGGACGGCGTCCCAAACGGCTGCCCCCGCCCGCGCGATGCCTCCCCCACTAACGGCTCGATCCAACCCCAACCTCCCGTCGCCCTCCCTCCCGCCCACGCCCTCCCGCAGGCCTCCCCCATCGAAGTTTTGCCTCCCCACCCGCCGGCGCCTCCCCCACCCACCGGCGCCTCCCCCGCCGGCGCCTCCCCCGTCCACCGGCGCCTCCCCCACCCGTCGGCGCCTCCCCCGCGACGGCCCCCTCCCCCAGGCCTCCCCCACCCGGCACCTCCCCCACCCACCGGCGGCTCCCCCACCCGGCACCTCCCCCACCCACCGGCGGCTCCCCCACCCGGCACCTCCCCCACCCACCGGCGGCTCCCCCACCCGGCACCTCTCCCACCCGACGCCGCCACCACCTGGCCGCCCGCATCCTCCGCAGGTATGTTGCTTGGTGCTCCAGTAGATGGATGGATCGATGGGCGTGGCTGTGTGTGTGACATGGAGGGCTCCTGCAGGTCGGCGGTGGCGGGGCTGGATACGCTGCTGCCACTGCACACCATGGTGGCGTCGGCGCGCCTCAAGTCCTGCATCGCCGTCGACTCCACCTGCTGGTGCTCCCTCTCCCAAGGTAAACCGGCGCAGCGCCTCACCCCACATTTACATTGGCTGGATGTGTCAGTCTCAGATTAATTTTATATATCCACTAAAAATAACCCTGTAAAATCCTGGAGTTTGACAGTTACAATCGAATCGGGTACAAATGTGTGTGGTATTGTGTTATTGCGATGGGGAATAGCTGTCAGTGCTGTTATGAATATGACTGTCATCAACATGCAAACCTGCACACAAGAGTGTTGCTGTGGAGAGATTCAGTGATCGACATCATAATAGTTAGATATATGGCGGTGGGAACTGGGAAGTATCCTTCATTATTAGTCGAGACTAAATCGCCTAGTTTGTAAACCTTTATATCTGCGGGTGATATAATTGTCCCTTACAGTACAATGGTAAGTTTTTAGAACACCTTGAGGCTAGTTGTTCGTTAATACCTGCTGGTTATTACTATCGCTCTTCTTTACGAAGCCAGTTAGTGTTTAACATCTATTGTTTTAGCGCCAAGTGACTACACAATGTTTGTTTCTGATCAGTTAGGATGATTCGTCCACTCGTATCCATTATCCTCAACTAATTCCGTGTATTAGTTCGTGTTTGCTTAATTTTATACTCCCTCCGTCCCAAAAGAACTGTCTCAACTTTCTACTAGCCCTAGTACAAAGTTATACTAAGCTTAAGAAACATATTTTGGGACAGAGGGAGTAGTATGTAGGACCATGTGTTTTCTTTGCTTGGCTTTTTCTGTCGGTGATAGCGTCTTCATGGCACCGTGCAGTTTTCGTAAGTCGAGTGCTTCATAGTAGGAAAATCAATCCGAGATGTTGTACCTCTTGATCTTCATAAATCTGATCAGTTAAGGATCGATGTGTAGCGATGGCAAGGTTTACGAGTCGACCTATCGCAACTTGTCGCCGGGGTACCGACAAGTAGACAAGTCATGACTAGTCGTGACTAGTCATAGACTTGTCGATATGTAGTCTAGCAGTCTAGCTGTAAATACTGAAAATGCTGATGCCATAGTGAGCAGAGAGGAACCTGGGACTGTGGCATTTGCATCCAGTATGCAGGGCCTCCACTTCTCCACCAACCAGCAGCCTACAAACAAATGAAAAGCCATCAGATTTGTGCTATAAAACTGCCTCCTCCCTCTCGGAGTCGGGGCCGGCTATTTAAGTCGTCCGACGCCCCCCAGCCTAGCACATCTGCCTCCTCCCTCTCTCCGTCACCACCCGAGCACTTCCCTCTCCGAGCCCGTCAGCCATGCCACCACGCCGCTGGCATTACACGGTCCAACACTTTCTCTTCCTCCTAGAGCTGGTCCGAATCCGAAGGGTTGCGGGGCTACCTATGGAATTGGAGGTGGATTTTAAGGAGGGGGAGGAGATGGGGGAGGAACCCAAGGAAGAGACACACACGTCGGAGGAGGAGGCGGCGCCCCAGGTTACAAGGTTAAACCTCATAGGGAAAACTATTTGGCGAGTATTGGGAGCTCATCAGCGGCTGAGATTGAGAATAAAGCATGGGTACCCCGGTGGAGTATCAATGCGTCGTCGGAGCTAAAAAAATTGTCTGGAGATTGTGCAAGGAGACAGTTCCAACTTCAGATATGCTACGCCATCGTCATATGTCATCCACCCCAGCTTGTTCTTTCTGTTTGGCAGAGGACAGCTGGAAACCTGCATTAATCAACTGCACTACTGCCAGGTGCTTTTGGTCTTTGTCGTTTGAGGACACGGTGGAGCTCATGTGTGAAAATCTGAATTTCAATGCTAAAGCTTGGGTCTTTACAATGCATGAGAAGTTGTCACAAGAGGAGTTTGCGCGCATGATAGTAACTCTTTGGGCTATCTGGAAATCAAGGCGTAAAGCGATTCATGAAGGTATATATGAAAGCCCCATGCAGATCCATAATAGGTAACCCCGACCCCCGACCCCCGACAACACTCACCCTCGACCCTCGACCCCCGATGACACTGACCCACATAGTTATGAGTTAGGTCAGATAGTTATGTTAATTATAAAAACATCGTATTTGTGTTGATCGGGTGAATTTCAATGTGCAGTTGTTCGACGACCTCCACGTGCGTTGGACGAGCTTCGCCCTTGCGTTTGTTGGTGAGCACAAATGACTTCTCCTCCTACCCCCTTAATTTGCTCTGTCCCGGTCTTCGTGCCGATGAAACTTGCTAGCTATAGGTTTCTTCAATCATGAGTATGCGTGACCAGTATGCGTCTCCCATTCGAAAGGGCGACATCTATAAATATGCATTTCTTTGCATATTTATAACCGCCATCCTTTCGAATTGTCCAACATTATCCATGGACAGCCCGAGTATGTGTAGATTGGGTTTGTTTTCCCGTATGCTGTGCTCCGGATCCGATGCGGAATTTCGTCAGTGCCTCCCCTATTGTTCTCCGGGTACACATCCTCTCTGCTTATTGCCGAGACGTGTATCAGGAGAACAACGGGGAGGTGCTGTCGAAATTCTGCGTCGCATCTGGAGCAGAGCATGGGAAAACGAACCCAGTCTACACATACTCGGGTGGAATTAGGACCTATCTTTACCTATTAGCGTGTAGGTTGCATGGACGTAATAAAACTGTCAAACTTGATTAGCGTATGAATATAGATGATGAATTATATATTTATTTCTTGTGCCCCCATAGGTAGCTAGGCAACATGAGTGATCGTGCTTGGATGTACACTGGTCACCCTAGTCAGAAAGACATGACCCATCAATGGTTAACAAAAACCAGGGGGTTTGTGAGAGCCGCATTTGCAAATGGCCAGCATAAAACATGGTGCCCCTGTCCCAACTGCGACAACTGGAAAAAGCAGACAGAGTTTGAAATGGGTAAACACCTGCAGAAGTGGGGTTTTACGCCTAATTATACGGTGTGGACTTTTCATGGTGAGTCTGACCAACATGCTAGAGCTGAGGTGATTCGTCGTCGCACCGACGAGCATGGTACCGGGATTGAAGACATGGTGCAAGACTTTGATGATGCTCGTGATTCGGACGATGAGATGGAGGAATCTGCAAAGGCCTTCTATGAAATGCTGGAGTCTTCAAAACGTCCTCTCCACGAGCAGACTGAGCTTTGTCAGCTGGATGCCATCGCGCAAGTAATGGCTCTGAAGGCTCAATTCAACCTAGGTATAGAATGCTACGACGCGATGATGACGATATTTGGACGCTTTCTACCCAAAGGCCATGTACTGCCTGCAAACCTGTACCAGTCAGAGAAAATCCTCCGTGTACTTAAGATGCCCTATGAGAAGATACATGCCTGTGAGAATGGATGTGCCTTATTTAGGCTTGAGTATGCGACCTTGAACTATTGCCCCATTTGCAATTCTTCAAGGTATATTGTGGTAGACAATGGCATGGGTGAGAAGAATCAGACCAAAATCCCCATTAGTGTTCTTCGATATCTGCCGATCGTACCAAGACTTCAACGTCTTTTCATGGTCGAAGAGACGGCCAGACAGATGACATGGCACAAATTGGGCAAAAGAACCGAACTAGATGCGGATGGGAACAAGATGCTGGTACACACTTCAGATGGTTTTGCGTGGAGGCACTTCGATGCATTACATAAGGATAAATCGGAAGATCCAAGGCAACCTAGAGTTGCTATCAGCACGGATGGGTTCAATGTGTATGGTATGACGGCAGCACAATACAGTTGTTGGCCTGTATTTGTCATTCCACTAAATTTGCCACCCGGAGAGATTATGAAAAGAAAGAACATCTTCCTGACGTTGATAATTCCAGGGCCCAACTATCCGGGGAAGAATATGAATGTGTACATGCAGCCGCTTAAGGATGAGTTGCAAGAAGCCTGGGATAATGGGATCAAGACCTACGACGCGGCTACCAAAACAAATTTCAAAATGCATGTGTGGTACATGTACTCGACGCATGATTATCCGGCGTTTGCGCTATTCGCTGGCTGGTGTGTGCATGGAAGGTTCCCGTGCACCACATGCAAGGCAGCTCTTCAGTTCCGTTGGCTGCAGGTTGGTCGCAAGTATTCTTGCTTCGACATGCATAGACAATTCCTGGATCCTGACCATAAGTTCAGAAAAGACAAGAAGAATTTCATCAAAGGTAGAGTTGTCAAAAACACTGCACCAGCTGCGTTGACAGGCCAACAGACCCTTGATCAGTTAAACGCTCTTGAGCCTGATCCTTTGCGTCCAGGATACTTCAAAGGGTATAATACGGAACACGCCTGGACTCACAAGTCATGCTTATGGGATCTCCCTTACTTCAAAGACCTCCTTTGCCCACACAACATTGACGTGATCCACACTGAAAAGAATATTGAGAAGGAGGAGAAGAAGAAGGAGGAGAAGGAGAAGGAACTTCTTCCTCCTTCTTCCTCCTTCTCCTTCTCCTTCTTCTTCTCCTTCTTCTTTTCTTCTTCTTCTCCTCTTCCTTCTTCTTCTCCTCCACCTCCTCCTCCTCCTTATTTTACTTCTTCTTCTCTATCTCTTCTTCTACGTAGCTTAGATTCCTCCAAGAAAGGCTAAATTGGCTAATTATCCTACGAAATGACATAATTAGCTTACTTAGCTCCAAAATGGCCTATTTAATAAGAAATGACCTCTACTTAGCTAATTATCCTCGAAATGACATAATTAGCTCCAAAAAGGCATTCTTAGCCAATTTAGCCCGAAGAAGGGGACAAGAACAGAAAAAGAGGAAAAATGAAAGGAAGGAAGAGGAAAAATGAGGAGAAGACGAAGGAGGAGAGGGAGGAGGAGAAGAAGAAGGAGAAGGAGGAGAAGGAACTTCTTCCTCCTTCTTCCTCCTTCTCCTTCTCCTTCTTCTTCTCCTTCTCCTTCTTCTTTTCTTCTTCTTCTCCTCTTCCTTCTTCTTCTCCTCCACCTCCTCCTCCTCCTAATTTTACTTCTTCTTCTCTATCTCTTCTTCTACGTAGCTTAGATTCCTCCAAGAAAGGCTAAATTGGCTAATTATCCTACGAAATGACATAATTAGCTTACTTAGCTCCAAAATGGCCTATTTAATAAGAAATGACCTCTACTTAGCTAATTATCCTCGAAATGACATAATGAGCTCCAAAAATGCATTCTTAGGCAATTTAGCCCAAAGAAGGGGACAAGAAGAGAAAAAGAGGAAAAATGAAAGGAAGGAAGAGGAAAAATGAGGAGAAGACGAAGGAGGAGAGGGAGGAGGAGAAGAAGAAGGAGGAGAAGGAGAAGGAACTTCTTCCTCCTTCTCCTTCTCCTGCTTCTTCTCCTTCTTCTTTTCTTCTTCTTCTCCTCTTCCTTGTTCTTCTCCTCCACCTCCTCCTCCTCCTTATTTTACTTCTTATTCTCTATCTCTTCTTCTACGTAGCTTAGATTCCTCCAAGAAAGGCTAAATTGGCTAATTATCCTACGAAATGACATAATTAGCTTACTTAGCTCCAAAATGGCCTATTTAATAAGAAATGACCTCTACTTAGCTAATTATCCTCGAAATGACATAATTAGCTCCAAAAAGGCATTGTTAGCCAATTTAGCCCGAAGAAGGGGACAAGAACAGAAAAAGAGGAAAAATGAAAGGAAGGAAGAGGAAAAATGAGGAGAAGACGAAGGAGGAGAGGGAGGAGGAGAAGAAGAAGGAGAAGGAGGAGAAGGAACTTCTTCCTCCTTCTTCCTCCTTCTCCTTCTCCTTCTTCTTCTCCTTCTCCTTCTTCTTTTCTTCTTCTTCTCCTCTTCCTTCTTCTTCTCCTCGACCTCCTCCTCCTCCTTATTTTACTTCTTCTTCTCTATCTCTTCTTCTACGTAGCTTAGACTCCTCCAAGAAAGGCTAAATTGGCTAATTATCCTACGAAATGACATAATTAGCTTAGTTAGCTCCAAAATGGCCTATTTAAGGAAGAAATGACCTGTACTTAGCTAATTATCCTCGAAATGACTTAATTAGCTCCAAAAAGGCATTCTTAGCCAATTTAGCCCGAAGAAGGGGACAAGAAGAGAAAAAGAGGAAAAATGAAAGGAAGGAAGAGGAAAAATGAGGAGAAGAAGGAGGAGAGGGAGGAGGAGAAGAAGAAGGAGAAGGAGGAGAGGGAGAAGGAACTTCTTCCTCCTTCTTCCTCCTTCTCCTTCTCCTTCTTCTTCTCCTTCTCCTTCTTCTTTTCTTCTTCTTCTCCTCTTCCTTCTTCTTCTCCTCCACCTCCTCCTCCTCCTTATTTTACTTCTTCTTCTCTATCTCTTCTTCTACGTAGCTTAGATTCCTCCAAGAAAGGCTAAATTGGCTAATTATCCTACGAAATGACATAATTAGCTTTCTTAGCTCCAAAATGGCCTATTTAATAAGAAATGACCTCTACTTAGCTAATTATCCTCGAAATGACATAATTAGCTCCAAAAAGGCATTCTTAGCCAATTTAGCCCAAAGAAGGGGACAAGAAGAGAAAAAGAGGAAAAATGGAAGGAAGGAAGAGGAAAAATGAGGAGAAGACGAAGGAGGAGAGGGAGGAGGAGAAGAAGAAGGAGGAGAAGGAGAAGGAACTTCTTCCTCCTTCTTCCTCCTTCTCCTTCTCCTTCTTCTTCTCCTTCTCCTTCTTCTTTTCTTCTTCTTCTCCTCTTCCTTCTTCTTCTCCTCCACCTCCTCCTCCTCCTTATTTTACTTCTTCTTCTCTATCTCTTCTTCTACGTAGCTTAGATTCCTCCAAGAAAGGCTAAATTGGCTAATTATCCTACGAAATGACATAATTAGCTTACTTAGCTCCAAAATGGCCTATTTAATAAGAAATGACCTCTACTTAGCTAATTATCCTCGAAATGACATAATGAGCTCCAAAAATGCATTCTTAGCCAATTTATCCCAAAGAAGGGGACAAGAAGAGAAAAAGAGGAAAAATGAAAGGAAGGAAGAGGAAAAATGAGGAGAAGACGAAGGAGGAGAGGGAGGAGGAGAAGAAGAAGGAGGAGAAGGAGAAGGAACTTCTTCCTCCTTCTTCCTCCTTCTCCTTCTCCTTCTTCTTCTCCTTCTTCTTTTCTTCTTCTTCTCCTCTTCCTTCTTCTTCTCCTCCACCTCCTCCTCCTCCTTATTTTACTTCTTCTTCTCTATCTCTTCTTCTACGTAGCTTAGATTCCTCCAAGAAAGGCTAAATTGGCTAATTATCCTACGAAATGACATAATTAGCTTACTTAGCTCCAAAATGGCCTATTTAATAAGAAATGACCTCTACTTAGCTAATTATCCTCGAAATGACATAATTAGCTCCAAAAAGGCATTCTTAGCCAATTTAGCCCGAAGAAGGGGACAAGAAGAGAAAAAGAGGAAAAATGAAAGGAAGGAAGAGGAAAAATGAGGAGAAGACGAAGGAGGAGAGGGAGGAGGAGAAGAAGAAGGAGAAGGAGGAGAAGGAACTTCTTCCTCCTTCTTCCTCCTTCTCCTTCTCCTTCTTCTTCTCCTTCTCCTTCTTCTTTTCTTCTTCTTCTCCTCTTCCTTCTTCTTCTCCTCCACCTCCTCCTCCTCCTTATTTTACTTCTTCTTCTCTATCTCTTCTTCTACGTAGCTTAGACTCCTCCAAGAAAGGCTAAATTGGCTAATTATCCTACGAAATGACATAATTAGCTTAGTTAGCTCCAAAATGGCCTATTTAAAGAAGAAATGTCCTGTACTTAGCTAATTATCCTCGATATGACATAATTAGCTCCAAAAAGGCATTCTTAGCCAATTTAGCCCGAAGAAGGGGGCAAGAAGAGAAAAAGAGGAAAAATGAAAGGAAGGAAGAGGAAAAATGAGGAGAAGAAGGAGGAGAGGGAGGAGGAGAAGAAGAAGGAGAAGGAGGAGAGGGAGAAGGAACTTCTTCCTCCTTCTTCCTCCTTCTCCTTCTCCTTCTTCTCCTTCTCCTTCTTATTTTCTTCTTATTCTCCTCTTCCTTCTTCTTCTCCTCCACCTCCTCCTCCTCCTTATTTTACTTCTTCTTCTCTATCTCTTCTTCTACGTACCTTAGATTCCTCCAAGAAAGGCTAAATTGGCTAATTATCCTACGAAATGACATAATTAGCTTACTTAGCTCCAAAATGGCCTATTTAATAAGAAATGACCTCTACTTAGCTAATTATCCTCGAAATGACATAATTAGCTCCAAAAATGCATTCTTAGCCAATTTATCCCAAAGAAGGGGACAAGAAGAGAAAAAGAGGAAAAATGAAAGGAAGGAAGAGGAAAAATGAGGAGAAGACGAAGGAGGAGAGGGAGGAGGAGAAGAAGGAGGAGAAGGAGAAGGAACTTCTTCCTCCTTCTTCCTCCTTCTCCTTCTCCTTCTTCTTCTCCTTCTTCTTTTCTTCTTCTTCTCCTCTTCCTTCTTCTTCTCCTCCACCTCCTCCTCCTCCTTATTTTACTTCTTCTTCTCTATCTCTTCTTCTACGTAGCTTAGACTCCTCCAAGAAAGGCTAAATTGGCTAATTATCCTACGAAATGACATAATTAGCTTAGTTAGCTCCAAAATGGCCTATTTAAGGAAGAAATGACCTGTACTTAGCTAATTATCCTCGAAATGACATAATTAGCTCCAAAAAGGCATTCTTAGCCAATTTAGCCCGAAGAAGGGGACAAGAAGAGAAAAAGAGGAAAAATGAAAGGAAGGAAGAGGAAAAATGAGGAGAAGAAGGAGGAGAGGGAGGAGGAGAAGAAGAAGGAGAAGGAGGAGAGGGAGAAGGAACTTCTTCCTCCTTCTTCCTCCTTCTCCTTCTCCTTCTTCTTCTCCTTCTCCTTCTTCTTTTCTTCTTCTTCTCCTCTTCCTTCTTCTTCTCCTCCACCTCCTCCTCCTCCTTATTTTACTTCTTCTTCTCTATCTCTTCTTCTACGTAGCTTAGACTCCTCCAAGAAAGGCTAAATTGGCTAATTATCCTACGAAATGACATAATTAGCTTAGTTAGCTCCAAAATGGCCTATTTAAGGAAGAAATGACCTGTACTTAGCTAATTATCCTCGATATGACATAATTAGCTCCAAAAAGGCATTCTTAGCCAATTTAGCCCGAAGAAGGGGACAAGAAGAGAAAACGAGGAAAATGAAAGGAAGGAAGAGGAAAAAGGAGAAGGAAGAGGAAAAATGAGAAGAAGGGGACAAAAGGATAAGAAGGAGAAGAAGAAGGAGAAGAAGGAGAAGAAGAAGCTCCTTCTCCTTCTTCTTCTCCTTCTTCTCCTTCTTCTTCTTCTTCTTCTTCTTCTCCTTCTCCTTCTTCTTCTTCTCCTCTTCCTTCTCCTTCTCCTCCTCCTCCTCCTTTTTCTTCTTCTTCTCCTTCTCCTCCTCCTCCTTCTTTTACTTCTTCTCTTTCTCTTCTCCTATAGTTAGCTAGGGTTCCACCTAAATGACATAATTAGCTTAGTTAGCTCCTAAATGGTCTATACTTAGCTAATTTCTCTCCGAAATAACCTATATATACACTACTTCATCTAGTATTATTTTTCTAACTTTCTTATTTGTCATTTTGCAGATTACCTTCACTTCACGGGAAGCTTGGTTGATGGAATGCTTGAAGATGATTTCTTGTACCATGGGTTGTCTTGAAACTATTGTAGTATATGAATATATGAAACTTTGTATGCACGTGGATGAAACTGGTGTAATATATGGTTTGGTACGGATGTAACTTGCATAATATGTATGCACTATGGATGAGAGTTATTTTAATATGGTTATGAGTACGGAAAGAAATTTATTTATGTCAAATATATATATATATATCCTGATTATTGTTAAAAATGCTGGATATAACAAAAAATAAATAAAAAAGGGGCTGGTTCCCCTCTTTGCCGTCTGCCAACACATGGCAAAGAGGGGAAGGCACATGGCAAAGGGGGGAAGGCACATGGCAAAGGGAGAATCTGCCCCCTCTCTCTCCCCTCTTTGCCATGTGCCAACAGATGGCAAAGGGGGGAAGGCACATGGCAAAGGGGGAATCTGCCCCCTCTCTCTCCCCTCTTTGCCGTCTGCCAACACATGGCAAAGGGGGGAAGGCACATGGCAAAGGGGGAATCTGCCCCCTCTCTCTCCCCTCTTTGCCGTCTGCCAACACATGGCAAAGGGGGGAAGGCACATGGCAGAGGGGGAATCTGCCCCCTCTCTCTCCCCTCTTTGCCGTCTGCCAACACATGGCAAAGGCGGGAAGGCACATGGCAAAGGGGGAATTTGCCCCCTCTCTGTCCCCTCTTTGCCATGTGCCAACACATGGCAAAGGGGGGAAGGCAGACGGCAAAGGGGGAATCTGCCCCCTCTCTCTCCCCTCTTTGCCGTCCGCCAACACATGGCAAAGCGGGGAAGGCAGACGGCAAAGGGGGAATCTGCCCCCTCTCTCTCCCCTCTTTGCCATCCGCCAACACATGGCAAAGGGGGCAAGGCAGACGGCAAAGAGAGGAGGCCTGCCGTTAACACTTAACGGGGACGTTGCAATATATTCCGTCCCATTTATTTTGCCGTCTGCCCCCTCATGGCAAAGATTCTTTGCCTTCCGCTTTGTGAAAGCTGACGGCAAAGATCCTCTTCACCGGATTTTTTTTTACCGTCTACTTTGCCATGAGGGGGCAGACGGCAAAGCCTTTGCCGTCCGTGGTTGCCCCCTTTGCCGTCCGCCTTAGCAGACGGCAAATTTCTGAATTTCAGTAGTGAATGACCCTAATGAAGGGTTCTTCGTAGACATCGACGACGACGAGTAGCTGGTGTCCCAGCTACGATCTGGCCCTACGTTGGATCTGTAGTATAGTCAGGCCATGTGCCTTCTAGTTGCCCTGTCTGTACTCAGACAGTTTAAACTCTTCCGCTGGCTTGTAACTGAATGACTGCTATTATGGGTCATGAGACCCTTAATGTGTAATATTATGTGTGTGGCTCTTCCGAGCCTCTTAAATAAAGGTTGTATGTTTATGGTTATGTTGTGATGCCATCGATGTATCTATACATATCGGTATGCCATGCGTACGTGGGTCGTACTTGATATGTATGGGGTTCGATGACTTAGTCGTGAACTTTAGTAGCACTCCTCACAAGGAAATGCCCCTTTGTGAACCAATGAGCCTTGGTAGTTCGCTACTACTCCGGACACATTGGTTGACCGGCATGTGTCCTTCTTAGCTGCTGTGTCTGTCCCCTTTGGGGAAATGTCACGCGATGTAATGGAGTCCTTGTAGCTTGCTACGACTCATCTACATTCGCTGATGACCGACACCTGCTTTGTTGGGTCATGTATGCCTGTCCTTGTGCATCACTGCCACTTTGGTTTATGACTAGACATGTCGATCCGGGTTCTTTGACATTGGAATGCTAGCGACACTATTGCATACGTGAGTCAAAAGACGCAAACGGTCCCGGCTAAGGTAAGGCTGCAGCCGTGGAGTTAACCATGCGTGAGACCGCAAAGGGATGCGATGTGTTACAGGCTGGATTCCTATGCCTTAGGATCGGGGTCCCGACATTTGAACTTATTTGAACTCCATAGTTTTTCTATGTTCAAAATGCACCATTCAAAGCCACATCATCAATTTACAACCCTTTCTGACTTCATTCTTATTTTTCATACATTTACTGATTATTTTGAGCTATAAGACCATGAAATTGAAAAGCATTTCAAATGAACTCTGAAAAGGTTCCAAGTTGTCATGGTATCATCATTTCAACCACATAGCATATGCGAGAAAGTTGAGAGGGTTACGGCAAAAACTGGATGCACTTCGTGTATAAAACGTACAATCTCTTTCGAAGTATCAGGGTTTCATATGGAAAACTCGTGTGTTACACAGGGATTTCATTTTTTTGGACTTATTTGAACTCCATATTTTTTCCGTGTTCAGAATGCACCATTCAAATCCACATCATCAATTTACAACCCTATCTAACTTCATTTGTTATTTTTCATGCATTTAGTGATTATTTTGAGCTATAAGACCATGAAATTGAAAAGCATTTGAAATGAACTCTGAAAAGGTTCCAAGTTGGCATGGTATCATCATTTCACCCACATAGCATGTGCCAGAAAGTTGAGAGGGTTACGGCAAAAACTTGATGCACTTAGTGTACAAAACGGACAATCTCTTTCGAAGTATGAGGGTTTCATAAGGAAACTCGTGTGTTACAAAGGGATTTCATTTTGTTGAACTTATTTGAACTCCATAGTTTTTCTGTGTTCAAAATGCACCATTCAAAGCCACATCATCAATTTACAACCCTTTCTGACTTCATTTGTTATTTTTTAAGCATTTACTGATTATTTTGAGATATAACACCATGAAATCGAAAAGCATTTGAAATGAACTCTAAAAAGGTTCCAATTTGGCATGGTATCATCATTTCACCAACATAGCATGTGCGAGAAAGTTGAGAGGGTTACGACAAAAACTTGATGCACTTCGTGTACAAAACGGACAATCTCTTTCGAAGTATTAGGGTTTCATACGGAAACTCGTGTGTGACAAAGGGATTTCATTTTTTGAACTTATTTGAACTCCATAGCTTTTCTGTGTTCAAAATGCACCATTCAAAGACAAATCATCAATTTACAACCCTTTCTGACTTCATTTCTTATTTTTTAAGCTTTTACTGATTATTTTGAGATATAACACCAAGAAATTGAAAATCATTTGAAATGAACTCTGAAAAGGTTCCAAGTTGGCATGGTATCATCATTTCACCCACATAGCATGTGCGAGAAAGTTGAGAGGGTTACGACAAAAACTTGATGCACTTCGTGTACAAAACGGAAAATCTCTTTCGAAGTATCAGGGTTTCATACGGAAACTCGTGTGTTACAAAGGGATTTCATTTTTTGAACTTATTTGAACTCCATAGTTTTTCTGTGTTCAAAATGCACCATTCAAAGCCACATCAGCAATTTACAACCGTTTCTAACTTCATTTGTTATTTTTCATGCATTTAGTGATTATTTTGAGCTATAAGACCATGAAATTGAAAAGCATTTGAAATTAACTCTGAAAAGGTTCGAAGTTGGCATGGTATCATTATTTCACCCACATAGCATATGCGAGAAAGTCGAGAGGGTTACGGCAAAAACTGGATGCACTTCGCATACAAAACAGACAATCTCTTTCAAAGTATCACGGTTTCATACGGAAAACTCGTGTGTTACAAAGGGATTTCATTTTTTTGAACTTATTTGAACTCCATAGTTTTTCTGTGCTCAAATTGCACCATTGAAAGCCACATCATCAATTTACAACCCTTTCTGACTTCATTTGTTATTTTTCATGCATTTACTGATTATTTTGAGCTATAAGACCATCAAATTGAAAAGCATTTGAAATTAACTCTAAAAAGGTTCCAAGTTGGCGTGGTATCATCATTTCACCCACATATCATGTGCGAGAAAGTTGAGAGGGTTACGACAGAGACTGGATGCACTTCGTGTACAAAATGGACAATCTCTTTCGAAGTATCGGGGTTTCATACGGAAACTCGTGTGTTACAAAGGGATTTTATTTTGTTGAACTTATTTGAACTCCATAGTTTTTCTGTGTTCAAAATGTACCATTCAAATCCACATCATCGATTTACGACCCTTTCTGACTTCATTTGTTATTTTTCATGCATTTACTTATTATTTTGAGCTATAACACCATGAAATTGAATAGCATTTGAAATGAACTCTGAAAAGGTTCCAAGTTGGCATGGTATCATCATTTCACCCACATATCATGTGTGAGAAAGTTGAGAGGGTTACGACAGAAACTGGATGCACTTCGTGTACAAAACGGACAATCTCTTTCGAAGTATCACGGTTTCATACGGAAACTCGTGTGTTACAAAGGGATTTCATTTTTTTTAACTTATTTGAATTCCATAGTTTTTCTGTGTTCAAAATGCACCATTCATAGCCAAATCATCAATTTACAACCCTTTCTGACTTCATTTGTTATTTTTCAAGCATTTACTTATTATTTTGAGCTATAACACCGTGAAATTGAAAAGCATTAGAAATGAACTCTGAAAAGGTTCCAAGTTAGCATGGAATCATCATTTCACCCACATATCCTGTGTGAGAAAGTTGAGAGGGTTACGGCAAAAACTGGATGCACTTTGTGTACAAAATGGACAATCTCTTTCGAAGTATCAGGGTTTCATACGGAAACTCGTGTGTTACACAGGGATTTCATTTTTTGAACTTATTTGAACTCCATAGTTTTTCTGTGTTGAAAATGCACCATTCAAAGCCACGTCATCAATTTACAACCCTTTCTGACTTCGTTCTTATTTTTCATACATTTACTTATTATTTTGAGCTATAAGACCATGAAATTGAAAAGCACTTCAAATGAACTCTGAAAAGGTTCCAAGTTATCATGGTATCCTCATTTCGCCCACATAGCATATGCGAGAAAGTTGAGAGGGTTACGGCAAAAACTGGATGCACTTCGTGTACAAAACGGACAATCTCTTTCGAAGTATCAAGGTTTCATACGGAAACTCGTGTGTTACAAAGTGATTTCAATTTTTTGGACTTATTTGAACTCCATAGTTTTTTCTATTCAAAATGCACCATTCAAAGCCACATCATCAATTTAGAATCCTTTCCAACTTCATTTGTTATTTTTCATGCATTTAGTGATTATTTTGAGCTATAAGACCATGATATTGAAAAGCATTTGAAATGAACTCTGAAAAGGTTCCAAGCTGGCATGGTATCGTCATTTCACCCACATAGCATGTGTGAGAAAGTTGAGAGGGTTACGGCAAAAACTGGATGCACTTCGTGTACAAAACGGACAATCTCTTTCAAAGTATCACGGTTTCATACGGAAACTCGTGTGTTACATAAGGATTTCATTTTTTTGAACTTATTCGAATTCCATAGTTTTTATGTGTTCAAAATGCACCATTCAAAGCCACATCATCAATTTACAACCCTTTCTGACTTCATTTGTTATATTTCATGGATTTACTGAATTTTTTTTAGATATAACACCATGAAATTGAAAAGCATTTGAAATGAACTCTGAAAACGTTCCAATTTGGCATGGTATCATCATTTCACCTACATAGCATGTGTGAGAAACTTGAGAGGGTTACGGCAAAAACTGGATGCACTTCGTGTACAAAACGGACAATCTCTTTCGAAGTATCAGGGTTTCATACGGAAACTCGTGTGTTACCAAGGGATTTCATTTTTTGAACTTATTTGAACTCCATAGTTTTTCTGTGTTCAAAATGCACCATTCAAAGCCACATCATCAATTTACAACCCTTTCTGACTTTATTCTTATATTTCATACATTTACTGATTATTTTGAGCTATAAGACCATGAAATTGAAAAGCATTTCAAATGAACTCTGAAAAGGAACCAAGTTGTCATGGTATCATCATTTCACCCACATAGCATATGCGATAAAGTTGAGAGGGTTACGGCAAAAACTGGATGCACTTCCTGTACAAAACGGACAATCTCTTTCAAAGTATGAGGGTTTCACACGGAAACTCGTGTGTTACAAAGGGATTTCATTTTTTTGAACTTATTTGAACTCCATAGTTTTTCTCTGTTCAAAATACACCATTCAAAGCCACATCATCAATTTACATCCCTTTCTAACTTCATTTGTTATTGTTCATCCATTTAGTGATTATTTTGAGCTATAAGACCATGGAATTGAAAAGCATTTGAAATGAACTCTGAAAAGGAACCAAGTTGTCATGGTATCATCATTTCACCCACATAGCATATGCGAGAAAGTTGAGAGGGTTAGGGCAAAAACTGGATGCACTTCGTGTACAAAACGGACAATCTCTTTCAAAGTATCAGGGTTTCATACGGAAACTCGTGTGCTTCAAAGGGATTTCATTTTTCTGAACTTATTTGAACTCCATAGTTTTTCTGTGTTCAAATTGCACAATTCAAAACCACATCATAAATTTACAACCCTTTCTGACTTGATTTGTTATTTTTCATGCATTTAGTGGTTATTTTGAGCTATAAGACCATGAAATTGAAAAGCATTTGAAATGAACTCTGAAAAGGTTCCAAGTTGTCATGATATCATCATTTCACCCACATAGCATGTGTGAGAAAGTTGAGAGGGTTACGACAAAAACTGGATGCACTTCGTGTACAAAGCGGACAATCTCTTTCGAAGTATCAGGGTTTCATACGGAAACACGTGTGTTACAAAGGATTTTATTTTGTTGAACTTATTTGAACTCCATACTTTTTCTTTGTTCAAAATGCACCATTCAAAGCCACATCATCAATTTACAACCCTTTCTGACTTCAGTTGTTATTTTTCATGCATTTACTTATTATCTTGAGCTATAACACCATGAAATTGAAAAGCATTTGAAATGAACTCTGAAAAGGTTCGAAGTTGGCATGGTATCATCATTTCACCCACATAGCATGTGCGAGAAAGTTGAGAGGGTTACATCAAAAACTGGATGCACTTCGTGTACAAAACGGACAATCTCTTTCGAAGTATCACACTTTCGTACGGAAACTCGTGTGTTACAAAGGGATTTTATTTTTTTGAACTTATTCGCACTCCATAGTTTTTCTTTGTTCAAAATGCACCATTCAAAGCCACATCATCAATTTACAACCCTTTCTGACTTCATTTGTTATTTTTCATGCAGTTACTGATTATTTTGAGCTATAACACCATGAAATTGAAAAGCATTTGAAATGAACTCTGAGAAGGTTCCAAGTTGGCATGGTATCATCATTTCACCCACATAGCATGTGCGAGAAAGTTGAGAGGGTTACGGCAAAAACTGGATGCACTTCGTGTACAAAACGGAAAATCTCTTTCGAAGTACCAGGGTTTCATACGGAAACTCGTGTGGTACAAAGGGATTTCATTTTTTTGAACTCATTTGAACTCCATAGTTTTTCTGGTTCAAAACGCACCATTCAAAGCCACATCATCAATTTACAACCCTTTCTGACTTCATTTGTTATTTTTCATGCATTTACTGATTATTTTAAGATATAACAGCATGAAATTGAAAAGTATTTGAAATGAACTCTGAGAAGGTTCCAAGTTGTCATGGTATCATCATTTCACCCGCATAGCATGTGCGAGAAAGTTGAGAGGGTTACGGCAAAAACTGGATGCACTTCATGTACAAAACGGACAATCTCTTTCGAAGTATCAGGATTTCATAAGGAAACTCGTGTGTTACAAAGGGATTTCGTTTTTTTGAACTTATTTGAACTCCATAGTTTTTCTGTGTTCAAAATGCACCATTCAAAGCCACATCATCAATTTACAATCCTTTCTCACTTCATTTCTTATTTTTCATGCATTATTGATTATTTTGAGCTATAAGACCATGAAATTGAAAAGCATTTGAAATGAACTCTGAAAAGGTTCCAATTTGGCATGGTATCATCATTTCACCCACATAGCTTGTGCGAGAAAGTTGAGAGGGTTACGGCAAAAACTGGATGCACTTCGTATACAAAACGGACAATCACTTTCGAAGTATCATGGTTTCATACGGAAACTCGTGTGTTACAAAGGGATTTCATTTTTTTCAACTTATTTGAACTCCATAGTTTTTCCGTGTTCAAAATGCACCATTCAAAGCCACATCATCAATTTACAACCATTTCTGACTTCATTATTTTTTTTCATGCATTTGCTGATTATTTTGAGCTATAAGACCATGAAATTGAAAAGCATTTGAAATGAACTCTGAAAAGGTTCCAAGTTGGCATGGTATCATCATTTCACCCACATAGGATGTGCGAGAAAGTTGAGAGGGTTACGGCAAAAACTGGATGCTCTTCGTGTACAAAATGGAAAATCTCTTTCGAAGTATCACGGTTTCATATGGAAACTCGTGTGTCACAAAGGGATTTCATTTTTTTGAACTTATTTGAACTCCATAGTTTTTCTATGCTCAGAATGCACCATTCAAAGTCACATCGTCAATTAACAACCCTTTCTGACTTCATTTGTTATTTTTCATGCATTTACTCATTATTTTAAGCTATAAGACCATGAAATTGAGAAGCATTTGAAATGAACTCTGAAAAGGTTCCAAGTTCGCATGGTATCATCACTTCACCCACATAGCATATGCGAGAAAGTTGAGAGGGTTATGACAAAAACTGGATGCACTTCATGTACAAAGCGGATAATCTCTTTCAAAGTATCAGGGTTTCCTACGGAAACTCGTGTGTTACAAAGGGATTTCCTTTTTTTTAACTTATTTGAACTCCATAGTTTTTCTGTGTTCAGAATGCACCATTCAAAGCCACATCATCAATTTACAACATTTTCTGACTTCATTTGTTATTTTTCGTGCATTTACTGATTATTTTGAGCTATAAGACCAAGAAATTGAAAAGCATTTGAAATGAACTCTAAAAAGGTTCCAAGTTGCCATGGTATCATCATTTGACCCACATACCATGTGCGAGAAAGTTGAGAGGGTTACGGCAAAAACTGGATGCACTTCGTGTACAAAACGGATAATCTCTTTCGAAGTATCACGGTTTCATATGGAAACTCGTGTGTTACAAAGGGATTTCATTTTTTAACTTATATGAACTCCATAGTTTTTATGTGTTCACAATGCACGATTCAAAGCCACATCATCAATTTACAACCCTTTCTCACTTCATTTGTTGTTTTTCATGCATTTACTGATTATTTTGACCTATAAGACCATGAAATTGAAAACATTTGAAATGATCTATGATAAGATTCCAAGTTGGCATGGTATCATCATTTCACCCACATAGCATGTGCGAGAAAGTTGAGAGGGTTACGGCAAAAACTAGATGCACTTCGTGTACAAAAAGGACAATCTGTTTCGAAGTATCAGGGTTTCGTACGGAAACTCGTGTGTTACAAAGGGATTTCATTTTTTTGAACTTATTTGAACTCCATAGTTTTTCTGTGTTCAAAATGCATCATTCAAAGCCACATCAATTTACAACCCTTGCTGACTTCATTTTTTATTTTTCATGCATTTGCTGATTATTTTGAGCTATAAGACCATGAAATTGAAAAGCATTTCAAATGAACTCTGAAAAGGTTCCAAGTTGCATGGTATCTTCATTGCACCCCCATAGCATGTGCGAGAAAGTTGAGAGGGTTACGGCAAAAACTGGATGCACTTCATGTACAAAACGGACAATCTCTTTCGAAGTATCAGGGTTTCATAAGTAAACTCATGTGTTACAAATGGATTTCATTTTTTTGAACTTATTTGAACTCCATAGTTGGTTTGTGTTCAAAATGCACCATTCAAAGCCACATCATCATTTACAACCCTTTCTGACTTCATTTCTTATTTTTCATGCATTATTGATTATTTTGAGCTATAAGACCATGAAATTGAAAAGCATTTGAAATGAACTCTGAAAAGGTTTCAAGTTGGCATGGTATAATCATTTCACCCACATAGCTTGTGCGAGAAAGTTGAGAGGGTTACGGGACAATTGGATGCACTTCGTGTACAAAACGGACAATCTCTTTCGAAGTATCAGGGTTTCATACGGAAACTCGGGTGTTACAAAGGGATTTCATTTTTTGAACTTATTTGAACTCCATAGTTTTTCTATGTTCAAAATGCACCATTTAAAGACACATCATCAATTTACAACCCTTTCTGACTTCATTTTTTATTTTTCATGCATTTGCTTATTATTTTGAGCTATAAGACCATGAAATTGAAAAGCATTTGAAATGAACTCTGAAAAGGTTCCAAGTTGGCATGGTATCATCATTTCACCCACATAGCTTGTGCGAGAAAGTTGAGAGGGTTACGGGAAAAACTGGATGCACTTCGTGTACAAAACGGACAATCACTTTCGAAGTATCATGGTTTCATACGGAAACTCGAGCGTTACAAAGGGATTTCATTTTTTTGAACTTATTTGAACTCCATAGTTTTTCTGTGTTCAAACTGCACCATTCAAAACCACATCATCAATTTACAACCCTTTCTGACTTCATTTTTTATTTTTCATGCATTTGCTGATTATTTTGAGCTATAAGACCATGAAATTGAAAAGCATTTGAAATGAACTCTGAAAAGGTTCCAAGTTGGCATGGTATCATCATTTCACCCACATAGCATGAGCGAGAAAGTGGAGAGGGTTACGGCAAAAACTGGATGCACTTCATGTACAAAACGGACAATCTCTTTCGAAGTATCAGGGTTTCATACGGAAACTCGTGTGTTACAAAGGGATTTTATTTTTTTAACTTATTTGAACTCCATAGTTTGTCTGTGTTCAAAATGCACCATTCAAAGCCACATCATCAATTTACAACCATTTCTGACTTCATTATTTTTTTTTCATGCATTTGCTGATTATTTTGAGCTATAAGACCATGAAATTGAAAAGCATTTGAAATGAACACTGAAAAGGTTCCAAGTTGGCATGGTATCATCATTTCACCCACATAGCTTGTGCGAGAAAGTTGAGAGGGTTATGGTAAAAATTGGATGCACTTCGTGTATGAAACGGACAATCTCTTTCGAAGTATCATGGTTTCATACGGAAACTCGTGTGTTACAAAGGGATTTCATTTTTTTGAACTTATTTGAACTCCATAGTTTTTCTGTGTTCAAAACTCACCATTCAAAGACACATCATCAATTTATAACCCTTTCTGACTTCATTTTTTATTTTTCATGCATTTGCTGATTATTTTGAGCTATAAGACCATGAAATTGAAAAGCATTTGAAATGAACTCTCAAAAGGTTCCAAGTTGGCATGGTATCATCATTTCACCCACATAGCTTGTGCGAGAAAGTTGAGAGGGTTACGACAAAAATTGGATGCACTTCGTGTACAAAACGGACAATCACTTTCGAAGTATCATGGTTTCGTACGGAAACTCGTGTGTTACAAAGGGATTTCATTTTTTTGAACTTATTTGAACTCCATAGTTTTTCTGTGTTCAAAATGCACCATTCAAAGCCACATCATCAATTTACAACTCTTTCTGACTTCATTTTTTATTTTTCACGCATTTGCTGATTATTTTGAGCTATAAGACCATGAAATTGAAAAGCATTTGAAATGAACTCTGAAAAGGTTCCAAGTTGTCATGGTATCATCATTTCACCCACATAGCATGTGCGAGAAAGTTGAGAGGGTTACGGCAAAAACTGGATGCACTTCGTGTACAAAACGGACAATCTCTTTCGAAGTATCACGGTTTCATACGGAAACTCGTGTGTCACGAAGGGATTTCATTTTTTTGAACTTATTTGAACTCCATAGTTTTTCTGTGTTCAAAATGCACCATTCAAAGCCACATCATCATTTACAACCCTTTCTGACTTCATTTCTTATTTTTCATGCATTATTGATTATTTTCGGCTATAAGACCATGAAATTGAAAAGCATTTGAAGTGAACTCTGAAAAGGTTCCAAGTTGGCATGGTATCATCATTTCACCCACATAGCATGTGCGAGAAAGTTGAGAGGGTTACGACAAAAACTGGATGCATTTCATGTACAAAGCGGACAATCTGTTTCGAAGTATCAGGGTTTCATACGGAAACTCGTGTGTTACAAAGGGATTTCCTTATTTTGAACTTATTTGAACTCCATAGTT